>NC_060120.1:165437963-165745000 GCF_021461395.2 Schistocerca americana | reverse complement strand
CGTTGAAGTTAGCCAGTCAGGCCGTTGGGTGCGCTAATTCAGACGTGCCGCCAGGTTCTCCTAGCATAGGAGATAGCGCTGGAGGCTTCCCAGACACTGTCTCCCCGAAACGTGTGATACGACTGGCTGAACCATTCCCATGTTCCGAAGTTGTTTCCGTCCAGTTTCCGTATGACCTGGAGAGAACTGGAGCACTTCACGCTGCCGAGTAGCGCCCCCGGGATCCACTCTGCGTCACGGTCGGCTGCAGGGCTGTGAGTACGAACCGGCGCCGCGTCTGGCTCTCGCTTGACGGCCAGTGAGTTACTGTCGTGACGTCACGAGGGCTCGACGGCCGCACTAGAGCCGCGGCCGGCGGCGCTCAATAGCGCAGTGCGCGTGCGCAGTGGGTCACGTCAGCGGGAGCCGCAAGCTCTTGGGACGGCTGTCACCGCGGCCCGTCACGGGAGGCGCCCGCCAGCCAGACAGCCACCTGTTCGTGTCCTGGAACACTCGCGCGGGCAGCGCCGAACACTCCAGCCAAATAAGGCCGCCTCACCTCCCCCCTCCCTCACCTCCCCACCCCCCCACCCACCGCGACTGCGGGTAGGCTGTCGGGAGAAGGTCGGTCCTCCACCGCTCTTCTGCTGCCGCGGCTGTCGGGGAGAATTCGCACGTCAATCAATTTCTGCCCTCGCCCCGTATTTCCTTTTATCGCTCGCCTGCGTTTCGACGGCGCGCTTTGGTGCTGACGGCGCGCCCCTAGCAAATACCGCCCGTTTTAAAAACGACAGTATTTCTAACTTGCGTGAAAGGGGCCGTGTATCGGCATTCAGTTGATGTATAACATGAATATTCGCTGTAAATCGACGTGTCTTTTAAGTTATTATATTTTAGTAGCATTTTGAGTTTGATTTAATGGGGCGCCAGTGCTGTAAACACAGACTGAATGGTTTTCGATTCTTCGATTTCATATTTAAGTCTGGCAACGAGTACCGAAAATTTGCATAGTTTACATTGATATGAAATTTATGTTCAACAAATGAGTGCTAGAAACTACAGCATTCATTACCGTAAACGCAAAGTAAGAACAGAAACGAAAAGTATCAACCACAGATAATATCCAACGCTTTTCGAGTTCCATAGCCACTGTTATGATTCTTAAACACAAATGAAGCTATACGTATCACCACTATAAGTAGACAAAAATTTCTTTATTATCGGAACAATACAGGCGTATGAGAAATTTTTACCTGAAGAAACCCAGAAAACTGTAGATGCCGGCGCCCAAGAGGATGTCGTGTTCCAATACCCGCACGGCGTTCGACAGAGTCCCACACTGTCGCCTGATGAACGAAGTAAAAGGGTACGGAAAATCAGACCAGCAGTGTGACTGGCTTGAAGAGTTTCTGGGAGGCAGAACACAGCCTATCATTCTCAGCTGAGAAAAACTATCAAGCAGAAAAGTAACTTTGGATGTGTTACAGGAACATTACGTATCAGAATATATATGAATAACTTAGTGGATGATAATACAATCTTCATTTGTCTAGATCGCGATAGTTGATAACTTCGGAAAATCCACAATCCTGCTAGAGTATAATTGTAGAAAACTATAATGAGATGCAGGAATCTATATAAGCAGGGTTACTTTTCCTTTGATGGACCACTTTGAGAATCCTGGTACTCCGATGGAACATCTTATTTCTTTTTAATGTTACTAAAAATTTAAAACATTAGAAAAACTTGTATTCTTCTGTGATAACTTGAGCTTTAAATCGTAACTAGTAACACAGATGATACTAAACTAAACTCCTCCCGAACAACTCATAAAGGCTCAATGATACCGACCTGTCACCGCGCCGTCCTCAGCCCACAGGTGTCACTGGATGTGGATATGGAGGGGCATGAGGTCAGCACACCGCTCTTCCGGCCGTATGTCAGATTACAAAACCGGAGGCACTATTTCTCAATCAAGTAGCTCCTCAGTTTGCCTCACAAGCGCTGGGAATAACACAGACAAGTTTCACAATCAAATTACGGAAAAGTTAGTATCGTCAAGATGTCTGAAAAGAAAACTCTATATTGTTATTAGTTTTGGTCGGGGATCTATTCACTTCCTGCGGAACACCAGTGTTCCACGGACAACAGTTTCTTAAACTCTGCTCTAGAGGATGAGCGCTTAATGCAGGGAGTCGCAATTGATCCTAAACTGAAATGTAACGTATTGGGCACAAACAGGCAGAAAGACCCGTCTTTGTACGATGTTTCGATTGCAGAATAATGACTGGAAGCAGTTACTTCCATAAAGTATTTAAGAGTATGTGTACGCAGCGACTTGATGTGGAACGACAGAGTAAAACGGCTCGCAGGTAAGGGAGATGCCAGCCAGATTCAGTGGAAGAATCCTTAGACAATGTAGTCCAGCTGGTTCTACAGCTTGAAGAACCAACGCTTGAATGTTTTGCATCCGACTTGGATCCATACAAGACAAGATCGACGAAGGAAACAGAGAAGATCCAAAGTAGTGCAGCGCATTCTATTACAGATTCATTTAGTAACCGCGAAAGTGTTGTCACGGAGACGCTCCATGAGAGATATTCTACATCTCGCCGTTGTTTACTCAAAGTTTTCATAGCGTATGTTATTAGAAGAAACAGCTAATATATTACTTCCTCCTGCGTATATCTTACGAAAAGACCCTGAAAGCATAATTAGAAAGATTTGAGCCCACACAGAGAGTTACCAGCAATCGTTTTTCCCGCGAAACACACGCAACTGGAACAGGAAAAGGGGAAGTGACAGTAGCTAACAAAAAAGCCTCGGACATATCAAAAGGTGTCTTGCGGAATATACACACACACATCAAATAAAGTTTTGCTTCACCTCGGTTCCGAGAGTTCCGGAACATGTACAGGAAATTGGAATAGAGATCGACATAAACATCATTTCCGCCCTTTTTATTGCTCATGAAAACCACACATTGCATGTTGTACCACCATACAGCGAGTACTTCAGAGGTGGTGGTCCAGATTGCCGTACACACAGGTACCTCCAACACGCACTAGCACGTCTTCTTGCATTGACGCATGTCTGTATTCGTCGTGGCATACTATCCAAAAGTTCATCAAGGCACTGTTTGTCCAGATTGTCCCACTCCTCAAGGGCGATCGGCGTGGATCCCTCAGAGTGGTTGGTGGCTCATGTCGTCCATAAAAAGGCTTTTCAGTCTATCCCAGGCATATTCGATACGGTTCTTGTCTGGAGAATATGCTGACCACTCAAGTCGAGCCATGTCGTTACTGTGAAGGAAGTCATTCACATGATGTGCACGATGGAAACAAGAAAAATCGTCCATGAAGACAAATTGCCTCGCCAATATGCTGCCGGTATGGTTGCGCCCTATCGTTCGGAGGATGGCATTCACGTGCCGTACAGCCGTTACGGCTCCTTCGATGACTACCAGCGGCGTACATCGGTCCCACATAATGCCACCCCAAAACAGTAGGGAACCTCCACCTTGCTGCACTCGCTGGAAAGTGTGTCTAAGGCGTTCAGCCTGGCAGTGTTGCCTCCAGACACGTCTCCGACGATTGTCTGGTTGAAGGCATATGCAACACTCATTGGTGAAAACGTGATACCAATCCTGAGCAGACCATTCAGCATCTCGTTGAGCCCATCTGTACCGCGCTGCATGGTGTTGTGGTTTCAAAGATGGTCCTCGCGATGGACTGGACGTCGGGAGTGAAGTTGCACATCATGCAGCCTATTGCGCACAGTTTGAGTCGTAACACAACGTCCTGTGGCTGCAGGAAAAGCATCAGTTCCGAAGAACATCGCTTTGGTTCACTCCGAGACACCTGGACACTTTTCTTATTGAGAGCCCTTTCTGGAATAAAGTAACGATGCGGACGTGATCGAACCGCAGTATTGACCGTCTAGGCATGGTTGAACTGCAGACAGCACGAGCCGTGTACCTCCTTCCTGGAACTGATAGGCTGTCGGACACTCTCCGTCTAATAGGCGCTGCTCATGCATCAAAGAGCGGGTTTAATGACATCTCTGAACAGTCAACGACTATCTCCAGGAGGTCTGGGAAGCGGGGTAAAGCAAAACGTTTTTTGGTGTGTGTCGATTTAGAGGAAATACAGTTCAGATAAACGACCTATCCTTTGTGTGTATGTATGTGTGTCTGTGTGTGTGTGTGTATGTGTGTCTGTGTGTGTGTGTGTGTGTGTGTATGTAGTTGTCGACAGACGGAGATGGAACGGCACGCAGAAAAGCTTTTCGCAAGCCTTATTTGTTATCGACAAAGACTCAGAACAGATGGTTCAAATGGCTCTGAGCACTATGGGACTTAACATCGGAGGTCATCAGTCCCCTAGAACTTAGAAATACTTAAACCTAACTAACTTAAGGACATCACAAAAAAACCATGTCCGAGGTAGGATTCGAACCTGCGACGGTAGCTGTCGCGTGGTTCCAGACTGAAGCGCCTACAACCGCTCGGGCACACCGGCCGACAAAGACACAGAAACATTTGAAAAATATGCAGAGCTACATAATAACTTTGAAATATGCAGTTACTCAGTGTTCAATATTTGTCGAGTTGATAACAGATTTATTGCGTGAAACATTTTCTGTATTTTACGACTGATATCGATGTATGAGGTCATCAGGTGCGTCTGTCAAAAAGTGCACAGTGAATCAGCACTGACTCGAACAACACTTTTTGATTTTCGCTAAGGTTTCAGTGAAAGCTGGGCGGTAATAAAGGAAGTGGTCGGTCGAGAACAAATCGAATTCGTGAACATCGCTAAATCGGTTTTGCAGAACCGAAAAACGACGCAATGGATGAGACGTGAAACACTGAACACCTATGGACCAATCGCATTGTGAACATTTCATGGTGATTTGTAGAACTGGAGTCCGTTTGCAAGGTTTGTGCCCCGTTTTCTTAAACCAAGGGAGTTATCTTTTGTCGGCTCTCGATTTTGCAGCATATCGCAATAACTAGAACATAAATAACTAGTGAAAAGACATGGATCTTTTTTTCCTGTGATTCTGAAGTAGAACATTTGAGTTCCAGATGGGTGAATGAAACATGCCTAATATGGAAGAAATTACTCATTCGAAATTAAAGCTCGATATTCGTCGTGGTTTCCAATAGGAGCGACGACGTTTCCATGGAATTATAGCTTCGAAGCAAAAACTATACTTGCTGGAATTGACCGTTTCCACACGAACCTCTTCACGTTTCGACATTTGGTGTTTTGTTTTGCGCTGTAAGGTAACCCAATAGTTCATTCTGCCACCACGAATCGGCACCCCTTGCTGAAAATAAGTCACAACATCCATTTTACGCACCTCGTTTGTCAGTTCTAATTCATATCCTCAGCGAAGTGCTAGTAAATCAAAATAAATGAGAACATTAAAACAATCGGGAAATACAAAAGTCTTATATAATCTTTTAGAAAAGGTTATTGAACCATGTAAATCACGGATTCTGTACGTCATCACAGGTTTCGGTTTTCGTAGGAATCATCAGATATATTAACGCAACTGTAGTATATTAGTAAGTTATTTCTCGTTCACGAAAATAAAGCGAAAAACGAAAGTAATTTCAACGTTGCTGTGATTTTCCAGCTGATCATTACAAAAATAAAACAACAAGCCTATAGACACTACAATGATTGTGAAGAAACACTACACCGTGCGGAAATTGAGGTCCTCGATATGATCCCAGACAAAGACGTATTAGTTTTGGATCCTTCAGCCTTTCTCTGTGAGACATTAATCTTGCGATACTTTGATGGCACTGCATCCTCACTCATCTTTCTGTTAACTAAGATAAGCAGCGTTTTCTTATTTGAGGCTTCTACTAATCATAGAACAGGTAGAGACATATCTAGCAGCTGGACTTAACTTGTTCTAAATGATTTTTTCTAGGAAAATTGTTGAGACAGCAGGTAAGTTTCTCTCTCCACGTTTCTATTTTGGCAAAGTTCTCATATTTTGGCAGGTAATTAGCTGGCGATGGCCAAAATGTAGTGGTTATAAAATGGAGACTGGAAGTAGCAAGAAGAGCGTTTCTGAAATAATGGACTAATTTTATAATCAGTACAGCTGTAAATGTTTCATGAAGGTATTTTCCCTTGTGCCATGAATTTGTAACTCGGAGTGCGTGTCCCCTATTACTCGGATTGTATTGCTGATAGTAGGGGCTAGTGTGTGCAGGCTCATCCATGCCGTCATGTATTAGCCTGTGAACTGGTTAGAGGCGGTCCGTTTATGGACGAATGCAGTGAGTTGGTTGAGAGCCAAGAACGAGAAGCTTCTCCAATCTGGTACGTCAAGGAGCCGTTTACATGACCTCACTAATGGTCAGAGTGGGTTGTCGTCGCTGTATGCACACAGAGAACCCAGTGGGACGATTGGTGTCAACGGGAAAGGAAGGTGATTCCAGCTGGGGACCACGCAGGTGCTTGAAGTTACAAGAGAAAAACTAAATGGGTGCTTTAGTGGCTGACAGCAGCAGTTTGATTGGTCGAGTGATGCATCATACTGTAATCTTACGAGTGCAAGTTGTGCGTAGTGTGTGTAGGATGATGAGTAATATTACGCATGTAAGATCCGTGCTCACAGTGCGGTCTGGTATGGTTGTTGTGTGGAGGGCTGCTGGTCATGTGGATGTTTGTCCAAGAATGAGAGCCGTATTGACTGCGTTAATGGTGCGCTGTGAGCATGACTGACTTGTACGTGCCAATCGACTGAGGGTGAGCTTGTTATTATTACCCTGTGAACACGACTAACCTTTTACGCCTCGCTATCGAACATTATCTTCTTATTTCATCCTGTATTGTACACAAAATTATATTTTAGAAATGTACACAGGTAATTCCGTAAATGGTTGATAGTAGCTTTGCTTTAGTGACTAGTTGGCATTGGAAGTTGTCATAGATCCATATTTTGTTGAGTTCTGGTGTAAGTAGATGGCTGGTCTTAATTGGATCAGTCTTCAGTTGTTCTCTTGAAGTTAACTGGAGAAGTTAATTTTATTGTCATTTCTCTTCCTGGGGTCAGGGGCTAAATTGCGGGCTATTATTTATTGGACCGACTCTATTTGCGTGGAGGGGGGGAGGGGGTGGATAGTCGATTTGTTTTGCTTTCGTCCTGTTGACGGTATTTTACGTTGTTATTCTCTAGCGGAGCGTCGCCTTCAAGAACGGTATTGGGATGTAAATTAAGATATGTTTGTTGTGATTTGTCTATCGTCAAGAAGAATACCTTCTTCTTGTCATCAGTCTTCTGACATGTTTTATGAGGCCCGCCACGAGTTCCTCTCCTGTGACAACCTCTTCATCTCAGAGTAGCAATCTAAATCCTCAAATCAGAATGAGATTTTCATCCCGCCGTAGAGTGAAAATCTCATTCTGGAGGCACCCCATAGGCTGTGGCTAAGCCATGTCTCCGCAATATCCTTTCTTTCAAGAGTGCTAGTTCTGCAAGGTTTGCAGGGGAGCTTCTGTAAAGTTTGGAAGGTACGGGACGAGGTACTGGCAGGAATAAAGCTGTGAGGAGAGGTCGTGAGTCGTGCTTGGGTAGCTCAGATGGTGGAGCACTTACCCGCGAAAGGCAAAGGTCCCGAGTTCAAGTCTCGGTCCGGCACACAGTTTTAATCAGCCAGGAAGTTTTAAATCGTCAATTGTTTTCTGGGTGTATTTCAGTCTCTGTCTTCCTCGACAGTTTTTCGCCTCTGCAGCTCCTGCTAATACCATGCAAATCTTCACTGATGTCTTAACAGATTTATCATCCAGTCACTTCTTGCCAGTGTTTTCCAGATATTCCTTTCCTCTCTAATGCTGTGCGGAAGCTCCTCATACCTCGTCTTATCAGTCTACATAATTTTTAGCATTCTTCGTAACACCACATTTCAAATTCTTCGATTTTCTTATGTTCCGGTTTTGCCGCAGTTCATGTTCCACTACCATACAATACTGTGCTCCAGAGGTACATTCTCAGAAATTTATTCCTCAAATTAAGTCCTATATTTGACACTAGTAGAACACCATTTTTGCCAGTGCTAGTCTGCTTTTGATGTCTTTCTTTCCCCGTCCATCTTTGGTTATTTTGCTGCCTAGGTAGTAGAATTCCTTAACTTCATCAACTTCGCGACCATAATTTCTGATTTTAAGTTTCTCGCTGTTTTCATTTCTGCTACTTCTCATTACTTTTGTCTTGCTTCGATTTACTCTCAGTTCACATTCTTTATTCATTAGACTTCATTAGCCGTGACATTCCATTCAGCTGATCATACAGCAGCTTATGTTAGTAACTTATGTTTGATAAATTCTTTGTAAAACTGAGCCGACAACTGCACATCTCCCAGCCCGAATCACAGTGCGCGCGAATCCCACACTACATGTATGTAAATGAAACGTGAATAATAAGCAGTTAATAAAAGAGGGGAGTGGAAGCTTTTAAAATAGGAGAGTGCGTATGATTGAACGGACGGTCGGGTAATTAAAGAGGTACTGAGATACAAATTGACAAAAAGATGGGGTCCATTGAACGGAAATAGCGTGAAGATCTCTTCAATTTGATTATAGTGGCAAGTGTGGCATGGAGCGGTGTAAGATCTGAAGAGGGACATCAAGCTTAAATGATAGTGAGATGCAGAGATGAAAAGGTTTGCACGGAATTAGCCATTGTGGAAAGCAGTATTGAAACAGGCTTAGGACTGAGATTCTGACAACATGTATGTAACGCTGTTTCTAACTGTCTTCCCTGGTGATGACCAAACGTATCAGTGATTTATGAGCCTTTTTCTGAATGCCTTGTGTGATATATCATAATCGTTATCCCCTCAAAGGATTTCATTCGGACGCTATTGACACATCAAGGCAAAGCGATGAAAACCGAGGCATTCACGGGAAGCACAAAACTCTCCACGTGAAAGATATAAATTTTGACATTGCAAACCAGTACATTAGGCAAGAAGGCACAGATCAAAACATGGTCCGACGATAAATGTGGTTTTAAAGAACACGAGACGTAGGGTTCGATTAGCGCATGTGAGACCACATTCACACAGTAGTGGTGCAATGGGCAGCAATGTATGCTTAAATCTCAAAAGCTGCCATCCTTGCCAACACAGAACAGCGGACGATTTGTGTTCAAAATGGTTCGGATGGCTCTAAGCACTATGGGATTTAACATCTGAGGTCATCAGTCCCATAGAACTTAGAACTACTTAAACCTAACTAACCTAAGGACATCACACACATCCATGCCCGAGGCAGGATTCGAACCTGAAGCACGATTCCACACTGAAGCGCCTAGAACCGCTCGGCTACAACGGCCGGCCTTCATAAACGTACTCGAGTGTGAAAAACTGCTAATACAGCCTGTTTGCTGCACAATGATGCGAGATTATACCATATCACCACACAATGAGGTGACAAAAATCATTGGGTAGTGATATGCACGTGTATAGATGGCGGTAGTATCGCGTACATCAAGGTACAAATGGGTAGTGCATTGGCGGAGCTGTCATTTGTACTCAGGCGATTCATGAGGAAACGTTTCCGAAGTGATAATGGCCGTACGGCGGAAATTAACAGACCCTGAATGTGGAATGGTAGTTGGAACTAGACACATGGGACATTCCATTTCAGAAGTGGTTATGGAATTCAATATTCCGAGATCCACAGTGTCAAGGGTGCCGAGAATGTCAAATGTCAGGAATTACCTCTCCTCACGGACAGCGTAGTAACCGAAGGCGTTCACTTAACCACCGAGAGCCGCAGCGTTTGCGTAGAATTGTCAGTGCTAACAGACGAGAGACACTGAGTGAAATAACCGCAGAAATCAATGAGACGTACGGCGAACGTATCAAATTGATCAGTGCGGTGAAATATGGCGTTAATGGTCTGTGGCAGCAGACGACAGACGCGAGTGCTTTTGCTAACAGCTCGACATCGCCTGCAGCACCTCTCCTGGGCTCTTGAACATATCGGTTGGACTCTAGACGAATGGAGAACTGTGGCCTGCTCAGATGAGTCCCGATTTCAGTTGGTATGATCTGATGGTGGGGTTCGAGTGTCTCGCAGACCCCACGAAGCAATCGACGCAAGCTGTCAACACGGCACTGCTCAAGCCGATGGTGGCTCCATAGCAGAGTGAGCTATGTTTGAATAAAATAATACTCTGGTCCAGTTGAATTGATAACTGACTGGAAATGATTATGTTCGGCTGCGTGGAGACCCAATAGCCTTGGAATTTTTATAGATGACAGTGCGCTAAGTCACCGGACCACAGTGGTTCACGACTGCATAATTGGAACGTCAGTTTGTGCACAAAATCCTGCACCAGCAACATTTCCGCTATTACGGACCTCTATAGATACAGCATGGCTCTATATTACTGTAGTGGATGTGCCTACTGATAAGAATGGGCGCGGCAGGAAGTACCGCGCCCAAAAACCGCAATGGCGGCGCCGGAAGTCGAACAATTCTGCGGATCGCGATTAGTTAAAACTTAGCGCGATCCGCCAAGGCCTAGCGGCGGCCGAGCGAAACTCGTTAGGAGTTTATTATGAATGGTAATACAATGTGATATCTCCTTGTACAACAATATGTTTTGTAAGTACACCACTCATCTTGCACCATACATTTAGTCTCTCATTAGCATTAATCTTCCTCCTGTTCCTGGTATACAAAGAAAACGGCTCCTGGGGAGGTGGGTGGGTATTACGTCATGGCTGTTTGCGCCGCCATCTTGGCGGGTGACCTTGAACGAGTTTCGCTCGGCCGCCGCTAGGCCTTGGCGGATCGCACTAAGTTTTAACTAAGCGCGATCTGCAGAATTGTTCGACTTCCGGCGCCGCCATTGCGGTTTTTGGGCGCACTACTTCCTGCCGCGCCCATTCTTATCAGTAGGCACATCCGCTACAGAGGCAACAGCATGTTCATTCGACTCGATGCAGCCGCACGAAGCACACAGCCATGCCGTACAGGAGGAGAAGATATATCAGAAGATCGAGGATGCCCGTCTACAAGAGTGTTGACAGCTTCTCTATTACTCCAAATGAAACTGGTCAACAAGAATTACTTCAAGGAGCCATTACTTTTGTAGGTTGCAGGATTCAATTTTCTTGTACTACTACAGAGGTTGTTAGTGGCAAACGCCTTCTTTAGTCCACTATATGTCGAACTGCTGCTGCAGAGGGCCACAGGATATTAGGAGTTGGGTAGCCCATGACTTTTGTCACGTCGGTGTATATAACTGTTAATCCCTCAGAGTTGTGACATAGCGCATACGCTGGCTACTTTTCAGGTTGGTAAAGAAGTTGAAATTATGTATCCGTAAGTACTTCCCTGGCTATGGGTCCGTGGCGAGTCTGGAGAGAGGTGGTGTGGGATGGAGCCGACCACAATGACGAGGGAGGGCCTTGTGGCCGCCATCACAGGAAAACAAGTCAGTCTTAGGCCGCATGGCCTGAGACTGTGGCTCTACATATATTAGTCATTGTGAAATGGTAGACAATGGCTACTAAAGGAAACTTTAACCCTAGCGTTACGAAGGTAACTTATGCTACATGTAATATCAACAAGGGTCCTCAGAAGCCCAGAACAAAAGTGGCGATTTAATTTGTCATAATGCAAGTTTATTTTCTCCTAATAACAATAATAGCGTGGGACGAGGGCCTCCCGTCGGGTAGACCGCTCGCCTGGTGCAAGTCTTTCGATTTGATGCCACTTCGGCGACTTGCGCGTCGATGGGGATGAAATGATGATGATGAGGACAACACAGCTCCCAGTCCCTGAGCGGAGAAAATCTCCGACTCAGCCGGGAATCGAACCCGGGCCCTTAGAATTGACAGTCTGTCGCGCTGACCTCTCAGCTACGGAGGGCGGACATATTTTTTTTTCTCCTGATACCACTGAGAACACTATTTCTGCATCGACACTATTTTCGTATCCTGGACAATAAGAAATTAAATAATAATTGGAGAAAATTCAACAAATCATCAAATTTTTTACAGTGACTTTCATACGAGGGTAATCCCAAAAGTAAGGTCTCCTATTTTTTTAATAAGTACATAGACCTATTTATTTCTACAATGGTTTACATCAATTTACAGCTTGAACATTAAGTTATTTTTCGACTTATCACTATTTCTGTCGATGCATTTTTGTACACGCTGTGACAGTTTTTGTATGACCATGTCATACCAGCTCGCCGCCATGCTGTTCAGAAAGTCATGAACCCCTTCTTTCACCTCGTCGTCTTAGCTGAATTTCTGGGACCACAATTAACGCTGACAGGTACTGTGGGACTCTCAAAAAACTCAAACGGGCAGTTCAGAACCGGAGAAGAGGAATGTTGAACAAGGGCGTACACGGTCTCCATGACAACGCTCGCCCACACATCGGTCGGCAAATAGTTGCTCTCCTGCAACAGTTTCAATGGAACATAATTACCCACTCACCAATAGTCCTGACTTGGCGCCCAGTGACTATCACCTAAGTTACAAAAACATGTGGCCGGAAAGCGATTCAGCTCCGACGACGAGGTGAGGGAAGAGGTTTCTGAACAGCATGGTGGCGAGCTGGTATGACATAGGCATACAAAAACTGCAACAGCGTCTATAAAAATGCATCGACAGATATAGTGATTATGTCGAAAAATAGTTAAATGTTCAAGCTGTAAACTGATGTAAACAATTGTAAAAATAAACAGGTCTATGCACTTATGAAAAAAATAGCTGACCTTACTTTTGGAATTACTCTCGTAATTGCGTTCTTTTGTAAAAAACAACTGCTTAATTTCAGTCAATTACATGAAGCAAACAGAATTTATTGTCTCATTCAGAAATATATTTTTCACACAACAGTGTCTTCTTGTCGTGTTTTCCACATACGTGTTTGCGGCGCTGAGAGCAGATAACAGTTGAGTTTCCAAACTTGTTGTACTTGATGTTTTTAGTTGCAGTTTCTTGGCAGCATAGGTGGCACGGTCCCCGCATTCCTGGGTCTGCTGTTAATGCTGATGGTTTCGTAGTTCAACTAAGTTGCCGTTGTGTGATGTTTCCCATTGGTATTATTACTTGCTTCTGAAGTCCGTACAAATTTTGGGCCCATTTATCAACATGAGGCCTAATTAGTTCTAGATCTAAGTTAGTGAGATAACCTTTTCTGCAATTTAGCAAATTATTTTCTAATTTAGAAAATTGGGAAGGAAGGTGGAATATGCATTTATTGCTGCTATATTAATGAGTGTACAGAAGAGGGACATCGGCCATCTTCTTTGGTGTCCACCTTTCCCTTTTTTATATTTACAGAAAATATTTGTTTCTCTTTTTTGAGTCTTCTTTAATAACCCCTTCTGAGTGATAAGCCGAAAGCATCTACAGCAGTCGCTTTGGTTTCTCACGGATTGGAATTGATGCGAGAGTAATTGATGGCCTATGTGTCTGAAGTCAGTATGTTCAGAGATGGATGATCGCACACTGCGGCTGGTTGTAGTCTTCAGCTGTGGTCTGTTCAACCGCAGGGATCCAACAAAAACGAGGTGAAAATCATTCCATAGGGTCTCAGTAATGTTGACTGAAGTGTGTTAACGATTCGTGGCAACATTGCGGCCTGATTACTCAGTGGATTGTATTAGTCTTTTTACAATATTCATTGGCCCATTTAGAAGCTGTGCATATTTCAGGCTTTCCTGTATAGACGTCCACTCTGATCACGTACCTAGTCTCAGAATCAAACAGCATTCTAATTAGAATGCCGTAATTTCCAGGTTTTTCTTTTACAAATACATCGAATATGCAGCGACCATGGAAAAAGCCTACATCTCATACACTGTGGACACACAGCGTTCTAATTAGAATGCCGTATTTTCCAAGTTTTTATTTTACAGATACCTCGACTATGCAGCGACCACGGAACAAAAACTACATCTCATTCACTGTGGTGTGTAGACCAGGAATGAAATGCAATGTAAAGGAAGAATTCAATTTTTAACAAATTTCCATATTTGCAGAAAATTTGTCAGTTTGGTGACAAATTTCTCTTGCGTTCTTGTCATCAAATTTCCATGTTTTAATCAATTGGAAAAATCAGATGTCTCATTGATCCATAGCACACACTTGTCGGCCATGAAGCACAGACCATAAATCTTGAAGAGGTAGCTCATTGTCATGCTTTTAACCCATAATTAGTAACAGGCCTATATAACAAAATAACTCATCTTCATCGGTGTGCTGAATACCTAGTCGAGAAGTCTCTTCATTTGAGTGTAGTTTTATTAAATTCATAACATGAAGTGTAAGAAAGAGCTCTATGGCCTCTTTAGGAGACTCAGTTTTCCTTGTTGTCTTAGCCCCGTTATTTTTGGCACTACATTTCGTACAGAACGCTGATATTCTCGACATGGATGTTTAACAAACACGCGTCCACTTTTGGCAATGAATTTATCACAGTTGGTATCAACAACATCTGGTGAGTTGGGTTACACAGACGGTGAATCAGTTCCCATTTCTTCCATATCATCATCCGCTTCACATTCACCTTAATCTGATTCGTTCAAGACTTCTTCAAGCACTCTTTCAATAGGACTATCGCGTAAACGTTGTCTATTCATGTTGCTTGTTCAACAGAAGCAAACACAATGAAAATAAAAACGGTCGACTACTTAAAAAGATTTGAAGACGACAATGAAAAACGTCATTTCGTTTCAAATATTTAAAGCCAAAGTCTCAGCCACCTCAAATCTTTCCATGGTATTACCGATTGGGAGGAGAGGGGTTTCCTAAGGCTCATGAAAAATCGATTGAAGTAAGTGAATTTTAATCAACAAATTCCACAACCACTTAGTTGTAAATGCAGTAATGAACAATAAGCCTTGATTTCAAGTTCGTATATCGCAGGATGTGGATACAATACATAAATATTGAGCAAGTGGGCGTACGAATCCCTCCCCCTCTCCGTTGGTAATGTTAGGGTTAAAATTAAGTAGTAACTCACAGATCTGTCGTATCGCAAAACCATCACATCAGTGTAATCACTACATTGTGGTACTTACACTGAGGCTTCATTGTCACGTATGCTATAAGAACTACGAAACATACATCGGAACTGTAAATGAATAATAAGTCACCTATAAATTAATAATTCTTCAACGCTTCACTCGAACTCTACAAACAAAGCATTGAAACATAGCGAAGAAAACTAGCTGTCATCACTGAAAGTAATTGAGATGACGGAATTCATGCAATATCTCGTGTTATCGTGTCCTGCGTCCTTTCACCCGACGCAGCAGCATCTGGACTTGGCATGGACTGAACAGGTCTCTGGAAGATCTCTGCAGCAATATTGAGCCATGTTTCCCCTGTGGGAAACCATAACTAGGAAAGTGTTGCCACTGCATGATTTTGTGCACCAACTGACCTCGATTATGTGCCTTACATGTTCGATGGGACTCGTGTGGGGCGTTTTAGCTGACCACACCATTCGATTGAATTGTCCAGAATGTCTCTCAAACCAGTCGGGAAAAATTGAGGCCCGATGATAATTTCATCATTGTTTCTAACATGAAATTTTTGAATGGCTGAAAATGTTCTACAAGTAGCCCAACATAAATATTCCTAGTCAATGATCGATTCAGTTGGACCAGTGGACCCAGTCTCTTCCACATCCCAAACTATTGTGGAGCCACCAGCAGCTTAAAAGTGCCCTATTGACAACTTGTATCCATGGCTTTTTGGGGTCCCCGCCACACTCCAACCCTACCAACTGAAACAGGAATTCATGTGACTAGCCACTGTTTTCCAGTCGTATTGGGTCCAACCGATATGGTCACGAAGCCAGGAGAAGCGCTGCAGGTGATGTCGTGATGTTGAAATGGGGACTTACGTGACTAGGCCACGGTTTTAAAGTCGTATTAGGTCCAAACGATTTGGTCACGAACGAAGGAGAAGCGCAGCAGCTGATGTCGTGCTGTTGGTAAAGGCACTCGCGTCAGTCGACTGCTGCCATAGACCATTAAAGCCGAATTTCGCCACCCTGTCCTAATGGGTAAGTTATTTTTTCGCCAAACATTGATTTACTTCATGCAGTGTTGCTTGTCTGATAACACTGACGACTCTGAGCAAACGCAACTGCTCTCGGTCGTTAAGTGAAGTCCATCATTACTGCGTTGTCCGTGGGGAGAGGTGATGCCTGAAATTTGTTATTCCCGGCACATTCTTGACACTGAGGATCTCGGAATTTTGAATTCCTTATTGATTTTCGAATCGGAATGTCGCATGTCTCTAGCTCCAACAACCATTCCGCATTGAAAGATTGTTAATTCCCATCGTGCCGCGCGGGATTAGCCGAGTGGTCTGGGGCGCTGCAGTCATGGACTGTGCGGCAGGTTCCGGCAGAGGTTCGAGTCCTCCCTCGGACATTGGTGTGTGTGTTTCTTCTTAGGATAATTTAGGTTAAGTAATGTGTAAGCTTAGGGACTTATGACCTCATAAGATTCCACACACATTTCAACATTTTTGAATTCCCATCGTGCACCGCTAATCAAGTCGGATAACACTTCACGTGAATCAGTTGAGCACAAATGACAGCTCCACCAATGCACTATATGTGATACTACCGCCATCCGTATACAGGGTGAAAAGTATTCAAACCGACAAACTAAGGGAGATTGTAGGGGACATCAAAACAAATATTTTTCTCTAATGTCATTTTTTCCTATGAGGAGTATTTAAACCAGTAGAGGAAGATTTCTCTGGCGGCAAATCAATTAAACCAACAAACACCTTTCCATTTTTTTATTACCAAGAGACAACAGATTAACACAACCGAGTTTCAATTACAGTAGATTTTCAAAAATGCCTTAATTGACACATAAACAATTGTTACACCGTCGGATCATGTTCTGTCTGACAGGGGCAAAAACCCCAGGAGTATCCTGAATTGTTTCTGCTGCTGCTAATATCCGGGCAACCAGATCCTCTTCTGATGCAACAGGAGTTGCGTAAACAAGGTTGCGCATCTTTCCCCACACAAAAAAGTCCAGAGGGGACATATCTAGGGATCGAGCAGGCCATGGTACAGGACCACCTCTGCCAATCGACGCTTCTGGGAACCGTCAGTCCAGGAATCGACGCGCACGACGGCTGAAATGTGCCGGCGCCCTGTCATGTTGGAATCACATGCGTTGTCTTGTAGGGAGCGGGACGTCTTCCAGATATTCTGGCAATACTCTGGCGAGAAAATTGTAACAGTACCTGCCATTTAATGGCCTAGGTAGCAGATACGGCCCAATTAAACAGTCCCCAGCAACACCGACCCATGCATTAACGAAGAAATGCTCTCGATGAGCGCTAGTAACTGTGGCATGTGGGTTATCCTCACTCCAAACATGCGAATTGTGAATGTTGAAGACTCCATCGCGCTCGAACGTTGCTTCATCGGTAAACAACACAGAGGATGGAAATGTAGGATGCATTTCACACTGTTCCAGGTACCTCTGCGAAAAATGTGCTCCGAGTGGATAATCAACTGGTTCCAGGTTGTGGACTCGCTGTAAGCGCAATGGACGTAACAATTGCTCTCGAAGGACTGTTCTTACATTCGTCTGATTCGTCCCCATTTTACGTGCAATTTTACGAATGCCGATTGAAGGCTCTCGATCCACATGTCGCAAGGCAGCTTCCTCAGATTGCATCATTATTACCGTGCGGCGGCGTCTCTGTCCAGGTAATCTGCTAAATGACCCGGTCTCGCGCAGACGTTGGTACACAGCAGCAAAGGTCGTATGATGCGGGATACGGCGATTAGGATATTGTTGTTGATAAACCCGCTGTGCAGCTCGTCCGTTGTGGTGCGCTACGTAGTACGCACCAACCATATCATACTCACTCCAGGTGTATCGCTCCACTAGTAAACAGAGGCAATGCACTACTACACTGCTGGACAGCAGTTGCCTACAACTGAAGAGCGTAATACGCCCTCTAACAACTGAAAATCGCAAAACGACCTCTAACAACTGAAGAGCGTAATACAGCCTCCACCGGTTTAAATAATCCTCATAGGAGAAAATGACATCAGGGGAAAATATTTGTTTTAATGTCCCTACAACCTCCCAGAATTTGTCGGTTTAAATACGTTTCACCCTGTATGTGCATGCCGCTATACTATGACCTTCGTCACCGCAATGCATTTATTGAAGTATACATCTTCATATTATCTTTGTTACCTTCATGTTTCAGAGCATCTTATGCTCTAGATTTACGCAAAAAATGAATGCAGCTTGACGTTCACTTTACCTATCCTCATATAATTATGCACCATATGTATAGCTTGTTAGGTGAAGTTAAAGCTGTGTCCGAGGTGGAACTAACTTGTCTTATGGAATGAACAGTTTTCAACTCTGATTTATTCCGGCTGCATTTTTAAATTATTACTGCTTACTTTGTTGGAATCTGCTTATGATCAACTGTATTTATATACTGAAACTTTATTTTTGAGCTGATTGTGACTAATTCAGTGGACTGGGACTCTGTTTTTCGTGTATCATTTGTGATTAATTAGTATTTGAGAATAGTTTTATTTTACCTTTAAAGGTTCAAAAAACGGCTGTGAGCACTATGGGACTTAACATCTGAGGTCATCAGTCCCATAGACATTGAATCACTTAAACCTAACTAACCTGTGGACATCACACACATGCATGCCCGAAGCAGGATTAGAACCTGTGAATGTAGCAGCAGCGCGGTTCCGAAAGGAAGCGCCTATTACCGCTTGCCAAAGCGGCCGGCTTCTTTAAAGGTGTGCAGGATCTCCCATAAAGCGGTTTACACTGTTTGAACTTTAATAAGTGAGGGGGCGTTAGTGATAACATGATCCAGTTATGATATATGGCACTCTCATGACACGTGTGTGTAGTCTTTTACATATTTTTCTTTAGTTTATTCCCCAGGAACTACACGGTAAATAGGTAGAAGGCTGGCAACTTGTTCTTGGTGTGACGGAAGTGGGTTTTAGTTACTGGAAATGTAAAAACATAAAATAAGTGCAGAGACGATGACGGATAGAGTTTGATACTGCTCCACTGTCAGGTGTAACGATAATGAAGTTACGTGACAAATTTGAGCGGGGAGGAAGTGTGTACGATGCGAAGAAGGGACCATGTGGCAGGAGAAATCAATAGCCGTCGAAAGGCAGTGGATGCATTCGTACAAAGTTTCACAACAAATCAAAGTGGCATCGCATTTTAAAGCAAACAAAGTGAAACGTTACATTCCAGTTTGAGTGACGCGATGAATGAGGCGCCTCAAATTTTGTGAATGGTTTGCTATAATGAACGGTTGACTGATGCTATTGTTTGGCCTGGCAAGGTGACTTTTAAACTAAATGGAACCATCAATCGTCATATCTGTGTTTACTGTTCAAGAGATAATTACCGCTGTTGCGGAAAATGTAGCTTTTACTATTCTTGGGTTATCAGTGTGGTGTGGTATGTCTGTCGGAGGACTTGAAGAACTATTCTCCTTTGAAGGAACACTGGCAGGTGTAAAGTACCTTATCCTGTTGCAGGAACGAGTAGTACCAACTGTACCGAAACGAAGATCCTTTTTTTTTTTTTCAACTAGGCACATTGGCATAGTGAAGAGCAACATTTCGTCGATGAAACATTTCTTGAGATGTGAATAGGTCGACGAGGAGGTGTTTAAGCCCTGATCTCCTGATCTACCACCGTTACACTCATTTCCGTCGGGAACTCTGAAGGACGCCGTATATGCCACAATGGCACGTACACTGAGGAAGGGAATTGTGACTGCCTGTAAATTCATTCCAGTGCCAACCATGACACATGTGTGTCGATCAGTTCCGCAGCGTTGCAGACTCTGTACTGCTGTCGATAGAGGTCATATTGAACATCTTCAACAGTGAAACATCTTCAGTAATGCCGTTCCTGCCTGCATGACTTCAGAATTGAATAGTTTTCGTTATCTTATTCGAATTAATAAAATTCAAACAGTGAAAAAACCCCTTGTGGGACGTACTATGTTAGTGGGACCACCATTTCAATTATTTATGCACTGTAGTTTACTGACTGAATAAATAATCAGCTCATTTAATCTAAATCCTTTGGCGTGGCCTACAATCAATTATTCGGAAGAACACCACACTTTTTATAATTGTTATTAAAACTTTGTTTATTTCAACTTATATTTCGGATCAACTGACATAACTTGATGATGCCCAGAAATTTACACTTAAGGATCACGAGTTAAATTACTTTTTCGGTGAATTACGCTGCTGGGCGTGAAAGCAGACGGTGCATAATTCGACTCCACAAATGTATCGAGGTATTTGAAATTGACTCCTGAATTTTATGCAGCTGTGCGTGTATGTGTGGTTGTGTGTGCTGTTCGTATTTGTGTGTGCGTGTGTGTGTGTGCGTGTGTGTGTTTGTGTGTGTGTAAAGATAACTGTCACATTTGTATGTCGCTATAATTAGTTGTCTCAGTGCATAATGATTTGGTAATGTAAGGTAATAGTACACACACCTGTAAAGTCGCCGAATCTTTTCACACAGTGAATACAAAACCACTGTTTAAAGTCAGAATTACTTATTTATTTATTTATTTATTTATTGTTCCGTGGAACCAAATTAAGGAGAGGTCTCCATGGTCATGGAACGAGTCAATACATGAAATTATAACACGATGTTAGAAACAGATAAAATGAAATATAAAATAACATATTCAGGTGACAAGTCGCAAGTTTAAATAAAGAAAATCAACAATGTAACACTGGAATTTGCTTAATTTTTTAGCTCTTCCAGGAGCTCCTCGACAGAATAGAAGGAATGAGCCATGAGGAAACTCTTCAGTTTAGACTTAAAAGAGTTTGGGATAATGTTAAGATTTTTGAGATCTTGTGGTAGCTTATTGAAAATGGTTGCATCAGAATACTGCACTCCTTTCTGCACAAGAGTCAAGGAAGTGCATTCCACATGCAAATTGGATTTCTGCCTAGTATTAACTGAGTGAAAGCTGCTAACTCTTGGGAATAGACTAATATTGCTAACAACAAACGACATTAAAGAAAATATATACTGTGAGGGCAATGTCAGAATTCCCAGACTATTGAATAGGGGTCGACAAGAGGTTCTCGAACTTACACCGCATATGGCTCGAACAGCCCGTTTTCGAGCCAAAAATACCCTTTTTGAATCTGAAGAAATACCCCAAAAAATAATACCATACGGTATAAGCGTATGAAAATATGTGAAGTAGACTACTTTTCGTGTTGAAGTGTCACTTATTTCAGATCTGTTCTAGTGGTAAATAAAGCAGCATTTAGTTTCTGAACAAGATCCTGGACATGGGCTTTCCACAACAGCTTACTATCTATCCGAACGCCTAGGAACTTGAACCGTTCCCTCTCGCTTATAATATGCCCATTTTGTCTGATCAAAATATCGGTTCTTGTTGAATTGTGAGTTAGAAACTGTAAAAACTGAGTCTTACTGTGATTTAGCATCGAAATTATTTTCCACAAGCCACGAACTTATTTCATGAACTACATTACTTGATACTGTTTCAATATTACGCACAAGATCCTTCACTATCAAGCTGGTGTCATGAGCAAACAGAAATATTTTTGAATCACCTGTAATACTAGACGGCATATCATTTATATAAATAAGAAACAGCAGTGGCCCCAGCACAGACGCTTGGGGAACGCCCCACTTAACAGTGCCCCATTGGGACTGAACATCACTACCACTCTCAATATTGCGGAGAATTACCTTCTGCTTTCTGTTCTTAAAGTAAGAGGCGAACCAATTGTAAGCTACTCCCCTTACTCCATAATGGTCCAACTTCTGCAGTAATATTTTGTGGTCAACGCAGTCGAAAGCCTTCGTTAAATCAAAGAAAACACCTAGCGTTCGCAACCTTTTATTTAATCTGTCCAAAACCTCACAGAGAAAAGAGAATACAGCATTTTCAGTTGTTAAACCATTTCTAAAACCAAACTCAACATTTGACAGCAAATTATGTGAATTTAAATGCTCCAGTAACCTTGTATATACAACCTTCTCGATAACTTTAGCAAACACCGATGGCATAGAAATAGGTCTAAAATTGTCAACATTATCAATGTCTCCCTTTTTATAAAGTGGCTTCACTACCGAGTACTTTAATCTGTCAGGAAATCGACCTCTCCTAAAGGAAAAGTTACAGATATGGCTAAATACTGGGCTAACATACATAGAACAATACTTCAGTATCCTAATAGATACCCCATCATATCCATGAGAGCTCTTGGTCTTTAGTGATTTAATTATTAACTCAATCTCCCTCTTGTCAGTATCATGGAGGAGCATTTCAGGTAACAGTCTTGGAACACTTTTTTCTAAAAGCGGTATATGATTCCCTGTTGGGACTAGGTTTCTATTTAGTTCACCTGCTATATTCAGAAAGTGATTATTAAATACTGTACATGAATGGGACTTATCAGTAACACGGACGTTCCCATGACGCACTGATTCTATATCCTCCACCTGTCTCTGCAGACCAGCCACTTCCTTTACGACTGACCAGATGGTTTTAATTTTATCCTGAGACTTGGCTATTCTATCTGCATACCACATTCTTTTTGCCTTCCTAATAACATTTTTAAGCACCTTACAATATTGTTTGTAATGGGCTGCTGCATTTAGATTTTGACTGTTTCTAACGTTTTGATGTAATTGCTACTTTGTTCTACAAGATATTCTTATCCCTCTACTCAGCCACCCAGGCTGCCTGTTTGTACTAGTACCCTGTTTTGAACGTTCTAACGGAAAGCAGCTTTCAAAGAGCAGGAGAAAAGTCTTGAGAAAAGCATTATATTTATCGTCTACTGTATCAGCGCAATAAACATCTTGCCACTCTTGTTCCTTGATAAGATTTACAAAGGTCTCTACAGCAACTGGATCAGCTTTCCTAAACAGCTGATGACTATATTTAACACGTGTTGCAGCACAAAAACCTTTTAGATTTAAAATTTGTGCATCATGATCTGAAAGGGTATTCACATTTTCGCTAACAGAATGCCCTTCTAGTAATGAGGAATGAACAAAAATGTTGTCTATGGTTGTTCTACCGTTCACTTGCTCTGTCGTTGGAAAGAATACGGTTTGCATAAGATTATATGAATTAAGGAGGTCTACCAGCATCCTCTTCGTTGCACAAGCACTTGTACAATTAATATTGAAGTCAGCACATATAACTAACTTTTTGTATTTCCTATAAAGTGAACCAAGAACCTCCTCTAGCGTTAGCAAAAATGTTGTGAAATTGGAGTCTGGGGATCTATAAATAACAACAGTTAGAAGTTTAGCTTCATTAAATTTAACCACACCTGCACAACATTCAAACACCTTTTCAGTGCAGTACTTTGAAACATCAGTTGACTCAAATGGGATGCCGTTTTTCACATACATGGCTACTCCCCCACAACGCAAAGAGCTCCTCGAAAAGCTGCCAGCCAACCTGTATCCTGGTAAAGGAAGCCTCTGAGTTATCTCCTTATTTAAGAAGTGTTCAGATATACCAATAATTTCAGAGTCAACATCTATAAGCAGTTCACTAACTTTATCTCTAATACTTTGTATATTTTGATGAAATATTCTAATTCCCTCATTACTCGGATACCTAAACTTTGTCAAAAGTGGTTCCTTTTTTAGAGAGACTTCCCTTAAGCAGGAATACCAGTCAGCTGACTTCAGTCTAAAAAAGGTGCAGCTCTAACACCCACTACTGCAGGAATTTTCCCATGAGTGATCCCACCAACCCCACCTATGCTGTCACCTATAAGCTTTGCCAACCTTCCCTTCCCATGCCTGTTGAGGTGCAGGCCATGTCTAGTGAAACCCGTCCTGCTGATAGACTCCATCGACACCACTGAAATGTGACCCACGCTTTCTGTAATCAGCGCACCCCCAAGTCTTATGTTGTTACGCCTGACGGCTGTATTAAGATGAGGCCGATCGTGACGCTGAAACAGTTCCACGAAATGCACATTCGTGTTGCCAGTATGAGTGGCTACCTTTCCCAGGTCACCATCTATGTCATACTCCCTGTCAATACTATTACCAGCCCCACCCACAATCACTACCTGATCCTCTTTAGTAGAATCCCTACATAACCCTCCTATGTTAACAGTCACCTGAGCCAATCCTGCATTAGGCTTCACAATGCTGGTGACCTGGTACTCACTCCCCAGCACTTTCTGCAACTGCTGGCCTACACCTCTGCCATGAGAACTACCTAACAGCAGAACCTTCTTCTTCCTCTTCGAATTTGCAACTGTTCTGGCCACCGTAACTACTGAGGTCTGCTGCATACTTCCTACATCTATAGCTACCAGAGATTCCTCTCCACTAGACTCTGGCAGTTGGTCATACCTATTGTAAACACCAATAGTAAAACTATCTGAAAATCTTCTTCTCCTAACAGATCTCTTGCCAACAGCCAGCTCCCTTTCCCCAACCCGCCTTCTCCCTCCTCATCCTATCTAGCTCCTCCTGTGCGTTTTTCAACTGCACCTGAAGGTCACAGATCTGACGCTCCTGCTCCTCTATTAACTTACTCTCGCTACATAACCTACAGTTCCAGGAGAGGATCTCACCAGAATGCCCACTGGCTTCCCCTCTGCATTCCCCCCAGTGAAAATACTTCGAACAAGTCTCACACCGCAATCCACTACTCACGAACCTACGGCAAAGCCCACACTTCTCACTCATGGTAAAATTTTTTACTTTTTTTAAGTCAAGCTACTACAATAAGAAGATGTTAAAAACCTGACTACAATAATCACTAACTTACTCTACAAGGGAAGAAACTACTATTATTAACAGTATTAATAAACAACAAATGTGAATACAACAAAAGACTAATACAGAAAGAGAATAAAACGTCTAATGACACAGTAACGATGCTGAAAACAGTTCCCAAAAGGTTCTTCTGAAATTATTTCATCAGAAAATACAAAAAACTCCGGTTGAAGACTACTAAAGTTCCTAAATAAACCACTATACACAAACAATTAATTAGTACTTAGCTTTCGATGCGCCGCTACAGCTGCAACTGGTCAGCGCGGAATGTAAACAGAGGTAAGAGGTTACGTTGCTCGATACGAAACACTCACAAATATGGGGTCACAACACAAAAAAGGCAGAGGTGAATGAAGAAACATATTATCACAAAAACCGTTAAAATATGTATCTGGAACCTAAAAAATATATAAAAACTTGGAGAGCGATCTCACACGCAGTCACTCGCTTATAACGTCACACCAAAGAGCTCACTTTAGAATCCTTTATGAACTTATCCAGTCTCCCATTCCTCTATTTCACACTACACTCATATAAATATCGGTTCAAAAGTATCCATCCTTCTCCCTTCTTGCTGTCAATCGGGGCTTCAGGCTGAGGCAACAGCCCTACATACCCTCCATATCTCGTCCGCGACAGTTCGTCATGATGTTTATCCTTCATATGACTCCTCCCTATTATCTCTAACATCAGGGTCCCTTTTCACCACTAATTTTCTTCCCTCCTCATAAACATGGACTTACCTCATTCCAAAATATGTGTCCTTTCAAATCACTGAAACCTATATAACAACACGTCATCTTGATTGCTATCTCAACCCTCGTGTTACGTTCTAAAGCACCTTCTTCCAACTGAGGCTTTTATAATGTAGGTCCCATAGCTTCTATTTCATTGAAGTAAATTAGTTCATACTCATTTTATGTATTATCATCTACATTTGTATATGAGAAGGTGAACAGCTGCATGATAATTTATAACCAAGTTTATAAAGTAATATTAAACCACTTTTAAGTGTCTTACGATTGAAATTTATTTAAAAGTTTCTGATTTTTTACACTGTTTTCGTCTGCATAGAGCGAAGCACACTGTTGCCTGCTCTGATGAGCCAGGGAACGGAATTACAATAACTGGAACACAAACTGAAGGTTTATTGCTTAAGAAGTTAGCAAGAGTTTTAAAATTTACTGTTCTCAGATATTTCAGTATTAAACCTGACCGCCACAACGTGTCGCTATGTCCGCAGCTCGCGGTCTAGCGGCTAGCGTTGCTGCCTCGGGATCACGGGGTCCCGAGTTTGATTCCCGGCCGGTTTGGAGATTTTCTCTGCCCGGGGACTGGGTGTTTGCGTTGTCTCATCATTTCATCGTCGTCATCATTCGTGACTGTGGCTAGACTGGATTGTGAACAAATTGAACTGTGTAAAAATTGGCCCTGATGACCGCGCAGTTGAGCGCCCTACAAACCAAAAATCATCATCATCATCAACCTTCTCGTAAGATGCTGACATGTCGGTGTAAAACACTCCTTTTTGTGGAAGATGATTAGTTAATATACAGGGTGTTCGTAATTAACGTTCCAGATTCAAAACACTCTAGAAAGAGAACCATTTCTGAAAACGACGTCGGATTTCAACAACTTTTTATTGACACAGGGGGAACTTCATGGAACACAAAAATTCAACTAAAATGTTCCATGACCATTCATTGTCCACTTCATTGCAAGCAGGTAATTCCAGAGCAGACATTTATCTTGCTGGCACATCAGCAGGGAGCAACTCGTTAACATGGGTGATTTTGTATGGGTAGCAATGCAGTACGTTTCGTAGGATTTTATGCACTACGCTCGCAGGTATGTCCAACGTTCGGGCAGTTCCCCGTGCATTATTGCATGTTTGAACACGCTGGTCAACCCGTCTTCAAAGCTGTGACCACGTTTTTGATACATGTCGGATCAACTGATTTCCTCCCTCGTACTGCATTTCAAGAGAACCTGTACTTTCGAATTTTGTTATAATTTCCTCCAGACCTTTAGCAGACATCGGACCAATGCCTTTTTTGATACGCTTGAGTGTCCGGCACTTATTCAGGCCTACTTGTGGACTGTCGCAGTTCTCGCAAAAGATCTTTGCTAGCAGCGAGCGATCCTTCATGGAGGCAATCTAGTTGAGCTTCTCGGACACAAACTAAGGGAAAAACTTGCGCCGCACGTCTCTTTGTGTGCATATTCTGACGCTTACAGCGCCACTTATTGATCAAATTTTCGTTTTTTTTTTCCGTCAAGCCCTTTCCCACTTCCTCAATAATATGCTCTTCAAATTTGGTGTCATTCTGAGCAGCAGTTCTCTTTAAACATCGTTTTGAAACTCCGGAACTTTTAATTTGAAGACCCTGTACATAGCGATAACTTGTACCCATAATGTTCTGATCAGTGTGTCCAGAGCTGTTCATTTATATAACGATATCGTCAGTATCGCGTAAAACAAATATAGGTCACTTGTCTATAAAATGCGGTTGGATAGAAAGTTCTCTAACAGACACGGAGCAGTATGTCGTCCTGGACGAAGTAACTTAAACAGAAACAAGAGTAACTTCAGGTGTGCCCCAGGGCAGCGTAATAGGTCCTCTGCTTTTTACGATTTACATAAACGATTTGGTAGATGGTATTGACAGCGGCCTTAGACTGTTTGCCGATGATGCCGTAGTCTACAGGAAAGTAGTATCACAAGAAAGTTGTGAACGAAATCAATGAGGATTTGCAGAAAATAAATGCGCGGTATAATGGCTGGCGCCGGCCGATGTGGCCGTGCGGTTAAAGGCGCTGCAGTCTGGAACCGCAGGACCGGTACGGTCGCAGGTTCGAATCCTGCCTCGGGCATGGATGTTTGTGATGTCCTTAGGTTAGTTAGGTTTAACTAGTTCTAAGTTCTAGGGGACTAATGACCTCAGCAGTTGAGTCCCATAGTGCTCAGAGCCATTTGAACCATTTTATAATGGCTGGCAGTCATCTCTCAATATTAGTAAGTGTAACCTACTGCGAATAACAAGGCGATTATCCTCATAAATTTATAAGTACAAAACAAACGATCAGTCTTTGGAAGCCGTAACATCAGTCAAGTATCTGGGCGTGACTGTTCGAAATGATCTCAAATGGAATCATCAGATTACACAAGTAACGGGTAAGGCGAACTCTAGACTGCGGTTTATTGTCAGAATCCTGAAGCGATTCAGTCCTTCAACAAAGGAAATAGCTTACAATACGTTAGTGCGTCCAGTCTTAGAGTATTGTTCGTCTGTATGGGACCCTTACCAGTAAGGTCTGATTGAAGAGATTGAGAAGGTCCAAAGAAGAGCGGCAAGATTCGTGACTGATACATTTAGTTATCGTGAGAGCGTTACAAATCTCATACAAAGTTTGAAGTGGGACACACTTGCAGATAGACGACGCGCTAAACACAAGGGGCTGCTCACTAAATTCCGAAATCCAATCTTCACCGAGGATGTAGAGCTTATATTGTTACCACCAACTTTCAAATCGCGTAATGATCATGATTTAAAGATAAGGGAAATTAGAACTCGTACTGAGGTGTTCACACAGTCGTTTCTCCCTAGCGCGATACGCGAGTGGAACAGAGGGGGGAAATAGGACTTTGGCGCGATTTGTGCCCTCTGCCTCACACCGCTTGGTGGCTAGCGGAGTATATATGTAGATGTCGATGTACGTAGATACAGTTTTGCTAATGTTTGAGCGATGTTTATGACGTGCGGCTGTGACTAGCCTACCACACGCGGAGAAGACGGGCTCAAACCAACAAAGGACATCCACATCTACATGTACATCTACATCTACATCCATCCTCCGCAAGCCACCAGACGGTGTGTGGCGGAGGGTACCTTGAGTACCTCTATCGGCTCTCCCTTCTATTCCAGTCTAGTATTGTTCGCGGAAACAAGGATTGTTGGTATGCCTCTGTGTGGTCTCTAATCTCTCTGATTTTATCCTCATGGTCTCTTCGCGAGATATACGTAGGGGGGAGCAATATTCACTCCTCGGTGAATGTATGTTCTCGAAACTTCAACAAAAGCCCGTACCGAGCTACTGAGCGTCTCTCCTGCAGAGTCTTCCACTGGAGTTTACCTATCTTTCGCTATTACTAAATGATCCTGTAACGAAGCGCGCTGCTCTCCGTTGGATCTTCTCTATCTCTTCTATCCCACACTGCTGAGCAGTATTCAAGCAGAGGGCTAACAACTGTACTGTAACCTACTTCGTTTGTTTTCGGATTGCATTTCCTTGGGATTCTTCCAATGAATCTCAGTCTGGCATCTGCTTTACCGACGATCAACTATATATGATCATTCAATTTTAAATCACTCCTAATGCGTACTCCCAGATAATTTGTGGAATTAACTGCTTCCAGTTTCTAACCTGCTATATTGTAGCTAAATGATAAGGGATCTTTCTTTCTATGTATTCGCAGCACATTACACTTGTCTACATTGAGATTCATTTGCCATTCCCTGCACCATGCGTCAATTCGCTGCAGATCCTCCTGCATTTCAGTACAATTTTCCATTGTTACAACCTCTCGATATACCATAGCACCATCCGCAAAAAACCCTCAGCGAACTTCCGATGTCATCAACAAGGTCATTTATGAATATTGTGAATAGCAACGGTCCTACAACTTTCCCCTGCGGCACACCTGAAATCACTCTTACTTCGGAAGACTTCTCTCCATTGAGAATGGCATGCTGCGTTCTGTTATCTAGGAACTCTTCAATCCAATCACACAATCTGTCTGATAGTCCATATGCTCTTACTTTGTTCATTAAACGACTGTGGGAAACTGTATCGAACGCCTTGCGGAAGTCAAGAAACACGGTATCTACCTGTGAACCGTGTCTATGGCCCTCTGAGTCTCGTGGACGAATAGCACGAGCTGAGTTTCACACGACCGTCTTTTTCGAAACCCCTGCTGATTCCTACAGAGTGGATTTCTAGTTCAAATGGTTCAAATACCTCTGAGCACTATGGGACTCAACTGCTGAAGTCATTAGTCCCCTAGAACTTAGAACTAGTTAAACCTAACTAACCTAAGGACATTACAAACAACCATGCCCGAGGCAGGATTCGAACCTGCGACCGTAGCGGTCTTGCGGTTCCAGACTGCAGCGCCTTCAAACGCACGGCCACTTCGGCCGGCAGATTTCTAGTCTCCATAAAAGTCATTATACTCGAACATAATACGTGTTCCAAAATTCTACAACTGATCGGCGATAGAGATATATGTCTATAGTTCTGAAAAACTGTTGGACGTCCCTTCTAGAAAACGGGGATGACCTGTGCCCTTTTCCAATGATTAGGAACGCTACGCTCTTCTAGAGACTTACGGTACACCGCTGCAAGAAGGGGGGCAAGTTCCTTCGCGTACTTGTGTAAAATCGAACTGGTATCCCATCAGGTCCAGCGGCCTTTCCTCTTTTGAGCGATTTTGATTGTTTCTATATCCCTCTGTCGTCTATTTCGATATCTACCATTTTGTGATCTGTGCGACACTCTAGAGAAGGAACTACAGTGCAGTCCTCCTCTGTGAAACAGCTTTGGAAAAACACATTTAGTATTTCGGCCTTTAGTCTGTCATCCTCTGTTTCAGTACCATTTTGGTCACAGAGTGTCTGGACGTTTTGTTTTGATCTACCTACCGCTTTGACTTAAGGCCAAAATTTCTTAGGATTTTCTGACAAGTCAGTACGTAGAACATTACTTTCGAATTCCTTGAACGCCTCTCACATAGACCTCCTCACACTACATTTCGCTTCGAGTAATTTTTGTTTGTCTGCAAGGCTTTCGCTATGTATATGTATGCTGTGAAGTTCCGTTTGCTTCCGCAGCAGTTTCCTAACTTGGTTGTTGTACGACGGATTGGCCATGTAACTCAAGCGATAAAATCTTCTTGTAAGTAGGCTGTTAAGGTTTTTTATTGGTAACGCCAACTCTGTATGAAAATCACTGGCTGTGCTGTGTGCAGTCTTTGGCTGCTTTGCATTGTTGTAATACTCGCCATTGTAGTGTTAGGCAGCTGGCTGTGAACAGCGCGTAGCGTTGCGCAGTTGGAGGTGAGCCGCCAGCAGTGGTGGATGTGGGGAGAGAGATGGCGGAGTTTTGAAATTTGTCATGAACTGCTATATTTATATATGATGATATCAAGGTAAATACATTGTTTGTTCTCTATTAATATCTTTCATTTGCTAACTATCCCTATCAGTAGTTAGTGCCTTCCATAGTTTGAATCTTTTATTTAGCTGGCAGTAGTGGCGCTCGCTGTATTGCAGTAGCTTGAGCAGCGAAGATTTTTGTGAGGTAAGTGATTTGTGATAGGTATAGTTTAATGTTAGTCAGGGCCATTCTTTTGTAGGGAATTTTGAAAGTCAGATTGCGTTGCGCTAACAAAATATTGTGTGTCAGGTTAAGCACAGTCATGTATAATTGTTGAAAGGGGACGTTTCATTCTTAACGTGAGCCACAACAAGTAGATTCATAATTAACCTCGTGACGAAACCTTCCGTCGCCTTCTGCCTCGTGGCGCCTTCAATTTCTTTCTCAAATTTACCTTTCCTCTTTCCCACGGAAGGTACTCGAGAAACAATTACGCGTCCCTGCGGAAAGAAACGGCGGCATATTTTATTCCTGACGGGTGCTCTTTAGCGTCCGCATGACGAGCGAGCCAGCGGGGTCGAGGAACGGTCCCCCTCGCTGCTGGCTGGCGCTCCTGCGGCCGGTGGCCGTAATTCAACAGCAAGGCGGCCAGGCCCGAGGGTGGGTCGCCGTGCGGGCCTGCCGGGTTCCTTCCGTCGCGTCTCTGTAACCTCCAAAGACCGGACGCTCGGCCGTCGGCGGCGCAGGAAAGGAGGATTTAAATAATGACCAGCGCGGAATGAGGAACAAGTCCCGCCGGAAGACTAACGTTGCCTGGAGGGGCGGTCTAGTGCGAGAGGAGGAGGTGGAGTAGGAGGACGAGGAGAAGGCAGCGTTGGTGGGAGGGGTAGAAGGAGCAGAGCTGTAGCGGGGGCAGAAGCGGCTGCAGCAGAAGCACAGAACCAGAGTTGCGGCCGGCAGGTACGGGGATAAATAAGTAATCCAACAATGGGTGGCGGAGGTTACGGGAGGGCGTCCTCGTCTCCAAAAAACGATAGCGGTCCAGACCTGAGGGAGGTTAACGCAGCAACGAGGCGGGCCACGCCTCCCGATGAAGCACGGGCGAGAGAAAATGAAGCGAAAAAGCTCGGCGCAAAGGGGCTGAAGAGAATTCTCTCGTTCGGCGGAGGGATTATAAATGCGCGGCCTGAATGAATAAATTAAGTAACTGAACTAATTAAGCCCTGTTTTCCGAGCCAGTGGCTGGCTGCATTTCTCCGACAGCAGCTGAGGGACTCGTGAGCACCGAAGCGCGGTCCCACTCTCTCCCGCTCCCTCTCTTTTTATATTCTTTATCTTCATTGTCCGAGAAATCTCCTGCCACTGTATAGAGCGGCTGGCTTAATTTCCTCATTAGTCGTTATTGCACCTCAAGCAAACGGCGAAATGGTGAGTCACTTCCAGCAGCTTGCAAAACTGAGTCTCTGGTTCTCGGCACAAGCTATTCATGCAGCTATCGGAGATCGCACACAGTAAGCGCTGCGACCCTCGCTTACGTTTTGATGAATAACTCGAAAGTCTTATTTACGCACCACCAAGAGGTGCTGATGGAATAAACCTTCATTCATTACCAGTTTCTATCAACCGGTCGCCAGCAATTAACATGTCTCTTACATCAATCTTTAATTTATAGTCCTTAACGTGGCATGAGGAAGTAAAATAAGAATAGGTACTCAGGATTTCTTGTTGGTTATAACTCCTCCGACGTCACTACTGCACAGGATGCTATAAGTAATTTTACGGTACCTCATGATATTCAATTCATCGAAGTAGGTAATTTATCAAGGTATATTTCATCAAACAGCGTCTGGATCACTTCTTTGCTGTAGATCATCCTTACGCCTAGTTAAAACAAGAAAAAGAGGCAACAACAACAAAAGTTACGAAAGTGTTACAGTACAAACCCTACCATCAGATATTGACTATTAACAAGAAAATACTATGGGGCCCACACGGACCTGACGCTGTGAAGTGTAGTTTGTCAACTGACATAAAATACAAAGGTTGTGTGTGGGTTAAAAAAACTGAGAGTCATGTGAGGTGTGTACATATTACTGAAGCGCCAAAGAAACTCGTATAGGCATGCATATTCAAATACAGAGATATGTAAACAGACAGAATACGGTGCAGCGGTCGGCAACACCTACATAAGACAGCAAGTGTCTGGCGCATTTGTTAGATCAGCTACTGCTGTTACAGTGACAGGTTATCAAGATTTAAGTGAGTTTGAACAGGGTGTTACAGTTGGCGCACGAGCGATGGCACACAACATCTCCGACATGAACATCAGGAATTCGGTAAAATGTCAAATCTCCTACACCGTTGCGGCCGGAAAAAAGATCCTGCAAAAACGGGACACCATTCAACGAAACATCATCATATGGGCTTTCGCAGCCCAAGGCCCACTCTTGTACCCTTGATGACTGCACGACACAAATCTTTACTCCTCACCTCGGCCCATCCACACCGACATTGATGACTGGAAACATATCACCTGGTCGGACGAGTCTGTTTCAAATTTTATCGAGCGGGTGGACGTGTGCGGGTATGGAGACAGCCTAATGACTCCATGGAAACCTGCGTGTCAGCAGGGGACTGTTCATGGTAGTGGAACCTCTGTAATGGTGTGGGGCGTTGGAAATTGGATTGATATGGGACCCCTGATACATCTAGATACGAGTCTGATAGGTGAGCATTCTGTCTGACACCTGCATCCATTCGTTTCCATTGTGCGTTCCTAAGGAATTCGGCAATTTCAGCAGGACAATGCGACACTCCACAAGTCCACAAGTTTCAGAATGGTTCCAGGAACACTCTTCTGAGTTTAAAGTCTTCCGCTGGCAACCAAACTCCCCAGATGTTCAGAAGATATCTCGACCCTGTCGTACTCTTATAAATTTACAGGCAGCCCTGCAGGATTCATGGTGTCTCCACCAAAACTTCAGATATTAGTCGAGTCCATGCCACGTCATTTTGCGGCACTTATGAGTGCTCGCGGGGGCCCTACACGATATTAGGAAGATGTACCATTTTCTTTGGCTCTTCAGTGTATCAACAGATTCTTGTCTTTTGGTAGTATATGTTCCAAGTTAGTCAAGCACGTTAACAACCTGCTCTTTGCTTGCCCTATGCAAAATCTCAATGTTACTGGACATACTACTGAATTCATGTCTATGTGTTGATAAATATGTACCTAGTTTTAAATGTTCGACCTATCTCCTCAGTGTATTTCTTTTGCGAACATCACATGTTATCTTATCAAGTACTTTCTTGCTTGAGTCACTACCTACACCTGATACATGGAGAACCTGAACTTTACCGAGAAAATGTTCGGGGGTGTTATTTGAATATTTGGCATAAAGGACCTGTGGATCTCGTGCCATATGACGTTTGACGTATAGAAAATCATACCACTGCCTGTCAGTGCAAGAGGCGTTTCCCCATTCCATAAATCCTAAGCCCTTGGTAATCCCTCTCCCACTTGAATGAAATAGTTTTCTTTCTGGTGATCAGGTATGATTAAGGAACAGTAAACAGAGACCAAATACGTCTTTCGAAACCTGACCATGTAGCCTAAAACAAAAATGTGTCGCCTGCCTTTACGAATAGTATAGTCATCAGTAATTCCACTGTAAGCGAAAATGTCGCTTTTTAATTATAACTTTTCATACCATTTACTAATTATGTTGTGTTCGTAAATAACACATTAACAAAAATGGTTAAAATGGCTCTGAGCACTATGGGACTTAACTTCTGAGATCATCAGTCCCCTAGAACTTAGAGCTACTTAAACCTAACTAACCTAAGGCATCACACACATCCATGCCCGAGGCAGGATTCGAACCTGCGACCGTAGCAGGCGCGCGGTTCCAGACTGTAGTGCCTAGAACCGCTCGGCCACCCCGGCCGGCTAACACATTAACAGTGGTTAGATCTATCAAGGCTCATAATCCCAGCTAAATTTAGTTCCAATTATATATTAAAATATGTAATTGTTGCAACGGTTTTCTAAGTGAAAGCGGCAACAATTCATAGTATCCTTAACAATATTCCAAGGAAAATTATAGCCCACCAAAGCATACTACTGACTAAGAATGACAATACTGAATTAGTAATTGAATTTGTGTATAATTAAGCACACCTTCTGCGAATAAAGCGAACGATAACTCATTATTGCCCTACTATTCGATGGTAAACTAAGAAATTTAAGTTTTATTAACATGTAAAAACTTTTACTATCTTCTGTTGCTACTCTACTACATACACTGTTCCACGTGAATTTTTAACAACGACTGCCCTCACCTTGCGCAAAGGAGCGTGCACAGTGTGAACTGGTTTGGGCTTCTTCCTCCAACTTCAGTTCAAGGTTGATGTGTAGTAAATTGGAGTATACGAGATTTCATCTTTCATATCAATTTTCAGTGTCAAGTTTTATACGTCAGTGAGTGATTTTTAGGTGAAAAGTCGTGATACAGGTTGGGATAGGAAAAGTGTCACATGGAAGGTTGGGTCCATAGTTCGTCCATCATTTGTCCTTTCATTGATCACAAATATTTACAGTGCACATGATACCACAAGTTAAAATACAATAGTCATCAAATATCTCTGAACATAAGAAGTTGTTAAATGAAAATAAGCCTTTTTACATTTTAACCACAGAATAACAAAAGTAAATTTTCAGTTCTTGCTACACCAAGAAATCCGTGCCAGCAACAAAAAGCAAAAACTTAAAATCATTATTAAAACTGTCATAAATGATAATTAAGTAAAGATGACCCTTGCACAATCATCTTAAATAGTCGCAGTTATTAAGAAGTGGTAATTTAGAGTAAACACCCAAGGATGGCACACCTAACAAATTTTCTTACATCCATAGAACGGATACAATGACAAATTAAGCTCAAGGAAAGAACAGTGAGTTATAATTGAAATTGGAATCTAAGAACATGGCAGTCAGAAAGGGAAATAAATGAAAATTTTCCTCAGCAAAGGAATAATATACGCAAGTATTTGAACAGGCACAGAAACTACCTCAAAATTTAATTACAACATCGCTTACACATAAGCCTTTAGATCTTCAATCACTGATAAAGAAGTGTAAAAACATAACAGTTAACATGTCCCGAAACAAGTTATGTAAACTTTACACTGAGATTCCCAGGCCAGATGTTTAGTTGAATCAACGCAATGGAACCAATAAATGATTAAGCTTACTCCTCCAAGGGAATATTTAGTGGTTCAAAAATGTCTCTGAGCACTATGGGACTTAACTTCTGAGGTCATCAGTCACCTAGAACTTAGAACTACTTAAACCTAACTAACCTAAGGACATCACACACATCCATGCCCGAGGCAGGATTCGAACCTGTAACCGTAGCGGTCGCCCGGTTCCAGACAGTAGTGCCTAGAACCGCTCGGCCACACTGGTAGGCGGAATATTTAGTGAACGCACCAAGCTGCATATTGCACATGCAAATGTCAAGTCTCTGCCAGCTCACTTCGATGAGTTCAAATATATATTTCAAACTGCTGATATACACGTAATACTTTTGTCAGAGACTTGGCTCAAACCAAGTGTTCCTACAACTTCCGTAAACCTAGATGGCTATATCTTTCTCAGGCACGACAGATGGAACAGACGACGTGGCGGAGTAGGGGCGTACATACGCTCTGATTTGTCACCTACAGTACTACACACGTCCGACAACAATGTAGATAAACAAGTGGAATATATGTTCATAGAGATCAAATCACGTAACAGAAAGTGCTTAATATGTGTCCTTTACAAACCTCCTAAAGTAGGTGGGTTCGCCTGCTTCGAAACTGCCCTCTGTAGCCTCGAATCGTCATATGAACATGTAATTATAGCTGGTGACACTAACATTAATTTTCTGTGCAATAGTCCTTCCACTGGGAAATTTAAGAGGATGCTTTCTTCCTCAAATATGACGCTACTTCAGCTGGCACCTACTCATCACACGACTACCAGTCACACTTTCATAGATATATTCGCAACGAAATCTCCGAACAGAATAATCCGCACCTCTCAAATATCTGCGCCTGGCATGGCTGCCCATGACATCATTTCCATGACGTATTCACTAGAATGCCCTAGAAAGAAACAAAAACTGTCTACATACCGAGACCTCAAACGCATAAATTTGCCTGAACTCGAAACTGAGGCACAAGAAATAGTTTGGGGGATGACCTCTACTCCCCTCGTGGACATAAACGACAAACTCCATGATTTCACTAACAAAATTACTCAACTATATGACAAATATGCTCCAATAAAGACCAGAAAAGTAAAAAGGCAACCTGCACCTTGGCTGACTGATGAACTAAAACAGCTCATGAATCTCAGAGATGCTGCACATCGAGCATACAAGATACACCCTACACCTGAAAATCACGCTGTATACAAGCAGAAACGAAACAAAGTCGGTCAAGCGGTGAGAAACGCTAAGCTCAGACATGCCCGTACATTAGCTGACAATAGATGTAGACCAGCTATCCTGTGGAAAAATCTCCGTAGTCTCGGTTTAGGCAAAATAAAAGTTGCAGAAAATCCCATGGTCCCAGCTGAAGAACTAAACCGATTCTTCACATTATCTGCAACCAAAATTGATCCGCAAAAAAGACAGAGAATCATTGATTACTTCATTGGGATGAACGAGTGTAGCAAAGAAAAATTCTATCTACAGCACGTCACTTGCAGTACTGTCAAGAAAGCCATAATGCGGATTAGATCAGCATCTACTGGACATGATGGTATCACAACCAGATGGTAAAACTTATTATTGACCAACTACTGCCCTCTATAACAGACATTTTCAACGATTCATTAATCACAAGTGTTTTCCCTGAGGCCTGTAAACTGGGACAAATTAAGCCACTGCCTAAAAAGGACATCGTCACAGCAGCCTCTGACTACCGCCCCATCTGCCTTCTTCCTGCACTATCAAAGGCCTTAGAATATATAGTTCATGACCAGCTCACCAACTACCTAACTACTAACAACCTACTAGACGAATACCAATCAGGTTTCCGTAAACATCGAAGCACAACATCCGCTCTGATAAAGGTGACAGATGACCTGAAACTTGCCATGGACAGACAAGAAGCTACTATCATTTGCTTCTTAGATTTCAGCAAAGCATTTGATACTGTCGACTTTGACATCTTACTAGCCAAACTTAGCGGTCTAAATTTCTCACCAAGCGCAGTGCAATGGTTTCGCTCATACATGACGTCTCGTCAGCAACGCGTCCTGTCTGGGGATATAAAATCACAATGGCGGCAGGTAGTGTCAGGCGTTCCCCAAGGCTCAGTATTAGGTCCTACACTCTTCTCTCTTTATGTCAATGATGTGTCATCGGTCCTGACCTATTGCAAATACCATATGTATGCTGATGACCTTCAGTTGTATCTAAGTGCGAAACCAAGCAATCTCAAGAAAGCTATTGAAAATTTCAATACTGGCCTCGATGCACTGTCAAAATGGGCACAGGACATAGGTCTAAAACTAAACCCATCTAAAACTCAAGCAGTACTTGTTGGTCACTCTAAGCTCATTAGTCCAAAACATAGGGAATCCGTACCACCTCTTATCCTAAATGGAACAAATATTAACTTCTCGCCCTCAGCAAAGAGTTTGGGAGTAATAATAGATGAAAATCTAAATTGGACAGAGCACGTAACTGCAGTGTGCAAAAAAGCTTCAGCATCCCTTCATGTCCTACAAAAATATAAAAAATTCTTCCCTTTCGATCTGAAAAAGAAATTAGTACAAACGCTTATACTCCCAATCATTGACTACAGCGATATTATCCTACAAGGCCTCTCTCAGGAAAATTCCCGACGTCTAGAACTGGTCACGAATGCCTGCGTCCGATATATCTGTGACGTTCGACTTTTTGATCACATTTCGCCTGCATATGCCAAATTGTCCTGGCTGCGTGCAGACAAACGCAGAGATTTCCATACACTCTGTCTCACCTACTGCCTTATAAATGTACACTGTCCCTCATATCTCTCCTCGTCCCTAACACTCATGTCGGAACAACATGACAGAAACACACGATGCCATCATAATAAAATCCTCTCCGTTCCACTGCATCGCTCAGTCACCTTCTCCAAGTCCTTTACAGTAGCGGGAACCCGACTCTGGAATAACCTCCCTCGTTATGTTAGAGAACTTAAAAACATGACCGGCTTCAAAAAACAGTTAATGACGTATATACTTAAGCAACAGTAATGCCTTCCTCTGTACATGAGTGCACTTCACCTCATTACTTCCCTCTCTCCCCCTCCTTAAACCTCCCTTACCCAAAACTCGCTATACTAGTAAACATCTACTTTACCCACCAAAATATTAATGTACATCTGCACAAACCTTCATTACTATTGCCAATCTTTCTCATGTTTGTCAATATTATTTGATTTTTTTTTACTGTTATTATTATTGCTTTCACGATAATCTGTATGTATAGCACCTGATGTAAAAATACTGCCAGCATTTACTGTATTAGGTCTTAGTCATGTTTATCATTATTATTTGATTTTTTTGTTTTACTGTTATTATTATTACTTTTATCATAATCTGTATGTATAGCAACTGTTGTAAAAATACTTCCGCATTTACTTTATTAGGTCTTAGTCACTACTCTTTATTCATATTGTCACTAGAGTAAGCTAATTTTCTCATTTAAACTATGTTCATGATGTAACTCTGATGTGTGAAATGCTGCATGTGTGGAACACTGGTCCGATGTAAGAGAGGGCCTGATGGCCCTAATCTGATCAGGTTAAATAAATAAATAAATAAATAAAAATACAATTCCTCGAATCAGACTTCAGGTTTGACAACCATCTAGATCTAGTTTCAAAACACGTGTATTTATAATTAAGTAATGAATTGTTCACATGTGTGTGAATTCTTAAGGGACCAAACTGCTGAGGTCATCGGTCCCTAGACTTACGCACCACTTAAACTGATTTATGCCAAGAACAACACGCACGCTCATGCCCGAGGGGGAACTCGAATCCCCTGAGGGAGGGGCCGCGCAATCCGTGACATGGCGCCTCAAACCGCGCAGCCACTCCACGTGGCTATTTAATGCAGGGAATGCCCCCTAAAATACATAAAAGGTAAAATTACAAACCTTACAAATCGTAAAAAGATCTCGACCTCAGTGAACAGGAATTACGCCACACGGCTCATGACTCCCTCAATAAAACTGGGTGAAGCACTTCCTTAAACATTAAAGCTTGAACTCCAAATTGCCATACACGTGAGACGAAACTTAAGACTCGATAGTAAATCTCTGAATTTGAAAGTGGTTCGTGGTTTGTGGCCTTGGTGATCCACAGTAAGTAAAGATTTCACTGACACACTTTATCGCCAACTTGGGGAATGTCGTTAATGTATACCCAGAAGTTCGATCAATGAAATAAATACAAAGGTATAATACCCTGGCGGCCAAGGTTAATCACAATAAATTAAAATGTGCCAGTGATCCATAAGGCAATAACAGCAGAGGGAGAGATATCAGAGCTGATAGCAGATACTGACCACATACGTTTTCCAATAATGGTCCCTGAATGCTTAGAAGCGATGAGGGCAAAAATGTAAGCGTCCAGGTCTGCACAGAATGGATCAACATGGAAGTGCGAATCCGGTACAATGTGTTGCCTCTACCCACAGGAATGACAACTAGATCTCGGCTCAAACAGAACTAACTGCCGAAAGAACAGCTGCACGAGAAAATCTACGTTTGATACCCTTGTGCTGCGCTCCTCTTACCCATTCTCACCTCAAAGTCCACTGCCAGCCTATCTCAAACTCCCTGGTCACCATCTACGAAAGCTGCAAGCTAAATTCGCAACATCTGTCTGCAAGCTAAATTCGCAACATCTGTCTGCAAGCTAAATTCGCAACATCTGTCTGCAAGCTAAATTCGCAACATCTCTCTGGGCGCCAGTGAAAGAAGGTAACAGGACGATAAAAATAAAGTGAACTGGAGCCACCACGGCTCTGAGGTCCCACTCAATCTCAAAAGTCCTGCCTCTCTAAATGGAACACCAAAGGGGGACCTAAATAGTCCGCTTCACTTGAATGACGTGGACCTTACACATTTCACCCGTGGCATGATTACACACAAGCTAATAAACAGGGCTCAAGACACTGAGAATAGAACAAGGCCCTAAAAATCGAGACCCAAGTTCCTGTGTGATACCATTATACTGTCCACCACCAACATCAGAATTTCAGACGAAAACCTTATCCCCCCTCGAAAGGGTTGTCACCCATGATTGTAGCGCCTCTCCTGACGGTGACCGGCGATTATTCCTATCCCTCTCGCAGTTCTCCTTAATAAAGTCAGGAGTAATATGCTCAGGCAAAATGGTCCAGGGATTAGCCGGAGGGAAATCGAGGGGCTAAGTAAACATAAGAGCCGCCGGAACCGCGTTATAGGACTCATTTTGCTCGGAATTAAATATGAAATTTTTCTAAGTGAGAGAAACAACGCATTAGGTTAGAGCTGTTGCATGATAAATGATCCGCCTTTAAATTCCTATTAAACCTCTCAGAGAAGAAAGGTTGAGCGTGCTAGGGAGTGGCTCTGATATGCTTAATAGCATTACTAAATCCAAATAACTTAAAATCTGTAGAGAGAAAGGCCACTGCATTGCCTCTAACAAGAGCCTCGGTCAGTCCAAACCATGAAAAAATGTTAAGTAGGTTGTGAATGGTTAAGGAAACCGTGACCTCTCTGCCCAGAATCAACCAAATAAATTGGAAAAAATCATCCACAACGGCCAACATAGAACGATTTCCTGATTTAGTGCGGGGAAGAGGACCCACATAATCAATAATTTATCCATTAGGCTTTATTCATGTGCGGACTGTAAGAGCCCCTTGTTTCAGGTTTACCGATTTTACCCAGTTCACACTCGCTGAGTAAAAGACGAATATCTTTATACAATGATGAGACAAAGAAGTTGGTACCCCTGCCTAATATCGTGTAGGGTCCCCGCAAGCACACAGAAGTGCCTCAACACGACGTGGCATGGACTCAACTAATGTCTGAAGTAGTGCTGGAGGGAACTGATACCGTGAATCCCGCATGGCTCTCCTTAAATCCGTAAGAGTACGAGGGGATGGATGGAGATTTCTTCTGAACAGCACACTGCAAGGCATCCCAGATAGAGTCAATAGTGTTCGTGTCTGGGGAGTCCGGTTCGCCAGCGGAAGTGTTTAATCTCAGAAGGGTGTTCCTGCAGCCACTCTATGGAAAATTCAGGACGCGTGGCGTGTCGCATTGTCCTGCTGGAATTTTCCTAGTCCGTCGGAATGCACAATGGTCACGAATGGATTCATGTAATCAGACAGGATGCTTACGTGTCACCTGTCACAGTCGTGTCTAGAAGTATGAAAGGTCCCATATCACTCCAACTGCACAAACCCCACACCATTATAAAGCCTCCTCCAGCCTCAAGAATGCCCCACTTACTTGAAAGGTCCATGGATTCATGAGGTTGTCTCCATACCCGTGCATGTCTATTCGCTGGATACAATTTGAAACGAGACTCGTCCGACCAGATAACATGTTTCCAGTCATCAACAGTACATTGTAGGTGTTGACGGACCCAGGCGAGGCATAAAGCATTGTGTCGTGCAGTCATGAAGGGTACAAGAGTGGGCCCTTGGCTCCGAAAGCCACTATCGATAATGTTTCGTTGAATGGTTCGCGCACTGACATTTGTTGATGGCCCAGCGTTGAAACCTGAGCAATTTGCGGAAGGGCTGCACTTCTGTCACGTTGAACGATTCTCTTCAGTCGTCGTTGGTCCCGTTCTTGCAGGATCTTTATCCAGCCACCCCCATTTCGGAGACTGATGTTTTGCTAGATTCCTGATATTCACGGTACGCTCGTGAAATGGTCATACCAGAAAATCTCCACTTCATCGCTACCTGAGAGATGTTGTGACCCATCACTCGTTGCCTCTTATAACACCACTTTCAAACCCACTTAAATCTTGATAACCTTCCATTGTAGCAGCACTAACCGATCTAACAACTGCGCCCGACGTTTGTTGTCTTACATACGCGTTGCCAACCGGAGCGCCATGTTCTGGCCGTTTACATAACTCTATATGTGAATACATGTGCTTACACCAGTTTCTTTGGCGCTTCAGTGTATAATGAAAGCACGATGTGAGGTGGTAGTGCACATTAGCAGCGGTGTTATAAACACCCAAGTGGACATCCAACAATGAATCATGGAAATAATGAATGGGAGAAGACAAGAGTTTCTTAGGTAAACGAATTTTAGCTTCAGCTAATTTATTAACCTCACAACACAACTTCTGAAGAAATAACTTGGAGCCACCTAGATATCCAACACAGGGTTCCCAATAAAGATCGTGATCTTTTTTAACCTTAACATCAGTAAAGGGCTGGGGTATCTCGGTCAACTTGGAAAAAACTTCAGCATGGCAAAATCTTACCCGGCCTTGCCGCAGCGGTAATACCGGTTACCGCCATATCACTAAACTTAAGCACCATCGGGCTGGGCTAGCACTTGTATGGGGGTGACCATCTGGTCTGCCGAGCACTGTTTTCAAGCGGGGTGCATTCAGCCCTTGTGAGGCTAACTGAGGAGCTTCTTCAGTGAGAAGTAGTGGATGCGGTTCCGTAAACTGATATACTTCCAGGAGAGCGGTGTGCTGATCACATGCACATCCATATCCACATCCCGTGACGCCTGTGGATTGAGGATGACACGGTGGCTTGTCGGTACCACTGTGCCTCCGTGCCCTGTTCTGGAGAAGTTTAGTTTTATTGTATCTCGAAATAAGTGTCCAAGGAATAGAAAAGCAACTGGAATCACTCAATAGAGGAAAGTCCACTGGACCTGACGGGATACCAATTCGATTCTACACAGAGTACGCGAAAGAACTTGCCCCCCTTCTAACAGCCGTGTACCGCAAGTCTCTAGAGGAACGGAGGGTTCCAAATGATTGGAAAAGAGCACAGATAGTCCCAGTCTTCAAGAAGGGTCGTCGAGCAGATGCGCAAAACTATAGACCTATATCTCTTACGTCGATCTCTTGTAGAATTTTAGAACATGTTTTTTGCTCGCGTATCATGTCATTTCTGGAAACCCAGAATCTACTATGTAGGAATCAACATGGATTCCGGAAACAGCGATCGTGTGAGACCCAACTCGCCTTATTTGTTCATGAGACCCAGAAAATATTAGATACAGGCTCCCAGGTAGATGCTATTTTTCTTGACTTCCGGAAGGCGTTCGATACAGTTCCGCACTGTCGCCTGATAAGCAAAGTAAGAGCCTACGGAATATCAGACCAGCTGTGTGGCTGGATTGAGGAGTTTTTGGCAAACAGAACACAGCATGTTGTTATCAATGGAGAGACGTCTACAGACGTTAAAGTAACCTCTGGCGTGCCACAGGGGAGTGTTATGGGACCATTGCTTTTCACAATATATATAAATGACTTAGTAGATAGTGTCAGAAGTTCCATGCGGCTTTTCGCGGATGATGCTGTAGTATACAGAGAAGTTGCTGCATTAGAAAATTGTAGCGAAATACAGGAAGATCTGCAGCGGATAGGCACTTGGTGCAGGGAGTGGCAACTGACCCTTAACATAGACAAATGTAATGTATTGCGAATACATAGAAAGAAGGATCCTTTATTGTATGATTATATGATAGCGGAACAAACACTGGTAGCAGTTACTTCTGTAAAATATCTGGGAGTATGCGTACGGAACGATTTGAAGTGTAATGATCATATAAAACTAATTGTTGGTAAGGCGGGTACCAGGTTGAGATTCATTGGGAGAGTGCTTAGAAAATGTAGTCCATCAACAAAGGAGGTGGCTTACAAAACACTCGTTCGACCTATACTTAAGTATTGCTCATCAGTGTGGGATCCGTACCAGGTCGGGTTGACGGAGGAGATAGAGAAGATCCAAAGAAGAGCGGCGCGTTTCGTCACTGGGTTATTTGGTAACCGTGATAGCGTTACGGAGATGTTTAATAAACTCAAGTGGCAGACTCTGCAAGAGAGGCGCTCTGCATCGCGGTGTAGCTTGCTCGCCAGGTTTCGAGAGGGTGCGTTTCTGGATGAGGTATCGAATATATTGCTTCCCCCTACTTATACTTCCCGAGGAGATCACGAATGTAAAATTAGAGAGATTAGAGCGCGCACGGAGGCTTTCAGACAGTCGTTCTTCCCGCGAACCATACGCGACTGGAACAGGAAAGGGAGGTAATGACAGTGGCACGTAAAGTGCCCTCCGCCACACACCGTTGGGTGGCTTGCGGAGTATCAATGTAGATGTAGATGTAGAAGATATTATAAACGGGAGGACTGGGCAATACTGAAGACACTTCACTTTCTTGACTACCTTCATCAAACATGCCACTAAGCGCATCAGCAACCTTATTATCGGAGCCTCTAATATGACGGAAAAAGGCGGGTATGTGAATGGCCCATCTAGCAATGCTACCGGTTTTCCTAGGACATGTTAAAATCCATCTCAGGGCTTGATTGTCGGTCTCCATATCAAATTCACTGTGCTCGAGATATAATTTAAATTTCTCAGGAGCAAATAAGACAGCATATGCCTCACAGTGACAAATTGAGTATTTCAGCTAAGGAGTTACTAACCCGCTTAAGGCAAAAGCTAGAGTGCGCCTTTCACCCGAATCCTACTGTAAAAGTACAAAGGCAACTCCGGCATAGCAAGCATCAGTCTGAGCTATAAATATCTCCCGAAAACCCGGAACAACCACTACTGGAGGATTACTAAGGGAAATTTTGGTGGCTTGAAAGGATGATTGATAACTCTCACCCCAAACATAATTGTCCCCTTTATTACGACAGTTCTTAACGGGGCAACAAGCTGAGACAAAATTAGCGACGAACTTCCTAAAATGATTGACTATGCCTATGAATCTGGCCACCCCTTTGTTGTTCTTAGGGAGGGGATATTTTTTCAAATCTGAAGTAAGTTCTTGATCAATTGTAATGCCGTCCCTGAAGACCAGGTGACCCAAGAAAGAAATCTACTGCCTAGCGAGAGTAACATTTGATGGCCTAACAGTTAACCCCAGAGAACGAAACCTCAACAAAACCTGCTCAACATGATAAAGGTGTTAATCAAAGGACGTTATGAAGAAACGTTTACACGCAACCAAATTTAAGGACACCAAATACATGATCTAAAAGTCGTGAAAGGACAGCGGTCTCGGTAGGCAAGCCAAAGGGTACCCGATTAAAGTTACACAGATTTCAATCTGTACAAAATGCAGTATCATGCCTCGACTCCTCACCAAAAGGTAGCAGGTAGTAAGGTTGATTCAAATCGAGTGTGGTAAAATACCAAGCACCAGCAAACGAAGGAAACAGATTTGGAGATCAAGGAAAGGAATAGCTTCCAAGATAACCTTCTCATTAAAGGCTCTATAATCAACAACAAGTCTATAATCCTCGCCTTGCCCAAGGGACTACAAATATGGGCGACGCATACGGAGAAATTTATGGTCTAATTCCGCAGCATATAATCAATCTTTCGCCTTAATATTCTCATCTTAGGACGTGAGAGACGATAAGGGGCATGACGCACCGGAATATCATCTACCAAACGGATGTTATATTGAATTTGATGGGTTACACAGTTTATTAGTAAGTACTCATTAACTGTCTAGCTTGACACTCATTAAGATGACTAAGGTCGAATTCCAACGTCCCTGTTTTTACGGAATTCTCATTATTATTAATGAGACAAGTTCAGCGAGTTATTTTCTCCGATGAAGAAAATTTAAAGAAAAAAGTGTTACTCACAAAGTGAAGGACCAACCGTGTCCGTTGAATGAAACCACAGCCGAGCAACAATGTCACTGTCAGATTGTTAACTACAATGAGTTTAACAGGTCAAGAAAAGTTACAAATGGATAAACTACCGCGTACCTCACTCAACAGAGGCAACTTCTGTCCGTTGCTGACACGACATCTCTGGAAGGAGGGGCGTATCAGGGACAACTTACACAAATTACGAACCTTGATTTAGCATCTGCAGTGAAACAATGAAACCGGCCTTGAAGAATCCAAGCGGCTGGAAAGTGGCCGCAAATAGGTTCTTGGCTGAGGCGGGAGCAAACATACGGAAGAGCAAGTTAATCGAGAGCAAACGTATTTGGGCAGTGAACGGTAGGCTTACTCACAGGAGTGTTACACTGCAACGGGCGGCGTCAGTTCTTAGGTGTGGGTCCACACCTAACCTGATTCACGCACTGAATGACTATGACAACGACTTTTACCTGCTAATTAATTAGTAGATCATCGACAATAGGTGTCACTTAGGTTACGAAGAACTAATTGAAAGCCCTTACCCTGATCGCGTTGCTCAACTGCGAACCTACGTGCTTACAAAGTAGTTAGAAATTTATTTAACACAGAAAAGGTAGTAGATTTCGGGGCAAACGCAAGAAGCGACCGATCTTCCGCTCTCATGCCGTTCAAAATGTTTGAAATGCTATCTTGTACGGTAACATTCATTTCCAAAGCAGACACAGCAATATGAACACGCTCGATATGTTGCAACAAGGTTCCGATAGATTCTTGCACCTGCTAATACTGTACACGCTCAAGCTTCATGGTGATAAATTTTCCTCTGAGCCATGAGCCGCCTAAAAGTTTGCTGATTCTGAAGTACCTTGGACAACAATATAAACAAGCTATAACACTAAAACTATCTAATGTTACCCTCTGGGAGAAATTTTAGTTTTGACAGCGTGTTTGTCTAATGGAAAAAAAGGTTATCGAACAGCAATTTGGTATGTATTGCAATTACTAGAGAAACGAAACAGCTTTTAACTTTCAGGTTTCATGAAAGTAGAAAAGTTCATACGAATGAAACAATAAACGTTCTCCAACCTAATTAAGCATATTAATTTGAAACATTAAGTTTAAGGAAATTGATTATCTGTATTCCTAGTGACTTTCATTAAGATTCCCTTTGAATAGCATACTTGATACACACGAATACAGGATGATCTCTGTTGTGGGTTGCAGTAGTTACCATTAATGCACCAAACATTAATCATAGAAAGCAAGATTGTACCCCACTCACAATAACAACAGTTACAATTACTGTCATTACTTGATTCATACTGAGATGTTAGAGCAGGAAACACTGAACTAAAGTTGGGTATTAAAAGATTTCTGACTTAACTGACGTGCAAATGCCACAGATAAAATTAAATAATACTACAATTACACTGTTTATATCCTCATTTATGGAAATGCATCAGATTTCTTTAGTAACGACAATAAATATCCCAATTATCTTTCTGATATGAGAAGAATATAGTGAGGGGCCCATAAACTGATACTGTCTCAATAGACAGTTTCAGAAGCAAAGTTCAATTCAACCAAATTAATGCTTAGCCGCACATGGAATGATTTATGTTTTCATCATTTAAAGCAATTTACTCAACACTGAGATCGATTAACCTCAGATAGCAATCAAGGCTAAATTACGTTTCAAGTAAGTTTAATTTGTGTGCCTTTTTCATCACCTATGAAGTAGGTATTTTGGACAGTGGCATTTACACACCCTGGCATTGAACTTTTGCACATTTAATACACAGAAACCAATCACAATTTTGTTAGAAACAGGATACTCGGTTCTCTTCAAACTTAGGATGGGATCCGGCATCGGTTCATGATTAGGATAACGTTAGGTTTCAAACACAGATTTATAGAACTTGGATTATTATTGAAAAACACTCACACAAATTATCTGGTCCATGCAATATTACGTATCTGTGTACCTAAGGTTGGTGGAGCAGTGGCGAAGTAGTGGTGGCAAGCGACGTTGTGACTAACTGTACTCACTGGTCTTGATGTTGAATGCTCTTTATAATTTCTTCTTGGTGACGGATCTGTATCGTATTAGAGCCATACCTTATTGCCAAGAGCACCGTGCAATAGCCAAATTCACATCCGAGGCAAAATTCCATACAAAACGGCTTCCAAATGCCTCCCTTGGCACCCTCGATGTTTACCGTGCAACGGCTAGCCACTTACCGCGTACTGTTCCCACCAAGCAGCCACCCAGATCAATCGCCAAAGCCCCCTACTATATTGCGCCTAGTCACTTCCGTTGCGGAGGGACTTCCCTACAGTTTTTATATTTCACAATACAAGTTCCCTAACCGTGAACCAGCTTCCAATATACAAATGTTTCTTTATGAACATACATATATTATAAAATTTTATTATTTTAAATATTATTTGGCTTTTGCCATACATACATTACAAACCTCAAATTTCCTGTCACAAATCAAAGACCTTAACTAAGAAAGAACAAACACTTCGTTTTTATTGATACACATTTGCATAGTATAAACCTACTACCAATCGATATTCGCATAGTATAAACCTACTTATAATCAATATTGGTGTTACGAAGCTCTTCGGCAAAGGGTAAAGTAAAGATAGCATAACAGAATGTGATACTTGCCACGCGTCAGCGTGCAGTGAAAATCGGAGAACCATCCACTTCACAAATTTGATTCAATTGTTCAGTAGCTAACTCAGAAATACCACTAAACCAAAACGAAATAAAATTAAGCAATTTGGTAAATAAATCAGGAACCGACCCAGCAGAGCCTTGGGTATCAGCATGCCTTAAACTTTGTGATTATTAATGGCTGGAATGCCCTCTTCCCCACTACTTACCTCACTATCCAAATCCAATGAACCGCTAGAAGATTGTAACTACACTCCTGGAAATGGAAAAAAGAACACATTGACACCGGTGTGTCAGACCCACCATACTTGCTCCGGACACTGCGAGAGGGCTGTACAAGCAATGATCACACGCACGGCACAGCCGACACACCAGGAACCGCGGTGTTGGCCGTCGAATGGCGCTAGCTGCGCAGCATTTGTGCACCGCCGCCGTCAGTGTCAGCCAGTTTGCCGTGGCATACGGAGCTCCATCGCAGTCTTTAACACTGGTAGCATGCCGCGACAGCGTGGACGTGAACCGTATGTGCAGTTGACGGACTTTGAGCGAGGGCGTATAGTGGGCATGCGGGAGGCCGGGTGGACTTGCCGCCGAATTGCTCAACACGTGGGGCGTGAGGTCTCCACAGTACATCGATGTTGTCGCCAGTGGTCGGCGGAAGGTGCACGTGCCCGTCGACCTGGGACCGGACCGCAGCGACGCACGGATGCACGCCAAGACCGTACGATCCTACGCAGTGCCGTAGGGGACCGCACCGCCACTTCCCAGTAAATTAGGGACACTGTTGCTCCTGGGGTATCGGCGAGGACCATTCGCAACCGTCTCCATGAAGCTGGGCTACGGTCCCGCACACCGTTAGGCCGTCTTCCGCTCACGCCCCAACATCGTGCAGCCCGCCTCCAGTGGTGTCGCGACAGGCGTGAATGGAGGGACGAATGGAGACGTGTCGTCTCCAGCGATGAGAGTCGCTTCTGCCTTGGTGCCAATGATGGTCGTATGCGTGTTTGGCGCCGTGCAGGTGAGCGCCACAATCCGGACTGCTTACGACCGAGGCACACAGGGCCAACACCCGGCATCATGGTGTGGGGAGCGATCTGCTACACTGGCCGTACACCACTGGTGATCATCGAGGGGACACTGAATAGTGCACGGTACATCCAAACCGTCATCGAACCCATCGTTCTACCATTCCTAGACCGGCAAGGGAACTTGCTGTTCCAACAGGACAATGCACGTCCACATGTATCCCGTGCCACCCAACGTGCTCTAGAAGGTGTAAGTCAACTACCCTGGCCAGCAAGATCTCCGGATCTGTCCCCCATTGAGTATGTTTGGGACTGGATGAAGCGTCGTCTCAGGCGGTCTGCACGTCCAGCACGAACGCTGGTCCAACTGAGGCGCCAGGTGGAAATGGCATGGCAAGCCGTTCCACAGGACTACATCCAGCATCTCTACGATCGTCTCCATGGGAGAATAGCAGCCTGCATTGCTGCGAAAGGTGGATATGCACTGTACTAGTGCCGACATTGTGCATGCTCTGTTGCCTGTGTCTATGTGCCTGTGGTTCTGTCAGTGTGATCATGTGATGTATCTGACAGCAGGAATGTGTCAATAAAGTTTCCCCTTCCTGGGACAATGAATTCACGGTGTTCTTATTTCAATTTCCAGGAGTGTATTTCACTCGAACAAGCAATTTCTGAAAAGTCTCCTTCTGCTGATCACTAAGCTGAATATCAAGATGGTTTAAATCAGCAAGATGATTACTCCAATGAAACAAATGCGCCTAAATCCTACACAATTGCCTTCAAGTGTGCTGATTACATTCCAATAACTGAATATTATGAGACATTTCGGCCACAGCTACGGAAGCTGTAGAAATAGCGGCACCTACCTCGCCATTGGTTTCAGAGGAAATGAGAAGAGATCTATCCAGGGCTAGACGTAGCCGGGCTACTACCTCCATGACGTCCGCTTCAACAGGGATGCTTTGCTCCCGTAATTCATATTCCAGATGCTCGGGTTTGAGATACGATGTACCTAAACATCCTCTGTGTTCCATGCCCGTACGTAGTTCTCTGAAGTTTGGTATAGAAATTTCTGGTTCCTAAGAACAAATTGTTCTGAAGGGGTAGACAACTCTATCCAGCCCCCTTTTTATCCGGCAAGATCATAACCACATTGTGTTATCATTGAAACTTAGGGATACATGTTGTGATAAGAAAAGAATTACATGGACATGTGGGACCACAATTCTCGCATTATTTGTCTTTGATTCATTACATTTATTTACAATGCACATGGGAGTACAAGATAAAATACAATAATCACCGTATGTCTCTGAACATTCGAAATTGTTAAAGGAAAACAAGCCTTTTCATATTTCAACCGCAAAATGACATGACTAAAGTTCCAATTCTTGATTATCCAGTGAATCACTTCCAGGAACAAAAAAGAAAAGCAAATCGTAAAACCTCTCTTAAACAGTAAGTAAGTCAAGATAACTCTTGCACAATCTTCTTAAAGAGTCACACTTATTAAGTTAACAACTGACGCTTTAGAATAAACAGCCAAGAATGGCAAATGTAAAAAAAATTTTTACCTTCATACAACAGATAGAATAACAAATTAAGTTCAAACAAAGAATATTGAGTTACAATTAAAAACATAAATTTAAGTAGCTGGTAGCCTGAACTGAAATTACATTAAAATTATTCGCAGCATTCGAATTATATACACAAATATTTGAACAGGCAAAGAAACTACCTCAAAATTTAATTACAACATTGCTCACATATAGGCTTTTCGCAGAATATCAAAGTATGAATAGCTCCTTAAGAAGGGAAATGCGAAACTTAAAGACGCAAACCGTTAAGTGAACAATTCCACTACAGCAATAGCGGACACGCCCCGAACATAGCCTGGAGGAAAGTGAAGGGGCACAACAGCAACAGGCCCTCCCGACCGAAAACCGCCAAAATGTAGGGCTCGTGCTTCACGGGGCGAAGAGGCGCTGCTAAAAAACGCCACAGGGATGAGACACAGGTTACAGAAATATAAATTACATGAACAACAACTTTTTAAGAGATCAGGACCATAGGTCGAAAAAATCTGTCTTAAAATAAGATAGCACACATTACACCCAAAAACCTGCCTAAAGGAAACATATCTTAAATCATTGAGGAAGGAGTACAAAAACATAACCGTTAAAGTCTCCCCAAACACGTTATGTAAACTTTAAAACTCAACGACGAAACGCTTAGGTGAATCAAAGAGATAGAACAAATAAATAATTAAGTTTACTCCTCCGAGGGAATAATTAGTGAGTAGGCACTACAAACATTGTTTCCTCGAATCAGTCCTCGGACTTGACAGCCATCTAGATCCTAGTTTCAAAAACACATGTATTACTACAGGGAATTCCCCTTAGAAGAATTCAATGGTAAAATTACAAACCTTACAGAACGTAAAAACATCTAAAGCTCAGTGAACAAGAATTATGCCACACGACTCATGATCTACTTTATAAAACTGGGTAAAGAACTTCATTAAAATCTAAAGCTTAAACACCAAATTGCCATAGGCGTGAGGCGATACTTAAGATTCACTACTAAACAACTGAAAGAAATGCAATGGTACAACACGATTGCGGCCAAGGTTATTCTCAATAAATTAAAATGTTCCAGGGGTCCACAAGGCATCAACAGCAGAGGCACAGATGTCAGAACGGCAAAGTTTTCCAGTGATTGCATACACGGAAACAATGGTTACAAAACTGTATGAGTCCAGGTCTGCACAACATGGATAAAGAGGGAAAGACAAACGCGTTGACACCCGTAGGAGGACATGTTCAGTACTGCAGTATGATTGCCACTACGCAAAGGAATGACAATTCGATTTCGACATAAACAGAACTAACGGCCGAAAGAACCGCAGCGGAAGATAATCCGCGCTTGACACCCTTCTGCTGCGCCCGTCCTGCCCATTCTATCCTCGCAACCCACTGCCGGCCTACTTTAAACTCTCTAGCGATCGTCTACGAAGACTGCAAGCTAAATTCGTGCCGCCTGTTGGGGCATCAGTGAAAGAAGGCAAAAGAAAGACGAAGAGAAAATGAACAGGAGCCTTTACGTCTGACTACGCTAAGATGTAATGCTTTCCTCAGTTTTTTGCGTAGTTTCCTTACATTTAGAATTACTATAGTGCTGCTGTTATCCTGGGAAGGAGTTCCTGTCAAAATTTCTATTCACTGGATAATCGTGCGGGAGAGGAATTGAAAAGTGAGTTCCTGTACGGCCGATCGCCAGGACGCGACAATAGAGAGAAGACAGGTACGAGATGAGGGCCTAAAACCTGATTGCACGACGTTGTCTACGAACTGAGGGTGGGAGGGGGGCGGGAGATCTCTCCAGCTCTGTAGTGCTGAGTTGCCTTCTGTTTAGGAACAGGAAACGGACAGTGCAGAGAGAGATACCAGGTCATAAAACTGTGCCTTCGTCAACGGGAAGCCGGTAGAGGTGATGGAAGAAAACACTGTTTGCTAGAAAGGCACAAGAATAAGGAAAGTGGAGGGCAGTGCTTTCAGAGCTGATGACATTTTTTCCAGGCTTGTAAAATCAGAGAAGCTCTTAAAGCTAAATGTTTGGTTTTCGGCTGAGTTTTTGTAGGAGGAGATTCGACGCTAGCTTGTCGAGCTCGAGTGGTGATTTCGTACACACATTCTGCCTTAGGTGATTTCCAGCTTGACTGGCTCCTCTATCCTGGACGCACTCCTGGGAGTTAAACATTAATATCAATTATTTTGATTGGGAGTTGTGTCTCGTGTCTGTCTCGCAACTCACTGTGTGGGAGGCAACGGCGCGCTGCTCCGAGGCAAGGTGGGTAGCCAAAGCTTTTACGTAGAGTGTCTGGCGTTTGCACTTTAGAGAGAGAAGACTTGGTGTGCTAACTGGCATCCAAAGAACAATTGCTCGTTTTCTGAAACTTGTAAAGGTAAGCTGCAGCTTACTTCGACTAGAGTGAACAGTTTGACGTTTCGTACTAGGTAGTACCGCACATTTCATCCAGAGGCATCGTTTTTGGTTTGGTTCTAAGGGCGCTCACCTGCGCGGTTATCAGCCCCCGACTTACTTTTACTTACTTACTTTTTATTTAACGAACAATATTTTGAGTAGACTGACGGTGTTGCCACGGAGAGCCTTTTGTCTCACATAGTAGCTAACTTTTTAACGGAAAACTTAATAATAAAGCACTTCAGTCAGCGGTGTTGAAACTTAAATGTTTCTGATGATATTTGGACGACACTTTTGTAGTTTGACCACATGGAGCAGCAACACTTCCTGCATTTCTGGACCATCTTAACTTCCTCCATCCCAGCATCAGTTTCACCATGGAATTGGGCAAAAATGGAGGCATACTATTTCTTGGTGTCGGAGAAAAGATGGTTCCTTGAATTACATTGTGTTTCACAAACCGACTGACACTGTCGTATCTCTACGAGCTAGGATCTCCCATCCGATCTCAACGCTGTGGCGTGTTACAGCCTCTCGTTCATAGGTCTAGAGTTATCTCTGATGCAGGGAGCTTATCATCAGAGCTTAGGCATCTTCACTCTGTGTACTCTGATAAATAGATCAATAATCCATTTAAACCTGCACGCACTAAAGCTCAGTAGCAGCCAGAAGAAACAGAGAACTCTGTGAGGATAGATTTTCTACCGTATGTTGGTGATGTGTACTTTAAGATTGGCAGGCTGTTCAAAAAACATCAAATAAATGTGTATTTTGCCCTCCAGCACGAGTGCCAACTTTGCTGGGTTCTGTCAAGGACAAGCTATGTGTAAGGTTTAATGAAAAGAATATATATATATATATATATATATATATATATATATATATACAATGTAAAATGAATGGATGAAAATAGGGAAGAAATGGCTTTAAATATTTTTGTTATTTACTTTTCCAGTACGAACTTTGTTGTAGAACCCTTTTTTTACGTGCAGTAGTAAAAATTCATTTAGACAGAATTAAGCACATTTAAAATTACGTGAACTTTAGCAACCCTCTCATGCTGATAAATTCAAACTAACTGATAATTAACATTTATGACTTTGAAAATTATTTAAATTAAATTTTTTAAGTATTTCGGCCTTGGCACACATTTTCTAAATGCAGTGGGTTTTTAAATATTTACTGAATTCTTTCCCGGCGTCAGCTACGGAACACAAGACTGTCTCTGTTAGCATAAAATGGTTAAATATTGCCAAGCCGACCTGAACGTTTAATCATCATTGACAAAACACACTTCACTATACGTTTAAGTTATTTGCTTTAGAAATTGAGAGAACCAACAGATTAACAACTTCAACGTTAATTATCCGCCTATGAATGCACAAATGTAAAACCAGTAATAAATTCAGTCAGCCCCAGGATCGCTGTAAAAGAAAAATATTTCGTAATTCACTGCTAATTTTACCTTCTTCCGATTTACGGGTTTGGTTAATTTTATAACGGAACAATTTTTTAAATGTTCCGGTCGCTGCAGATCGTTCAGTAGCGGCACAGCCCAGCAACACCAACGATAATCGCTAAAAGTGCTGAAAATTCTTTAAACAAATATTATAGATGGCATGGGCAAGCTAATTTACATTAGTAATACACAATTGTGATAAATTATAATGTATTTAGACCACAACAATAATTAAAATTACACACGTTTATAATTTCTCCTCTAATGGCGGCTAAAGACAGATACAGACAAAAGAAGTCTACTCATGCATATAATGCTACGTCACAGGTTCCTGTCTCTCTCAGCTCTCGAGGAAGACGACAAAGAATGCACATTATGTAGTGCTATTTGTACTATTGCTGATTATTAATATCTCTTTGTAATCTTACAACATTATTTTCCTCTGTGGCTGTATTTTACATTTCTTTCATCGCAGATATTAACATAATTCGTAATTACATTATGAGTATAGAAATATTACAATCATAAATGCATCGAGAATATTATTACAGAAAATATTACAATAATAACCAACGTCCTTCATACAAAATTAAATAATATTTTTTGTTAAACAATTATAGTACATACGAATTGCTTCATAGCGGCGTACATAGTAAAACTGAACGTCATTTCAGTTTATTAACAGTGTGTGTGCTGCCAGGGAACGTTACATTGCCCCCTGGCAGCATTTGGCAAAGAGTTTCTATAGTTTGACACAATGGTGCCAGTAACGTTCTTTACAATTCTGTTTTTTTTTTGTTTTTTTTTTATGGAATGGCTCTTTTAATTAGTCCCAGGGTTATATATGTTCATGGCTCCTCCATTTGGGCGAAGGCAGACAGGGAACCTGGGCAAGACTGTGCCGGAGCCCAGCCATCCCAGTTGGTTCATGATTAATCTTGGCTCTTTAACAGTAATTGCTTTGAGATGATTTATCAGTTTGTCATCAATGGTTGCATAATATCACAGTCACATACAGTTCAACGAAAGTTTGTTGTGTGAGTTTAACAACTCGTAATTATCATTTTGCGATATACTGCGAGCTCACTTGTCCTAGTGTATATCACTTAGTTTTTTGAAATCATTTAGTACAACGTCACTTTCATAATGGTCTCACTACCTACGTGTTACAAATCCATCTCCTACACTTGTTAGTGTTCTTTTACGGGTATACATAATAAGTGTTCAATGTTTGTCAAAAATCGAGTTCATTGACATGTTACGCAGTTTGTGTAAATATTTTGGAATGTGTCAATAATGCTGTAGTTGGTGAGCGGTGCGGAGTGATTGTTGAGCGGCGCTCGGCGCGGCGCGTCGGCTCCGTGTAGGTCACCGCCCCCGGTGTTGACAGCTACGGCGCGGAGAGGCGTGTGGCTGTCTGGTCAACAACGGTTTGCTGCGGCCGCTGCATGGGTGAAGTAGCCGGATGCGCGTTGTATATCAGCTCGCCCGTGTGACATCTTCTTGCAGTGCTCCAGCAAACATGCAACAAGTTCACAAACAGTGTACTACCCTTATGAGCATTTTTCCTGCTGTGGGAAAGAACACACATAGTTATTGGCAGTTATTGTGGTTTGCACAATGTTTTGTTGTCACAGTAACGCGTTTTATGGGCACACAATATTTTTTCACCATGTCATGATTTGTCATTAGTCACACGCAAGTTTTCACCTTAGAACAAAATGTATCTCTGTAGTCAATGCGCTTTCCTGGCGTCCCTTGACACAAAAAGTATATTTTTTTGTACACACGCACAGTACAAGTTATAGTTTGACACTAGCTTGGTCCACCGTCTATTATCGGCTCACTGTTCATGTCGTGTTAGTTCCTTGTCACTTGCACACACGGCGATGATACAGTATCTTATTGCTTGTTCAAAACAACCTCGTGACGTATTGCTGCAGTTTTAACAGTCACTGTCTGTCTCTGCCACACAGTACTGCACTTTCGTTTAAGTTTTTTCAGTTACAATGTCCGTTGTGCAATTTTTTGTAACAGCACATTCGTAACTTCTTTGTTCGGTCTTTACCAAGGTGTGTGATAATTGCGTACGTCGTAACAAATATTAAAATTTCGTATTAGTTTGCCCAAAAATCATCTATATTTATGTTCGAGTAGATTTTATTTGTGCATTCCTGCCGGATTCAGACATATTGTTCAATAACTCCTTCGAAATTATGTCTCACTTTACTTGCAAGGTTCTACATAACTATAGTGTAGTCTCTGTAGGCTAAAATTGACTTGGACTGCATCAGGCTAGCTCTTTTTACTGATTTGATGTGCACATGCTTCAATTGAAGCTTCTTTGTGGGTAACTTTGCGTTACTTAAATTTGCTATACGTTTGCCTCCCATGGTGCCCTCGGGTCACTACTGGGTGCATTACTCTCTTTGATAATAATGGTTTGAAAATAAAGTTCTCAGGGTCTCATATTATTAATATTATTCTGGGTTCGAACCTGTCAATCTGACAGCTACACACACATATATATATACATGTAATACGAAAGACTGTACCAAGAAATATTTCAAGTTTGACAAACATATAGAATATCATGCAGTACACAAACTAATCACTACTAAAATGTTCCTCCTGACTGATCTGTGTCACAATTTAACACTACAAATAATTGCACTAATAAGGTTATCTGTGCAGACATTTAGAGCATGTTTAAGCTAACACTAATTAAAAAGAAGACATAACACAAATAATCATAAACAAAGGAGAAAGTCAATCATATTCTTATAACTAAATACTTCTACACTAGTACATTATCTCTACAGATCACACATCATTAATGTTCATTCATTTCCAAAAGAATGGTGTACCGTTTTATACATAACACATAGGACTATTAGTCATTTACTGTAGGAACATTTTCACATCCTTATGCGGATACAGTCCCCGTACTCTCCCTGATTGGGGATCTGCTAAGAGATAGCTACACTCATGTGGCACACTTACTATTCTAAAAGGTCCATTGTACACCAATTACCACTTGCTATTCTGTTTCAAGGGTGCCAAGGACTTAGGATGATTGCGTAGGAGCACCAAGTTCCCAACACTAAGTTTTTGATTATTCGTCACATGGCGATTATATTTTTCTTTCCTTTTCTGAGCGCACCTGGTAAGGTTGCACCTTGCTTTCCTTATCCTCTCTTCCTTAGGCTCAGGAATGACTGGGACCTTAGGCAAAGGTGCCAGCCACTCATTCAGTACTCTATTATTATTCATTATAATCTCGGTTGGTGGATACCCCTTAGAGGCATGCGGGGTTGCGTTGTGAATTTCCAAAAATTGAGATATCAGATCTGGCCATCTTGTGTGCTTATATACGATATATAACCTGAAAAATTTATTTAACTCTCCAAATGTTCTTTCTACTAAACTTGCCTGTGGATGAAAACAGGACGTTAGTATGTGCTTTATGCCTTGTTCATGTAAATAGTTCTTCCAGGTATATCCTGTAAAATAGGAAGCATTATCTGATATTATAGCTTCAGGCTTACCAACCTGTGTAAAATATTCTTTCCCTGACCATTTAACTATTCCACGAGCGGTGGCTGATTTATGGCAGTATATTTTCAGGTATTTAGAGAAAATGTCATATACCGCTAAAATGTACTTTAATCCACCGATGGCTCGAGGGTAGGGTCCTGCTATGTCTATAGATACTAACTGAAGTGGCCGCTGAGGCACTATAGGGTGCAGTTCAAACCTTGTTGATTTCTTTTGAAACTTAGCTTTTTGGCACAGAGGACAAGTCCTGATAATGGTGCGAGTCTGCTGGCTTATTCCCTTAAAGTAACAGTATCTGGATAAAATCCTTATTGTTTTGCCTATCCCAGCGTGACCCCATGCTAAGTGCGTGTGCCACACTACAGTTGGGATAGCCTCTTGTGGTATACACACGACTCCATGGTCATTAGACGCACCTCTTTTATAATACAGAATATTATCTACTATTTTGAAGTTCTGCACACTTTTAAGATTGGTACCTTCTGTAATTTTGCTAATGACATCTCGCCAAATCGGATCAGTTTCCTGCAATGTTCAAAGGGGGGGGGGGGGGGGGGGCTCTGAGCACTATGGGACTCAACTGCTGTGGTCATAAGTCCCCTAGAACTTAGAACTACTTAAACCTAACTAACCTAAGGACATCACACACATTCATGCCCGAGGCAGGATTCGAACCTGCGACCATAGCGGTCGTGCGGTTCTAGACTGTAGCGCCTTTAACCGCTCGGCCACTCCGGCCGGCAAAATTTTCCTGCAATGTAGACATATTCTTACACATATGTAAAAAGTCCCTCCTATGTACCTTATCTTGTACTAAGAGTATTCGATATTCCTCCGATTGTTCCAAAATCTTTGACACTGAGGATAGCCCTAGTGGGAGCCTCGACAAGTCATCAGCTACAACATTATCTTGTCCTTTTATGTACATAATCTTAATTTTATATTCCTGCAATGCTAACTTCCATCTTAGCAAGTGGGTATGGGTTAATTTGGAAGACATTAAATAGCTCAGAGCCTGGTGGTCACTGAATACTTTGATTTCTTTGCCATGGATGTAATAGTTGAATTTCTTTACCGCCCCAACCACTGCAAGAGCCTCTAGATCGGTAGCGGAATATGCTCTCCCACAGGTGTTTAGTGTGCGGCTGGCAAAACCGATTACATTGACTGTTGTGTGGTCGTTGCTCCTGTCCCACTAAAACAAACAAGCTGTCATCAAGGCTACAGGTGGGCAAAGACTCTATTGAATTCTGATGGAGGGTGCCATGAACTTGTAAGTCATTTTCAGCTTTGTGTCCAGATACTTTTGATCACATAGTGTATAAAATCCACTGGTAGTGTGGGAAATCATACTTTGGCTAAGCGTATTGGTCTGTTAGGGATAGATGTGTTGAACATAGACGCCACACCAGATTGGGTCAGCAAGATAAGTTTGCTGTAGCTGATTACTGTCTGGACACAGGACACAGCGTGAACTATAGAGAGGCAAAGATACCTTCGTCCGCTTCCACTTACTGGAATTCCATCATTAAAGAAGCACTCGAAATTTGTATAAGTAACGACCGGCACTAAGGCATCATCGGCCGCAGGCGGACGAATCCGAGTCAACACAGACAGAGAATCAAAGTCCGCACACTTAAACTGGGCGCCAAAACAATGACTGCGAGCACGCTGGACCGCTATTAGCGGCCGCTCTACTTGCGCCGCGAATGAGAAGATCGTGGCCCGTTTCTCCGTCAGGGAGCACTGGATGTCGCCAAGCTCTATGATCCGTCTGCGATGACGTTATAGCCTCAACCCTTGGCGCCTGTGCATTTCTAGCGAGTCAGTGTGTATATTGGCGACCCACTGCAGCAACATGTCCCCCGGTCCCCTGGTTGCCTCTCCAACTTATACCCGCTGCCCCGCCTTCACCGTAGTGTCCCCCCTACCCTCCCCCTCTACACCCATCATTTCCTTTCCCAAGGGTGCTTCCCTCAACTCCCCCTCCTGGATGATTCCGTCCATTTCTCCCTCCTATCAACTCTGCTCCTCACCTCCCCCCTCCCACTGTCCTTTTCCCGGGCTCCCTCTCACTCCTTCCATCCCATTCTTTCCCCGCCTGCCCTCTCTTCATTCTCTCCCTCGAGTTCTTTTGCTTTCCCCTCCACTGTCTTCCCCACTCCTTCTCTCATCTGCCCTGCTCCCCTCCCCCTTTTATGTGTCCTCTCCCTCCATCAGCTCCCCCTTTTCCTTTTCCTCTCGTCCCTCCCTTTTCCCCACCCTCATCTGTTTGGGTCCCCCATCCCCTCCATCTGCCTTCATGTCTCCTCTATCATGCAGTGTTCACGTGAGTGTTCAGTGTTGTGCATTCCCTTTTTAAATGTTGCGAACAGACACCATACTGTCGCTTGGTTTTTTTTTTTTACTTATGTGTTTTAACCAGCAGCAGCAACCCTTTGTTTTTATATTTTCACTTCTCAACTTTTCGTCATGTTACAGTTTTACACAGTCACTGTCTTATCGCCTGTTTTTAGTGTTTTGTTATCTCCTGATTATGTTTCTAACTCTTCTGTAGGCTGCAGAGTGGCATATTACGCTGCTGCCACCCTGACCCTCGCCCTCCGGGGCGAATCGAAATTCAATAAAGGAAAAAAAAGAGAAAAGCAGCAACACGTCGGTAAGCACCTGAAGATGAGCAACAGTTGTCTCGTCGTAATAGTGTGCAACTTCCACAACCTTATCCGACGCGATGACCATGAACCAATGAAGCAGTTACCACGTCGAGAAAAACTGAAACAGCACAACAGTACGCCTGTTGTATGCACAATCCCCCATTCTAGTTTCACTCCGTAGGGCTGTTGTGGCTGCCAGACAGCACGTTACAAATGTGTCTGGACTTTCCTGACGAGCCGTATTGATTTTATGTCGACACTAAACTCGGTCGATATTCATGAATCGGCAGTAACACTGCGCGATGCTATGGAACCCTGCTTTCATACCTTTATGCTGAGTGGCGGCGTTTTGCATTTATATATGTGAACGTTTTCGGTCTATGCATTCGCAAATAAACAGCCGCTCGAGAGCATAATTAAAAACGAACGTCTAAATTAAGTATCAAGTTTCCTTTAATATATAAACAGCACTTTTATTTCGTGACCTACTAACTTTGCAGTATTATGATCATGTACGCTTATTCACTCCTGTACGCTTTTGGTGCAGTTTAATCAAACTTCGTACATGAAGAACGTAAATTTTGAGAATGTTATTACAGTTTACTGTAAAAAGAAGCCACAGAACTTACGTCTACTTCTTTCGCGTTAAGTCGTAACAATAGAATGAACAGAGTGCCAGCAGTATATTTCGAGGTCCGGGAATATCTAAAACGAATGTGAAGAGGACAATTCTCTAATAAAAAGCATTTTCTTTTTTTTACTTTATTAACAGCGAGTTCAAGACTTACCAACTGATAGATGTAAACGGCTTGTTTTCTGAGACCTGAGTTTCTCCTGGCGTGTACAACTTTCAAATAACTTCCGGGAATTCAGCCAGGTAACACTTTCAGCGACTGCCGATATCTCGGCGGGAGAAAACCCCGCCATTTTCAAGACAAACTGCAACGGACAGGTGACGTACATGCAAATTTAAAACCTCGGTTCTCGGACTGAAACAGGAAAGATAACACACATGACTACGAAGTCTTTCGCGGCGGAGTCCTTGCATAAAAAGTTCTCGGTTTACTTGCCGCGTCAAATTTGGATAAAATCCCAAGCTTTCGATGACTACCTCCGTCATCTTCGTCAGGGGTAAAACTGACTGTCGTGGACCGGTGAGGCTTCCGCTTTTATAAGCAGTGGACGGCTTCTCATTGGCTGGATGACGTCACGGTGAAACCGATGCCTACTGAGGTGGCGGCCTCTATATCCATAGATTTTGTTTGCGCGCTTTATCCAGCGTTGCTTGCAGCGCCATCCATCGCAACAGGCGGAGAACTGCGAGGAATGTAAGAAGTCTCCCTCTGTGCTCTTTCTATATCAATTGCGCGCTTCCATGCATTGCTGAGTGCATAACCGGAATCTCTGTTGAAATTATTTTCACAGAGTCTAATTTCAACTGCTTCCCTGATGACAGAGTCCCAATAGTTTGAAGCGTGAGCAAGTAGTCTTGTTTCATCGAATAAAATCTTATGTTTATTTAACAAACTGTGCTCAGCCACCGCTGATTTTTCTAGATACCTGTATTTCAGGTGACGCTGATGTTCCACACAGCGATCGGCAACAGTTCTTATAGACTGGCCCACATAACTTTTTCCACACTCGCAAGGAATGCTGTAAATTCCCGGTACTCTCAGGCCAAGATTATCTTTCACGGGTCGCAGCATTTCCTTAATCTTCCTGGGTGGCCGGAAGACTGGTCTGATTCCCTGCCGGCTCAGGACTCTGCCGATCTTGCTGGTCGTTGCACCGCAGAATGGTAGCCGCGCGATGTGTTGGTCCTCTTGATCTGTTCGAACAGCGTCCTTTCTTGGTTTCTTCGCCAGAGTAGATCTGATATCACGAACAGAATAACCATTTTTTATAAATACCGTCGTCAGATGGTTAATCTCGGAGCCGATATGATCCTTGTCCGAAATAGTCCTTGCTCTGTGTACCAAGGTGTTCAGCATAGCTCTCTTCTGAGCTGGGTGGTGAAAACTACGCGCGTTTAGATATAAATCTGTATGTGTCGGTTTTCTGTGCACAGAATGTCCGAGACGTCCATCTGATTTTAGCTCCACCAGTACATCTAAGAAGGGTAACTTTCCATCCTTCTCCACCTCCACTGTAAATCTTATGTTCTGATGTATACCATTCAAATGTTCAACAAACTGCTGCAGTGCCTCATTGCCATGTGGCCAGATTAAAAATGTATCATCAACATACCTGAAGAAGCAGGATGGACGTAAGGGAGCACTGTTCAACGCTCGTTCTTCGAAATCCTCCATGAAGAAGTTAGCTATGGCTGGTGACAGTGGCGAACCCATGGCTGTTCCGTCAATCATTTCATAATATTTTCCACCATACAAAAAATAGGTGGTCGTCAAAGTGTGTCGAAATAACTTCAGTATTTCAGGAGAGAAATGAGCAGCCAACATTTTTAACGTATCTTCCACTGGAACCTTTGTAAACAAAGAGACCACATCTAGGCTGATCATGATGTCATTCGGACCTATCCTCATCTGCTTTATAATGTCAACAAACATTTTTGAGTTAGTAATATGATGGCTACAGTGGCCGACTATAGGTGCTAATAATTTGGTTAAGTATTTTGCCAACCGATATGTAGGAGACCCAATAGCACTAACAATAGGTCTCAACGGAACCCCATCCTTATGGACTTTGGGTAGACCATATAACCTGGGTGGCCTTGGTGCTCTTGGTCGTAGATTCTTGACTAGTTCTTCTGGGAGGCCAGAGTTCTTCAGTAGCTCCCCTGTCTTCCTACTAAGTGCTGCTGTGGGATCCCGTTTAAGAATACGGTACGTGGCATCTTCCAATAATATGGCCACTTTCTTATGATAATCGGTAGCATTGAGGATAACTGTGGCATTCCCTTTGTCGGCTGGTAGTACAACTAACTCTTCATCCTTCCCCAACGATTTCAATGCCAGTTTCTCCACTCTGCTCACATTGGGCTTAGGAGGCTTGGCTGTTGCTAAAATCCGACTAGTTGCAAGCCTTACCTCATCTGCTGCCTCTTCGGGAAGGTGCCGAACCGCTTGTTCTACTCCACTGATAATCTCGGCCACTGGTAGCTTTTGTGGAGCTGGAGAAAAGTTCAGTCCCTTACTGAGAACCGAGATGGTGGCGTCGTCAATTTGTTAGTGCTATTGGGTCTCCTACATATCGGTTGGCAAAATACTTAACCAAATTATTAGCACCTATAGTCGGCCACTGTAGCCATCATATTACTAACTCAAAAATGTTTGTTGACATTATAAAGCAGATGAGGATAGGTCCGAATGACATCATGATCAGCCTAGATGTGGTCTCTTTGTTTACAAAGGTTCCAGTGGAAGATACGTTAAAAATGTTGGCTGCTCATTTCTCTCCTGAAATACTGAAGTTATTTCGACACACTTTGACGACCACCTATTTTTTGTATGGTGAAAATATTATGAAATGATTGACGGAACAGCCATGGGTTCGCCACTGTCACCAGCCATAGCTAACTTCTTCATGGAGGATTTCGAAGAACGAGCGTTGAACAGTGCTCCCTTACGTCCATCCTGCTTCTTCAGGTATGTTGATGATACATTTTTAATCTGGCCACATGGCAATGAGGCACTGCAGCAGTTTGTTGAACATTTGAATGGTATACATCAGAACATAAGATTTACAGTGGAGGTGGAGAAGGATGGAAAGTTACCCTTCTTAGATGTACTGGTGGAGCGAAAATCAGATGGACGTCTCGGACATTCTGTGCACAGAAAACCGAAACATACAGATTTATATCTAAACGCGCGTAGTTTTCACCACCCAGCTCAGAAGAGAGCTATGCTGAACACCTTGGTACACAGAGCAAGGACTATTTCGGACAAGGATCATATCGGCTCCGAGATTAACCATCTGACGACGGTATTTATAAAAAATGGTTATTCTGTTCGTGATATCAGATCTACTCTGGCGAAGAAACCAAGAAAGGACGCTGTTCGAACAGATCAAGAGGACCAACACATCGCGCGGCTACCATTCTGCGGTGCAACGACCAGCAAGATCGGCAGAGTCCTGAGCCGGCAGGGAATCAGACCAGTCTTCCGGCCACCCAGGAAGATTAAGGAAATGCTGCGACCCGTGAAAGATAATCTTGGCCTGAGAGTACCGGGAATTTACAGCATTCCTTGCGAGTGTGGAAAAAGTTATGTGGGCCAGTCTATAAGAACTGTTGCCGATCGCTGTGTGGAACATCAGCGTCACCTGAAATACAGGTATCTAGAAAAATCAGCGGTGGCTGAGCACAGTTTGTTAAATAAACATAAGATTTTATTCGATGAAACAAGACTACTTGCTCACGCTTCAAACTATTGGGACTCTGTCATCAGGGAAGCAGTTGAAATTAGACTCTGTGAAAATAATTTCAACAGAGATTCCGGTTATGCACTCAGCAATGCATGGAAGCGCGCAATTGATATAGAAAGAGCACAGAGGGAGACTTCTTACATTCCTCGCAGTTCTCCGCCTGTTGCGATGGATGGCGCTGCAAGCAACGCTGGATAAAGCGCGCAAACAAAATCTATGGATATAGAGGCCGCCACCTCAGTAGGCATCGGTTTCACCGTGACGTCATCCAGCCAATGAGAAGCCGTCCACTGCTTATAAAAGCGGAAGCCTCACCGGTCCACGACAGTCAGTTTTACCCCTGACGAAGATGACGGAGGTAGTCATCGAAAGCTTGGGATTTTATCCAAATTTGACGCGGCAAGTAAACCGAGAACTTTTTATGCAAGATAACACACACACTGAACACTAGTGCCACCTAAGATGACCAAAGTCAGAGATATCGATAGTGAGACTACGAACTCGCAGGTGAGGTAGCATTGACTCTGTCCCTATGTTTTTTGACAAGGGAGAGAGCCGGATTCCAAACAGAGTTTAAACAAAAACCTCCATCCGTATTAACGAGGTTGCCCGCTAATTTAATCTCAACTGCCTCCTTAATAACATTGTCTCAATAGCTGGACGTGCATGCCAATATTTCGGTGTTATTACATTACATGGGGTGACCAGTATCCACGCAATGTTCGGCAGTAGCAGATATACTTGGCTGCTGTAATCGTGTGATTTTATTAGTTCAATTGAACAGGCAGTTTGCAAACTACCTCCTGACGCTGCAGAGGAGGTTAGGAGGGAGGCATACCGAGTCTTGAATAGGGCTCGTCCACCCAAGAGTAATGTAACAGCAGCAGAAAGGGCTGCTTCACGCTCTCTCAAAAATGATCCTGATATTGTTATTTTACCTGCGGACAAGGACGATGCCACCGTTGTTTTAAATAAAGATAAAGATGCAACGTTTACTATCTGATTCAGCGTATCGTAGAATCGATGCTGATCCCAAAAATGTGTTGAGCGAAAGACCAACAAGCTCCTGAATAAAATTAGTTTCTCGCAGCACACTATCAAGAGTCGTAACGCCTATAGTGCTGTTCCCCTAGATTATGTGGTCTTCCGAAGGGTCAGAAGGAAGGCGTTCCTTTCCGTGCTATAGTGAGTAACATCGGCGCTCCGACATATCATGTAGCCAAGCATCTTGCTTCTCTGTTGAGTCCACAGGTCCTGAACATCGTATCAGGAACTCAGCTGATTTTTTACGTCGCTTGGAGGGACTGCAGTTGAATGACTCTGATATTTTAGTGAGTTTCGATGTGGTCTCTCTCTTCACTCGTGTTCCTCTGTATGAGCCGTTGCGGTTAATTGTGGATCGGTTTGGTGCTGAATTAACTAATTCCTTTCGACATGTGTTGACATCCACTTACTTTTTATTCAATGACCAGAATTTCGAGCAGACAGATGGCGTTGCGGTGGGTAGTCCGTTGTCTCCTGTGATCGCAAATTTGTTTATGGAAGACTTCGAGGAACGTGCATTGGAGTCGGCGCCTTTGATACCTGCCTGTTTTTTTGGATATGTTGACGATACCTTTGTTGTTAGGCCTCATTGTAGGGAGAATCTGAATGCCTTTCCAGAACATCTGAACTCCATCCATCCGAACATTCGTATTACGATGAAGGTGGAAGAGGTTGGTTGCCCTCCCTTTCTTGACGTGTTGGTTAGGAGGAAGGATGAAGGATCATTGGGACATGCAGTCTACAGGAAACGTACTCACGCCGACTTGTACTTACAGGCTAATAGTTGTCACCATCCGGCTCAGCGTGAAGGGGTACTTCTAACTTGGTACACAGGGCACATGTTTCCTATGCTGAGACTTTGCCAGCTGAGCTGTCCCATCTTGATATTACTTTTCGTCGAAATGGTTACAGTGATAGAAAGGTGAACGCGCGTTGCGCTATCGACCCACTATACACTGGGTGATTGATGATAATTCTGAGTCGACACCTAAGTCTACTGACTTTCTGCCTTACGTAGGAAACACTTCCAACAAGATCGGTCGTATTTTACGGAAATGCGATGTGAAATGTGTTTTCCGACCTAAAATTAGAATGCTTTTGAGTTCTGTTAAGGATGATGTTGGTCTGCGTAAGGCGAGTGTATATCGCATTCCTTGTAGCTGCGACACGGCATATATTGGTCAAACTATCAGGACGGTGGAAGACCGATATACTGAGCATAAACGGCACATTCGATTACAGCAGCCAAGTAGATCTGCTGTTGCCGAACATTTCTTGGATATTAGCCATCCCATGTTACATAATAACACCGAGATATTGGCATGCACGTCCAGCTATTGGGACAGTGTTATTAAGGAGGCAGTTGATATTAAATTAGCGAGCAACCTCGTTAACAGGGATGGACGTTTTTGTTTGATCTCTGCTTGGAATCCGGCTGTCTCCCTTGTCAAAAAACAGGGGGACACAGTTAATGCTACCTCACCTGCGAGTTCGTAGTCTCACTATCGATATCTCTGACTTTGGTCATCGTTGGTGGTATTAGTGTTCAGTGTGTGTGTTATCTTACCTGCATCAGTCAGAGGACCGAGGTTTTAAATTTGCATGTACGTCGCCTGTCCGTTACAGTTTACCTTGAAAATGGCGGGCTTTTCTCCCGCCGAAATATCGGTGGTCGCTGAAAGTGTTACTTGGCTAAATTCCCGTAAGTAATTTGAAAGCTTGTTTTCTGCTGTTCAGTAGGGAGCAAAGCAGAAGAATTGTTATGTGCTATATTCATGAGTGGACTTGTAATTAATATGTATATAACGTTATATGAAACTACAGTGAAAAAATGTTATCTGTTTGATATTCATAAACACTAAAATGTTTTGTAAAAGAATTCGACAGGTCATCAAAGTCGTATACTGTTTTCATTGCCCTGCTTTTTTGACACTGATGTGAATTTACTATAACAACATTTAATATTCATTTGTAGTCTATTTATCTTTCCAAGCTGTTCTATGTGCGCGATACCGTTGGAACAAATAACAGTTTATATTCAAATCGTGATGGAAATAATTAACTAGTCAAACATATTTTGTCTCTACACAGATCTGACATTTTTGAGGTAAAAATATGATAAATATCCAATAAAGCTCCTCTATACAATTCTAAATGAAGTACACTGTCTGGTCAAAAGTATCCGGGACCCCTACGTAAAGCTGAAATGGCGACTAGAAGTTACGAGAGGCAGAACTGCCTATAAAAAGGAGGTGGAGAGTACTGTGTTACCAGCAGAGAGGCAGTAACAACAGAGTGAGTCGGTTAAGGGAACTCAAGAGTATTTGACCGTGGTTGTTGGATGTCACCTGTTTAACAAATCCATCATGGTAATTTCAACCCATCTAACGCTGCTCACCGACTGATGGAGATGTGTGACTGAACCAAGGAACAACCGCAGCAAAACCGAGACCAACCAGACGTCATGCAGGGACGAACAGGAACTGACAAGCATTGCGGAGCATGGTTGTAAACAGGCGCGTGAACTCAGTGAAGAAAATACCTCGTGAACTGTAGAGTGCTGCCAGTAGTCTAACAAGCACAATTCCTGTTATTGGGATCCCTAATAAGTCAAGACATTTCTGTAGTTAATACTAAGCGATGCGTGAATGAAGTGGTCTGAAGGCTAACGCCACTGGACAATGGATGACAAGAAACGAGTTACATGCAGTAATGAAACACGCTCTACTCTGTGGCAATCCGCTAGATGGATTAGGATTTGGTGAATGCCTGCAGAAAGTAACCTGCTCATTTTTTGTGCAAACAGTGAAGTATGGACGAGATGGCGTTACAGTTGGGGCTGTTTTACGTGATTAGGTAGCGATTAGAATATTGTGCCTAAGAAAACGCAGAAAGGGGAAGAATATGAATGCGTTTTACAGCAGTTGGGAGACGATGACTGTATTCGCTTCACATGCACATGTAAGGCAGCATTCAAGATTAAGGTCAGTACCATCTCCGATTTCAGATCTTCAGCAGGAATAGGTTGCCATGCCTCTACTATAATCATTGAGAGTCCCCATTGAAAGAGCCTGCAGAAGAGTTCAGGCCGTCTTAAGGGTGAAAAGTGGACAGGCGCCATATTAATGTCTACTAATACACTATATGATCAAAAGTATCCGGACACCCCCAAAAACAAACGTTTTTCATATTAGGTGCATTGTGCTGCCACCTACTGCCAGGTACTCCATATCAGCGACCTCTTTAGTCACTAGACAGAGTGACAGAGCAGGATGGGGCGCTCCGCGAACTCACGGACTATGAACGTGATCACGTGATTGGGTGTCACTTGTATCAAACGTCTGTACGCGAGATTTCAGCCGTCCTGAACATCCCTAGGTCAACTGTTTCCGATGTGATAGTGAAGTGGAAATATGAAGGGACACGTATAGCACAAAGGCGTACAGGCCGACCTTGTCTGGTGACACAGAGACCGCCGACGATTAGAGGGTCGTAAAGTGTAATAGGCAGACATGTATTCAGACCATCACTCAGGAATTCCAAACTGCATCAGGATCCACTGAAGGCGGGAGGTGAGAAAACTTGGATTTCATGGTCGAGCAGCTGCTCATAATCAACTTCAGACCGGTAAATGCCAAATGACTCCTCGCTTAGTGTAAGGAGCGTAAACATTGGACGACTGAACGGTGGAAACGTCGTGTGGAGGGACGAATCACGGTACGCAATCTGGCTGTGCGATCGCAGGGTGTGGGTATGGCGAATGCCCGGTGAACGTTACCTGGCAGCGTGTGTGGTGCCGACAGTAAAAATCTGTGGCAGTGGTGTTATGGTGTGGTCGTGGTTTGCAAGGGGGGTCTAGCACCCTTTGCTGTTTTGCGCGGTACAATCACAGCACAGGCCTACTTTGATGTTTAAAGCACCTTCTTGCTTCACACTGTTGAAAAGCATTTCACAGATGGCGATAGCACCTTTCAACACGATAGAGCGCCTGTTCATAATGCACGGCCTGTGGCGGAGTGGTTACGCGACAATAACATCCCTGTAATGCACAGGCCTGCACAGACTCCGACCTGAATCCTGTAGAATACCTATGGGATCTTTTGAAACGTCGACTTTGTGCCACTCCTCACCGACCGACATCTATACCTCTCCTCAATGCAACACTCCGTGAAGAATTTGGTGCCATTCACCAAGAAACTTTCCAGCACCTGACTGAACGTATGCCTGCGAGAGTGAAAGCAGTCATCAAGGCTAAGGGTGGGCCAACGCCATACTGAATTCCAGCATTACCGATGGAGGGCTTCACGAACTTGTACCTCATTTCCAGCCAGGTGTCCGGATTCTTTTGATCACAGTAGGTGATCGGATGCTTCTGATCACATAATGTATATTAAATGCAGCCTTCTCTCAACCCAACTTTCAAGAAGTTGCATATGTCAGATATACCACTAACGCCATAACTACAGAAGAAGAAACTGTCCACAAATACTACACATTTACTACGGACATAGTGGCACATTAAGAGACACTCGCTTTACTCTTGCCTCTTAGAACCTAAATTGATAGACTTATATTTCTGTGACGCGAATAGAGAGATATGTGTGTATTTAACGTATTGTTGCTCCACTGCCTTTCAAATCGGCGTGTCTAACCTACGGTCAAATGAGGAAAGGCCGTCACTGCACTTCAGACGAAAGCTGAAAATGGGCCGTGGCGACGTGACGGAAGTCTCCACCCCTTCACTAACTTGAGTCCACCAGATTGCCCTGCTGCCTGCTGCTGAGACAGGATCAGTATTGATGCAGCACGGTACGAGGGCTGAATAATCGTAGTGATGACGTGGTCTATACCTCGTTTGAACCTCCTGCAATGGCTTTCCACCGTTTACACAATCGAAGATTATGTCCTTGTTACAGCTGTGCAGTATCTGACGTTTTCCGCAGCCAGCATGAGAAATACTCTACGCCAGTCATAGACCTCATCATGGCCATGTTGCCTAACTACTTCTAGATGATCCCGTCCAAAGCTTTCGGTCTCTGGGTTTTTTGATCCCTCCAACTGTAATGTCAGGGTGACTGCTCTTTCATATGAATTTAAAAGTGAAGTTAATTATTAATAACGAGGGCATATATGCGAATGTTCAGGGGGCATATAGAGGAAGACCGTGCTGATATACACACAGTGTCATTTATTGGGTTATAGTGCGCCCAGTAATATGCCTCACATGTCTCAAATACGTTAATTATGCCAGACAGATATCCCTAATTTTACGAGGGCATTCAACGAGTAATGGAAAAAATTTCTTTTCTCGGAGAGTTTGGGTTCAAATAATGCATAATTCGTTGTGGGAAATGATGAAATGTTCCAGTTTCAGCCCCTATAGTTCCATGAAGTTCCGATAGCTAGTGGCACTAAAAGTAGCCTTCAAAAAGTCGTCTGTAACGGAGGAGCGTTCCAAGCACAGAGAAACACTGATCAGTGAGCTTTTCCTTGTCTTTCGTGGTAAACACCTCGCTGCATATCTGGGAGTCTCTGGTGATAATGCTGACTCACTCATCCATCGGATGGGGTACTAAAAGATGGGCGCCCGCTGGGTTCCTCGCCTCCTAACAGAAGATCATCGACCGACTATCTCTTACGAGGCTGATAGTGACGATTTTTGTGGAACATTGTCACAGGCGATGAAACTTGGGTTCATCACAGAGAACCGCAAGGAAAACGCGAATCCATGGAATGGCACCGCACCATCTCCCCTCCGCAGAGCCGGCCCGTGTGACCGAGCGGTTCTAGGCGCTACAATCTGAAACCGAGCGACCGCCACGGTCGCAGGTCGACTCCTGCCTCGGTCATGGATGTGTGTAGTTCTAAGTTCGAGGGGACTGATGACCTCAGCAGTTAAGTCCCATAGTGCCCAGAGCCATTTGAACCATTTTGAACCCTCCGAAGAGAAAGTTCAAAGCCGCACACTCAGCCAGTAAGGTTGTGGCGGTGGCCTTCTCGGAATCTGAAGGGGTTAGTCTGTTTGAAGTACTCCTTCGTGGTACTCTGAAGTGTACTGCGCTACCTTCAGGAAACTGAAGAAATGACTTCAGCTTGCTCCTCGCCACAAAACTTCCACCGACTCTCAATGACAACGCAAGACCTCAGAGAAGTCTGATAACCCGAGAGAAGCTCCCAAACCTTCACTGGACTGCTCTTCTGATATACAGCTCGCATCTATCTCTTTGACCCAATTAAGGATGCACTCTGCGGGAAGCAGTACGTGGATGATGAAGAGGTTACTGATGTAGTCACAGTGTATCCAGTAACATGCTTCACATGTCGCAGGTACAGGAATTATGCAATCCGACGAATGCACCTGGCAAATGACGGAGCACAGATTCCGATTTTAACTGCTATTGCTTTAAAGGGAGGTAGAACGGAATTTTTTTTTCACATTTCCGGATTTTTTCTCATTATAATATTTGCAATTTTGTGAATAAAACCATATACATACCACTTATAAACTCACATGAGAAGTATGTCATTTTATTTTTTTAAATATAATCAATACTGGTTCAAAATGTTAGAATTTTTACATGCATTACTTCAAGATCTAATAAAATCGGTACCTTTTCATATAGAATGCTCCGGGTTGCTGTGTTATAAAGGTTACATTACGTGTTCGTATTGGTAGAACTGCCAAAAACAGTATCGTATCATTTCATAGTATAAACACACTTTGTATGTCGAATTGCTAGCAGCTAACAGAGTCAGCCTGGCAGACAAAATCATTGATGAACTGCAGCAGTATTATGGGATGGCCATTAGAAATAATATTGAGGATTTGTTGAAAATGAAGCAGGCAGAATGGGCTACCTACTTCCACAGGCTGTCAACTGATGAAAAACCAGTACACCACCTTTGCCCTCCTGGACCTGATTTGTGGTGCATTTACTATGTGCCCAGTACTCAAACAGTTCATACAGCCATAAACATTCCATCCCAGCAGCATTCATGGATATCATAAAACCTATTTACCGAGACCTGGCAAATTCTGAATTATTGAACAAGTATCTGCATGGTCAGACTCAAAATCCCAACGCGTCGTTCAATAATCTTGTATAGACTAGCGCATCAAAAAATATTTTTGTTGGAATGAAGACACTAAAGTGGGGGGTGAGAGATGCTGTTATTGCTTTTAATGATGGTAACGTCGGTAGGGTGACAGTGCTACAGCATATGGGAATTAATCCTGGAGCAAACTGCACCAGAGAACTTGAACGGATGCACAGGGTTCGCATTGATAAAGCAGAGTATGCAGCACAGTTGGCCCCTAAGGAGTCCAGAAAGCAGAAAAGATGAAATAACTTGGAAAAAGCTAAATAGGATGATATACAGTACGGTGCAGGGTGCTTCTGAGTGACTAAAACTAATAAATTAAGCATATATTAAGTGAGTTACAGTCTTTTGAAACTTTAGAAGCCGTTCCTGAAAATTTACATTTTCTGTTGCATTTTTCTCTAAATCTCAGAAAGTACTTCGAGTAGAGTGTTCAAAACTTCAGGGAGTAATTATATATATGTCCTGAGTCTACTGAACTAAAATGAGAACATAATGTAATGTAAAATTAAAATTATTTAGGACAACGTACAAAAAAGTACAGAAAATTCTAACCGTGTAATTAAAAAAATTTAGTTCTTAAAGCAGTGGTTGAAATGCAATGATTTTAGTTCAGTATACTCAGAACATACAGTTTAATGTCCTGTAAAAGTTTCATGTCACTGGCTACGGTGTTCCTGAAATAAAAGGAAGCGATGTCACTAAATTTAACGTTGTAGGGATAGAGCGTTCCTACTCCGCTTAAATTTAAGTGTCCTCGTAACCCAATTTTGTTTATTCTGTGGTTTCTTGTACGTCGCATAAAGACTGCATAACGTCTGATTCAAAATCACAAGTGATTACCACTTAGGGGGCACTGTAATCTTAAGTGAATTTTGTGTCTCAGTGCAGCAAGACGTCGACCATTAGCGTGGTACGACACCGGTGGAGTAAGGCCGTCGCATTGAATGGATGTTGTGTTGCAAAATAATGATTTGTATCCAAAAGAGTGTGAAATAATACGGTGTACTGGAATCCTGAATAAAAACAAATTACGATACTATTAAATTTAACGTTTCTTCCCGTCATCCAATTTTGTTTCTTCCGTTGCTTTCTATCTCTTACGGTCCTGGGAATTGAACGGGTGCCTTACAGTTACAGTCAGTCTGCTAGTTGGCTTCAACTGACATCAGGGTGCACACCGTCGAGAGGGAGGGCGGGGGGGAGAGGGGTAGGCGGTACACTGAATTGCTCAGGTGGCACCCGCAACCTAGTTCTGGGCATCCCACCATGTGACCAGCACGTACGCATTCTTCAACAGCGAGCTTGCAAGTATGGGCAGCCGACACTCATCCGGCATCGGGGGTCCTTCATCGCCACCACGCTCGTGTGCCTCCTGCCCTGGCCAGCCTATGTCGCTGGGCGCTGACCACAGAAAATGACACTTTTGATTGGAGTATTCATTATGATAAATAAACTTGTTATCATTCTCTCGCTGCTTCCATGACTCTACAATAGCTGATCTCCTGCTAACCAGACAGCGGATGAATATAAAAGTGAAGTTCATTACAAGTAACTGGATCATTGATGTGAATTAGTTCAAGGGTCACGTAAATAAAGACTAAGCCGATGTGGAGACAGCAGATAATGTAATTTATTAGGTCATAGTGCATCCAGTAACATGCTTCACTTCTCGCCGATACGGGAATTGTGCTAGACAGTGCGACGTATGCACCTTGCTAATGATTAGACAAAACTACGTAGTATTACTTTTAATCGTTCTCGTCACCCCATTTTGTTTCTTCTGGTATTTTCTTGTGTCAATAAAATCTTCACAACGTCTGCGTCAAAGGAACAAGTGGTTACCACTTCGGAAACACTGCAGTATTTAACGAATTAGATATTTCATCATGGAGAAGATGTTGCAGACCTATACAGGCAGTTGTATTCTGTGTAAACGGGCAGGTCTTCATGCATTTTAATTGACTCAAGCTTAGCTATATATTAGGATGTATTAGAGTTTGTAGACAACCTTTTGACAGCTAGTAACTGGGATCTTTCACAGTCGAACAGTTGCTACTTTTGAAGACAGACGTAAAAACTCATGTGCCCTGAGGACATAATGAGTACTCGATCATTCAATGAACTATGGAGAGGTATGGTACTGCCATATAAGAGACAGAGCTGTAGATACTATTGAGAACAGTTAAACGGAGTGTCACAGAAGTATGATTTATGTATTTGGTAGTTTCGTATATAGGATATGAAAAATTAGTATTAATAACTATCAACTGACAGATAGTGACGAATAATATAAGGTAGTTGTGCAAATAGTGAAAAGAAGGCCTTAGACGCATTTTTGCAGGGACAGACAGCCTATGTGTTAAGAAAGGTGAGCGCAGAATTTTATAACATTGCTTGCCTACCGTGTAGGCGTAGCTTTGGCATTGCAGGAAATAGAAGTGGTAACCAGAGGCTGTGAATGGAGAAATGTCTTTTCTACTTACATGAGTTGCTAACACTGTGGACGTTTGGCTCACATACGAAAACGCTGTGGCCGACAACAATGCGTGGCAGTGGGGCACCAAGAGTGAGACTGCGATAATTAATGGCATAATAGGAAAAGATGTAATGTGAGTAATCACCCATTAAACGGCAACGGGAGATCAAATTCTATTAAGTGGCACTCTCGGTAAAACTTAATAATGGGGAATTTATGCAGGGGTGGAATGTTGCTTGATTGGTGTGCTAAACGATAGGAGACACTAAATTCTGCTGGATGTTTGCCCATGTGCCAGTGGCAAGTCTCGACAGTATAAGTACAGTTGTTACAGTGAATGGTGCTAATTTTTCACATGGGAGCAAAGCATTTCCGGGGTAATGTGGAAGTTTTGCCCAGTATAGGTGAAGGGTACTGAGAAATCCTAGTGCCGTACTCTCTATATAAACATAATAGTAACACTGATCTTGGACAATGCAAGGTAGAACTCTTGGGAACATTGTTCGATCTGGGAGAAACTGTTGTCAGTGACATATTGTCACATGGTTCGTCTCTCATGAAAGATAAGCAGATTGAACTACGTGCATTATCACTAAAGATCAATTCGCATTACAAAGTACCCCAAGTTGCAGGAAAATTACAGTTTTAGAATGTGGGAACGGATCTACAGATAAAGATTTTAAGTATGGTGAGGCCATTGGGGAAGAAAATCAGCCAGATATAGCTCGGTGTTCTCTGTGCGGGAGTATTGTATACATACGGAAAATTGACAGTGAGGCGGTTGTGTCCATCACTGTTGACGATTTCGGTCATGAAGTAGTTGTGGCAAATAGAGGCTGCGAATCGAGTTTGGTCGCCAATTTAGATGTATAGTCGAAGATTATCTAGCTACGACAAATTGAGACGCTAACCACGAGGAAGCTGCCACTGCGTGCGAAAGTAGGGGATTTAGAAGCAACAGAGAAAATTGCAATGGAGAAGCTAGTGTTAGAATTTGTGGGCCCATTTGATCCTACACAGGGTGCCCCATCCCCTAAAACCAATAATGGAGGAATTCATTAACTGACAATTACATAATGGAAGCACTGGGGTTATGACCAGCCTGTGGAGTGCACCTGTGATAAAAGTACCGAAGTAAAGTTCGGGTGTAAAGAAGAATTATCAAGTCTGACTAAAGATACACTATGTGGTCAAAAGTATCCCCATACCCCCCAAAACATACGTTTCTCATATTCATTGTGCTGCCTCCTACTGCCAGGTACTCCATATCAGCGACCACAGTAGACATTAGGCATCGTGAGAGAGCAGAATGGAGCGCTCCACGGAACTCACGGACTTCTAACGCGGTCAGGTGATTGGGTGTCACTTATGTCATACGTCTGTACGCACGATTTCCACACTCCTAAACATCCCTATGTCCACTGTTTCCGATGGAATAGTGAAGTAGGAACGTGAAGGACACGTACAGCACAAAAGCGTACAGCCTGACCTCGTCTGGTGACTGACAGAGACCGCCGACATTTGAAGACGATCATAATGTGTAATACCAGACATATATGGAGACCATCACACAGATATTCCAAACTGCATCAGGATCCACTGCAATTACTATGACATTTAGGCGGGAGGTGAGAAAACTTGGATTTAATGGTTGAGCGGCTGCTCATAAGCCACACATAACACCGGTAAATGCCAAAAGATGCCTGGTTTAGTGTAAGGAGCGTAAACATTGGACGATTAAACAGTGGAGAAGCGCTGTGTGGAGCGACGAATCACGGTACACAATGTGCTGATTCGATGGCAAGGTGCGGGTATGGCGAATGCCCTGTGAACGTCATCTTCCAGCGTGTTTAGTGCCAACAGTTAATTTCACGGGCAGTGGTGTTATGGTGTGGTCGTGTTTTTCATGAAGGAGGCTTGCACCCTTTGCTGTTTTGCATGGTACTATCACAGCACAGGCCTACATTGACGTTTTAAGCACCTTCTCGCTTCCCACTGTTGAAGAGCAATTCGGGGATGGCGATTGCGACTTTCAACAAGATCGAGCACCTGTTCATAATGCATGGCCTGTGGCGGAGTGTTTACACCATAATAACATTCCTGTAATGCACAGGCCTGCACAGAGTCCTGACCTGTATCTTATAGAACACCTTTGGGATGTTTTGGAAAGCCGACTTGGTGCCTGGCCACACCGACCGGCCTCAGTGCAGCAACCCGTGAAGAATGGTTTGCCATTCCCGAAGAAACCTTCCAGCATGCTTGCGAGAGTGGAAGCCGTCATCAAGGTTAAGGGTGGGTCAACACCATACTGAATTACTGAATGCCAGTTTTACTGATGGAGGGTGCCACGAACTTGTAAGTCATTTTCAGCCAGGTGTCTGGATACTTTTGATCACATAGTGTACCTCAAGATTCACATGATTGCAGTTATGTAACCAGTTCTGAATGTAACTTAGATCCTTGGAACCTTAATGATTTGGGACAATTTCGGTAGTTCTCCACACTGTATCTAAGAACTGAATAAATCAACTGGAAGTTATTTTCAATGCAGTTCAATTAATTGCAGCGAATTTCATCCCAGTTACCAGGAAACTCCGAACAGGTCATACGTATTCAGTACTCGAGGTGACATACGATGTTCTATATATATATATATATATATACATTTCTCCTTTCACAGGCTCTGGTTACAATCTCTATTTCCTGCAATGCCAAAGCTACGCCTACACGGTAGGCAAGCAATGTTATAAAATTCCGCGCTCACCTTTCTTAACACATAGCCTGTCTGACCCTGCAAAAATGCGTCTAAGCCCTTCTTTTCACTATTTGCACAACTACCTTATATTATTCGTCACTATCTGTCAGTTGATAGTTATTAATACTAATTTTTCATATCCTATATACGAAACTACCAAATACATAAATCATACTTCTGTGACACTTCGTTTAACTGCTCTCAATAGTATCTACAGCTCTGTCTCTTATATGGCAGTACCATACCTCTCTATAGTTCATTGAATGATCGAGTACTCATTATGTCCTCAGGGCACATAAGTTTTCATGTCTGTCTTCAAAAGTAGCAACTGTTCGACTGTGAAAGATCCCAGTTACTAGCTGTCAAAAGGTTGTCTACAAACTCTAATACATCCTAATATATAGCTAAGCTTGGGTCAATTAAAATGCATGAAGACCTGCCCGTTTACACAAAATACAACTGCCTGCATAGGTCTGCAACATCTTCTCCATGATGAAATATCTAATTAGTTAAATACTGCAGTGCTTCCGAAGTGGTAATCACTTGCTCCTTTGACTCAGACGTTGTGAAGATTTCATTGACACAAGAAAATACCAGAAGAAACAAAATGGGGTGACAAGAACGATTAAAAGTAATACTACGTAGTTCTGTCTAATCATATATATATATATATATATATATATATATATATATATATATATATATATATATATATAGACTGATTTCAATTACACCTACTCTTTGACCTCTTGTTCCTACGCAATTCTACACAGCCGACACTGATACAGACAGGGTGCCTCTTCTAAGAATCTTCAGTGAATTTTCTCTGGTGTTTCAACAGGTATTTGCAATTTTGTTTTTGCATCCTGTAGATGAAGTTAGACAAATAGTGCTTATCACTTATTTCATGCAGTGCCTAGAGTCGTCGGCAAACGATGGTTTTGTTGCCAGTTACAAACAAAGTTATTTTCAAAGTCGCATGCACTTTTGTTTTGGCTTCGGAGGGATCGAAATGAAAGAAATAAATGAGTTCTGCCAGTCACCATTTTCGCTAATATTAGATGAGAAGAATCTCACCTGATGATCAGCTGTTCTCTGGACTATGATGGCTTCAGATTCTTCTTCATATACTAATGGAATTTCAACTGCTGATTGAAATTAATTGATTAATAAAGAGAAGACAGAGAGACTACAGAGCAGTAACAGACAGCTAAACGGAAAGCACTTATATACTCGTAAAAACATAGGGCTGAAAGGTGTTATCGATACAAAAAGATGGTAGCTAAACAGTCCACAACTTCTGACTACACAGGTGATTCAGAGGTTTCTTGGAAAGACATAAAATATGAACAAAAGTAACGGCAGCTATTGCAGAGTTCTGATGCAGCTTAACAAAGATGAACTCCAGGATTCAAATCACAAGGTAAAGTGGCGTCAGTGGGAATACTCTGCGATCAAACAGCCAGTGGCAGCATGTTGAGGTGCAAATGCTACGAGCATTCTCCCGAAGATGATTTGATAGAAACTGAGCGTAACAAGGCCTGGTTGCTCCGTGGTGCTAAAAAAGAACACATGAAGTGCGAAATGGCGGATACAACTGCACGACTACTGGTCATAAAATAAAGCCTACCAAGCACTGCAACGAACTGGGCCTTCCAAGCACCGAAAGAAGCTCAGCGTACTAATCACGGCAACCAACTGAGCCTAAAAAGCACTGCAACGAACTGAGGCCGAGATTTCAGTCCTTAGTAGTTTCACAAATTCATATCTTCCCACATTGTATGTTTCCTCCCAGAGCAAAAGATCCCTGTTGCCAACAGTAGCGGGAGCGGGAAGGCCTTCGTTCTCTTAGACATTCAGCTGAGGGTAAGTTCAACCCACCCACACAGAGGTTGGCGTTACTGGGTTGGCGCCAGGCGTCATGCCATTGGAGACGCCTATTTCGTTTCCAGCGTGCGTTTTTTAAAGCAACGGCCACGGGACCTTCTGCAATTCTGCATCATTTTGAGGAATTTATGTACACTACCGGCCATTAAAATTGCTACACCACGAAGATGACGTGCTACAGACACGAAATTTAACCGACAGGAAGAAGATTCCATGATATGCAAATGACTAGCTTTTCAGATTCACACAATGTTGGCGCCGGGGGTGACACCTACAACGTGCTGACATGAGGAGAGTTTCAAACCGATTTCTCAGACACAAACAGCAGTCGACCGGCGTTGATTGGCGATCCCTCTTGTAAGGAGGAGAAATGCGTACCATCACGTTTACGACTTTGATAAAGGTCCGATTGTAGCCTATCGTGTTGCGGTTTGTCGTATCACGACAACGCTGCTCGCGTTGGTCGAGATCCAATGACTGTTAGCAGAATATGGAATCAGTGTGTTCAGGAGGGTAATACGGAAGGTCATGCTGCATCCCAACGGCCTCGTATCACTAGCAGTCGAGTTGACAGGCATCTTATCCGCATGGTTGTAACGGATCGTGCAGCCACGTCTCGATCCCTGAGTCAACAGATGGGGGCGTTTGCAAGACAACAACCATCTCCACGAACAGTTCGACGACGTTTGCAGCAGCATGGACTATCAGCTCGGAGACCATGGCTGCGGTTACCATTGACGCTGCATCACTGGCAAGAGCGCCTGCGACGGTGTACTGAACGACGAACCTGGGTGCACGAATGGCAAAACGCCATTTTTTCGGATTAATCCAGGTTCTGTTTTCAGCACCATAATGGTCGCATCCGTGTTCGGCGACATCGCGGTGATCGCACATTGGAAGCGTGTATTCGTCATCGCCCAGCGTGATGGTATGGGGTGCCATTGGTTACACGTCTCGGTCACCTCTTGTTCGCATTGACGGCACTTTGAACAGTGGACGTTACATTTCAGATGTGTTACGATCCGTGGCTCTACCCTTCATTCGATCTCTGTGAAACCCTACATGTCACCAGGATAGTGCACAACCGCATGTTGCAGGTCCTGCACGGGCCTTTCTGGATACAGAAAATGTTCGACTGCTGCCCTGGCCAACACATTCTCCAGATCTCTCACCAACTGAATACTTCTGGTCAATGGTGGCCGAGCTACTGGCTCGTCACAATACGCCAGTCACTACTCTTGATGAGCTGTGGTATCGTGTTGCAGCTGCATGGGCAGCTGTACCTGTACACGCCATCCGAGCTCTGTTTCACTCTATGCCCAAGCGTATCAAAGCCGTTATTACTGCCAGTGGTGGTTGTTCTGCGTACCGATTTCGCAGGATCTATGCACCCAAATAGCGTGAAAATGTAATCACATGTTAGTTCCAGTATAATATTTTTGTCCAATGAATACCCGTTTATCATCTGCATTTCTTCTTTGTGTAGGAATTTTAATGGCCAGTAGTGTATTAAACGAGTGTTGAAACAGTACATTTCCGTCCACATCATCTGATACTCCTATACCCAGACAAGCTGCCTGCGGTTAAAGGTGGCTTGAGAAAACGGCTTTTAATGCCTAAGTAAGCGAAGGAAATGGGTATTTTTAATAAAGGTGTGAGCTGATCTGCGCCTACTTCCATTGAAACAGTAATTATATAAGCAACCGCAATATATGACTGGTACAACAATTTCAATTTTATTTTACCTTCTCTATTCTTATAAGGACTTGGCTGGACAGCTATAGACTTCAACTACTGCTGTAAACGTCTCTGGAAAACCTCTGTTATTCTACAACATAAACAGAGATTTTGAGACTGTTGATTGGCGTGTCATAATTATGTTGTTATTTACGTGGGAAATAAATTAAGGTGTTAACAGCTCATGCAGCATTGATGTGGTTATTGAAATTAAAGAATTTGTCACGCAGACTTATCTCTTGGTAGTTAAAACGGGGAAAGTTTGATTTTGAAATATTTTACTAGCCCGGTAAGTACCATAGTAATGCATATGGTCGTAGCAGGAATATGAGTGTTTTTCAGACAGTAGCCCACAGCGTTGCAGAATGACCAAGGGTACAAGTCAGTGACACGGATTGCAAACTATTTGTAACGCAATCACAGTTTCCCATCTGCGACTGTATGTTCTGTAAGACAACAATTATTGCTCATTACACAGTAGTCACTGTCACACTATTAGAAGTAATACTGGAACAAACACATCAGCACATAAAATCTGATCATGGAGGGCGTAGATCAATAGACTGAAGTGTAGCTGAACGTTATCGATGGAGAAAGCATGGACCATAGGTTTAACTATATTAAAACATGTGTATCATGGGCACAGTGGGCAGAATTAAGCGTTCAACGTGTGCCACTACAGAAGTCGTCAGAAGCTTGTGAATCTTTCGAAATGGTCAACTACATTTTAGGATACTAGTGGGAAGCAACATTGTTCTGACTATTACAGAGCGTTTATTACACTACATGGGGATGGTCACGGTACCAAACTGATGAATCGACACAGTGAAACAAATAGTAGTGAAAAATTGGTTTCTAAAGTTGGGTGTTAGAGGAATGATAACCATAGGTGAGGGCACCAGCTTTATGTAAGAACTGATGAAGCAGTTATGCCATCTGTTGTGCATTGCAAACTGAGAACAAACCCATTACATCAACAGACTAACGAAAGTACTAGAGGTGTGCATTGAATGTAAGGTAAAACCCTTAGCCACTATATCACTAGCAATCACACTAATAAACATACATTGTTTCCAGCGAGGGTTATGGCACATAATCCCAACACCCATAAAAATATCACTGTACGAGGTGAAATGTGGACGAAGGAATGCTGTCGCCATTTGATATAATGAAACCAATGAAAACCTTGAGAAAAGTATAGTTATTGGTAGAAGGGCTACTACGTAGGATCTCGAGCATCATGAAAGAGAGGAGCAATACAATCCTAAACCACCAGAATGTCGTGCACACTATATCCAAGGTTCATATCAGGTTATTGCCATTTTGTACAACCTACGTGCTTAAAGGACGTACTCGTCCCTTTAGGGTACACCAGATTCAGTGCTATGGGTATCAGCGGCTCTCCAAAAAAGAGGGAAAGGGGTAAAAATGAAAATGAGAAACAAGTTGCACCATTCAGTAGCAGTAGTATAATTTTAAGATTTTCTTTCTTTCGTGTAAATTCTTAGTCAAATACACAGTCAAATAGCTTATCCCAATGTTAGTTTTGAGTTTTTCATGTAACGATCTGTTGATGGCTTAAATGACAGTGAAACTGACACTCATACAACATGCACACAGTGTTATGCAGGTTATATTCCGATCACTGATGGCACAAGGTGCTTATCGAGTCCATTTTCACAGACGAACATAGGCTTTATCTATTGTAGGTACGTTACAACCTCCAATTTGCGTGACATTTCTCCGAAAGGACCATCCTGCCATTCGGAAGGCCACAATTTGACCTCTTTGAAATTCGCTCATTTGGCTGTAGGAAGAACGAGGGCGCCTCCGTGGCACAGCTCTCCGCTTGTTTCAAGCGTTTGCGTCACACTGAGCGGTCTGGCTGCGAGAATTCCATACGAATGGGTAGAGGCAGATGGCTCACTGGTAGCTATGTCACTACGCTATCTGTTTTCGGACGACGTTGAAACCGTTTAATCAGTGCATCTACTAAATGATTCAAATGGCTACGAGCACTATGGGACTTAACATCTGAGGTCATTAGTCCCCTAGAACTTAGAAGTACTTAAACCTAACTAACCTAAGGACAACACACACATGAATGCCCGAGGCAGGATTCGGACCTGCGACCGTAGCGGTCGCGCGGTTCCAGACTGAAGCGCCTAAAAGCGCTCGGCCACTGCGGCCGGCAGTTCATCTACTATCCCCAGGTAGTAGATACCGCCATCCGATCAAAATCGATGTCGTCTTTTCAGTTCTAATAGTAGGCCTATAGTATAGGAATTTGTGGTATTCCGGATGATAATGTGTCTAGAAAATAACCAATGTTAGAGTAACCGTTGGATGTGTCAGGTGGTAGAGGATCAGCTATTATTTTCTTCGGAATGCCGTAATTAAAATACATTGGCACATTGTCGTGGTAATTCTGGAGTTTAAAAAATGTTCAAATGTGTGTGAAATCTTATGGGACTTAACTGCTAAGGTCATCAGTTCCTAAGCTTACAAGCTACTTAACCTAAATTATCCTAAGGACAAACACACACACCCATCCCCTAGGGAGGACTCGAACCACCGACGGGACTGGCCGCACAGTCCATGACTGTAGCGCCTGAGACCGCTCGGCTAATCCCGCGTGGCAATTCTGGAGTTATTATGTTCCAGACGAGCTCAGTTGATTGGAACCTTTTTTTAATTTTTGAGCATGCTTAGATGTGGCTGTTATTCGTAGACAATGGGCCTAGTTGACAAAGAGGGAATGCCGTTTTGCGTAGACCTCAGATATGGTATAATGTCCAGATAAGGTTTGATAAATTGGGTGTGACGCTACTGTCACATAACGCTTTGCAATTTTGTTTCAACTTTGTCACAATTACGCGATGATTAACTGTGTAAGCCTGGTTCATTTTACTGGGAGTGGCAAGTACTCGATTTCTCGCCAGAAGTGAGTGGCATTGGTGGGTTCGGCAGTCCTGTCATGTCGGCAGAATGTTTTTCACGTTGTACCGGTGAGTGCCTCTTGAGTGGCACCCAGTTTTCTGGAAAATGGTCCTGTTTCCTGTTTCCTGAAATGTTTGTTGTGGACAGTTCCTGGCGCTACTCCGTTTTCGACAGGTACAAAGCCCAGGCCACCACAGCGTACCCCTGTCTGAATACCAAAGAGGACACCACTTACTTACTGACGTTAGTTGCTTCCCTGCAGCATTACGGACTGTCAAATTGAATAACACCATAGTCATAGACGTGCTTTGAACGGTGCTAAGCTACCTCAACAATCACAATGATGTCGGCTAGGTTTGAGTGGGAACTGTCTGTTGCAGTCCGCTGTTTTTACGTAGCAAAGGGAACGTATTCGTTCGTCAGATAGGCAGCAGCTGTTAATTTCCTGTCAGAAGGGAGTTTGTAATTTGAAAGGATTGTGAATTGTGCTTTTAAGAGCAGATTCGTTCCCAGCTCTTGGCTGGCGTTCTCTCGCTGTACTTCAAGATTGGAAGTTTCTCTCAGGTGTCACAGCAATACATCTTCTCATCATTTGATATGTTGTTCATTTGGTTATGCGTCTTGTACACTCAGATCTCTGTGTTGAATATTTGTTTCATTTATCTTCCTTTCATGGGCTGTTCAGATGCGGAAGACTTTTCCATTCTTGTCTGCAGCAGTCTTCCAAATAAACCTAAGTCTCACAGAGTTTACAGTAGTTATATTATAGTCTGTGACAATTTTCAGTATATTGCTCTATATTTTGCAATCACAGTTATTCAGTTGACTGGACTAAATAAAAGGTTTGTATTCTACGTCTAACTTTTGAGATCCCTAATGTTCTATAAGTTCCTCATCGTTAAGCGACCCTTAGATAATAACTACAATCAGCTGCATTTTCAGGATATTTTCTTCATTGAGACTAGTTTCCGTTGTGTACAGCGGCGAAGCACTGTTTTTAAAGATGTAGGAGATGCAGGGGTGCTAACTAGTGTCGAACTCTACAAAATTCTTACAGTAGGAGTAGTTGGTGTACAAGCTGTTGAGCCTTATTTCCACCTCTTACAGGTCTCTAAATTGCGTTACTATTCGTGTTACTTCTGTCATGCGTCCTATCTAGGAACACTTTGCATCGTTTGCATTTAATTTGCGCACACATTAAATCAGCTAGTTACATGCTGATATACGTCTTTCTCTTTAAGACACACCACCAAATTTTCACGGTTTCAGCTGTAAATAACAAATACGATATTCCACTGTTAAATAAAGAAAGGTTGGATTAATGGAAGACGAATAGAACGGTGAATCAATTACAGGATTTGTCAGTCTATGAGCATAAATTTATGCACTTCAAACTGACTCTGGACACACAACGGCCGCGCGGGATTAGCCGAGCGGTCTAGGGCGCTGCAGTCATGGACTGTGTGGCAGGTCCCGGCGGAGGTTCGAGTCCTCCCGCGGGCAAGGGTTTGTGTGTTTGTCCTTAGGCTAATTTAGTTTAAGTAGTGTGTAAGCTTAGGGACTGATGACCTTAACAGTTAAGTCCCATAAGATTTCACACACATTTGAACATTTTTGACACACAACGGACAGATGAAATGGTGTAGAAACTGTCTTCTGTTAACAGATTTGGTACGTATCGATGATTACAGGAAGTGTGTGTATTGGACCTGGACGTAAAACAACTGTGCAGGATTTAATTCAGACAGAGTAACATGTACTTTACGTTGTTACACAACACAAACTGGTTTTTTCTGCACATGATCGTAAATGTTTGATACTTCAAGATAAGGTAAATATACTGACTTTGGGCCACTATTGCATGAATAATGATGACAGTTTTTGTTTGAAAAGTGGAAATTGTGGAGTGTAATTGTAATTGATGTGTATTACGTATCCATACATTCATTTCTGACTAATTAGATTAAATTCGCAGTAGCTAGGGGATTATGTTCTCATTATCTTGAATTCTGTGATTTCAAATACGATCGACACATTTCGAGACAAATTTACATAATTTAGTTTTACTGCACATGTTTGTGAACAAAATATGTGCATGGTAATTGCTCACGCACCTAATACTGTACAACGTACTGAAAAATCCATTCTTGTAGCAAGCGCCTATTTGATACATGCTGATACGTAAAAAAATATTAAATGAAAAACTGTAAAAATATTGAAAATAAAAACGTTATTTGAAAATGTAAGAACACTGCACAGTTTAAACGTTTGAGGCAAATTGTTGTTTCTCTGAGTTTCGTTTCTTCCCATTCCCTCTGTGGTATATTGTTCGTGCTTTAGGCGGGATAGGTAGATGAATTTTGACATGGATTGTCTCTCTAAGCAGGTGGGCGATATTAGACACCATCACCGCTGAGGTGTTAGTTGCTATCTCCCTCGTTCTTACAGGCCCCTAAGGTCTTACTCTCTAAAAAAGTGAGTGCATCTGTAAGAAGTGCAGTATTTGATATGTGGAAACAGAGTTGTGTGTGTGTGTGTGTGTGTGTGTGTGTGTATGTGTATTTATGAGAGAAAGAGCGAGCGAGAGAGAGAGAGAGAGAGAGAGAGAGAGGGAGGGACCACACTTGAGATGAGAATTCACAGCACCACACAATATGATCTGAGATGTACGGCCAGCTGCTATGTAAACTGACGACTATTACCCTAACCCAGTTGTAGGCAGCCGCAAAACGCGTGGTAAGTTCTGTGCTGCCTCGCTCCTTCCACAGTCCAAACGAATGCATATCACTCGTTGCAAAGGAAGAGCGGTTGAAATTAAAGTACATACACGACTGGTAAAAGTGGACTGTATTTGTAAACTACATTGAGAAACAGTTACAGAAGCGAGCGCGCTGCTTGGCGGTCACGCCCCGTCTCCCCCTGTCCCGGCCAGTTCGGCCATGAATTATGTGGACGGATGGGCAGAAAAAATCCTAACCTACAGCGAGCGTCTGGTCGCTGCTGCACCCTTGTGGCACGTTGCACCATACAGAACACCAGTTGTTCAAGGCTAATGACAATCACCTAATCAACTGATCATCATTGCCATCACCCAACAGAGTGCGTGTGTGTGTGTGTGTGTGTGTGTGTGTGTGTGTGTGTGTGTGTGTGTGTTTGATGGCAACAATGTGTGTGCGTGTGTGTGTGTGTGTGTGTGTGTGTGTGTGTGTGTGTGTGTTTCATGGCAACAATTTATTCAGTTGAGAGGTAGATACCTCTTCACCTAACGCCAGTTTAGTCAAATGTAGTTGAACATGATAACAGATCAGTACTGAAGCTTAGATTTTTTTTGTAAACATTACGTATCTTCGAAATTGACGCCATTCGTAAGCAAGCTGTATCCTAATTATCAGCCTCGTTTCAGTGCCTGCTAAAATACTATACTGTGATTGGTTGTTTCACTTTAATGGCTGGTAAAATACTAGGTTCTGGTTGCACAATGAGGAGGAGAGGCGAGGGGGATGGGATGCGGATGGATGGCGTTTATGAAAGCGAAGGGGATACGAAATACAACTATCCTAGTTCCACCATATTGTGGAGCTGATACGAAGTACAACTATCCTAGTTCCACCATATTGCGGAGGGGATACGAAGTAAAACTATCTTAGTTCCACCATATTGCATTTTAAAATTATCCACCTCTGCCATCTTGCATTTTTTTTTAAATTTCTCACCACCGACATATTACATATTTTTCATCGAGTGCAGTGGCCGCTAGTGGGGAAGACTTCATGTGTGGCTCACGAAGTACACTCCTGGAAATGGAAAAAAGAACACATTGACACCGGTGTGTCAGACCCACCATACTTGCTCCGGACACTGCGAGAGGGCTGTACAAGCAATGATCACACGCACGGCACAGCGGACACACCAGGAACCGCGGTGTTGGCCGTCGAATGGCGCTAGCTGCGCAGCATTTGTGCACCGCCGCCGTCAGTGTCAGCCAGTTTGCCGTGGCATACGGAGCTCCAACGCAGACTTTAACACTGGTAGCATGCCGCGACAGCGTGGACGTGAACCGTATGTGCAGTTGATGGACTTTGAGCGAGGGCGTATAGTGGGCATGCGGGAGGCCGGGTGGACGTACCGCCGAATTGCTCAACACGTGGGGCGTGAGGTCTCCACAGTACATCGATGTTGTCGCCAGTGGTAGGCGGAAGGTCCACGTGCCCGTCGACCTGGGACCGGACCGCAGCGACGCACGGATGCACGCCAAGACCGTATGATCCTACGCAGTGCCGTAGGGGACCGCACCGCCACTTCCCAGCAAATTAGGGACACTGTTGCTCCTGGGGTATCGGCGAGGACCATTCGCAACCGTCTCCATGAAGCTGGGCTACGGTCCCGCACACCGTTAGGCCGTCTTCCGCTCACGCCCCAACATCGTGCAGCCCGCCTCCAGCGGTGTCGCGACAGGCGTGAATGGAGGGACGAATGGAGACGTGTCGTCTTCAGCGATGAGAGTCGCTTCTGCTTTGGTGCCAATGATGGTCGTATGCGTGTTTGGCGCCGTGCAGGTGAGCGCCACAATCAGGACTGCATACGACCGAGGCACACAGGGCCAACACCCGGCATCATGGTGTGGGGAGCGATCTCCTACACTGGCCGTACACCACCGGTGATCGTCGAGGGGACACTGAATAGTGCACGGTACATCCAAACCGTCATCGAACCCATCGTTCTACCATTCCTAGACCGGCAAGGGAACTTGCTGTTCCAACAGGACAATGCACGTCCGCATGTATCCCGTGCCACCCAACGTGCTCTAGAAGGTGTAAGTCAACTACCCTGGCCAGCAAGATCTCCGGACCTGTCCCCCATTGAGCATGTTTGGGACTGGATGAAGCGTCGTCTCACGCGGTCTGCACGTCCAGCACGAACGGTGGTCCAACTGAGGCCCCAGGTGGAAATGACATGGCAAGCCGTTCCACAGGACTACATCCAGCATCTCTACGATCGTCTCCATGGGAGAATAGCAGCCTGCATTGCTGCGAAAGGTGGATATACACTGTACTAGTGCCGACATTGTGCATGCTCTGTTGCCTGTGTCTATGTGCCTGTGGTTCTGTCAGTGTGATCATGAGATGTATCTGACCCCAAGAATGTGTCAATAAAGTTTCCCCTTCCTGGGACAATGAATTCACGGTGTTCTTATTTCAATTTCCAGGAGTGTATATTGATATACGAGTACCACCAATCTTCATTCTATGATAAATGCGTAACTATCCCTGACCGGAGTGTTTACTCCAATTTACAGATATCCTAATCGGTGGTAATTGCTCTTGGTGCAAAGAGAGATATCATATTTTATTTAATTAAACTCCTCCTCCTTTCTGATTTTCGTCATAGCATCGATAAATTTTTGTTGACTCTCTATTAATGCGCATTGATAACGCACTAGTCTAACTAGGTTTTATTTTATGGTCTCTTCTTAAATACAGAAGCAAAAAAAATTCATAAACACCACGGTAAATGGAAAGGAAAGAAGAGGGGCTGAAACTACGGATACTGATTCAATTGACGATTTGTCTCTGAAGCTGTCTCTCACAGATGTGGGCGAAACGTTAGTAAACAGAGTTATATATCAAGTGCAGACCTCTCAGCCCCGATGTATGAACTGTAGTTACTTATAGCTGTTACTACCTTATTTTGGACCTTGCTCTAATTATCCTGTCTGCTAGAGGGTAAAAAATGTATTTAACACAGAAAACTCCCAATTTATTAATGATTAATTTATTATAATTTCTCTGAGCGGTCAATTTCCACTTAAGTGCAACTGACAGCTCTCAGATTTTGAAATAACGTTAATTACGACCTTGTGTTTCTCTTCAGAGAGAATTTTTCCTTTCTTGCGTATTAAGAGTGAGAGCGTAGTAGCAGAGAATTAATTTTTGAGGGGAAGTGCGTTTTATATATTCCACCCTAAAAGTAGACTACTTGATTAGCTGTTGAATGTCAGTTTAAAAACAGCAGAAAAGTGTTATTAGCCTACTTCTAGACGGAGCACTCTTAGCGAATGATTTTCCTTACAAACTGTCCCCATAGCAACTATGATGGGTGAAGCCCAGCGTCCTGTATGCTGGACTTCTTCACACATAGCTGCTCATAAAAGTGTCCTCTGCTTTCATTCCCTCCGTCTCTAGGAACAATATTCATTGTTAAGAAATTTACAATTCATGATTTTCCACATATTATGTTGTGAAATGATAATTAAATCAAGACCATAAGCTGTCGACAGGCGTTGATATACATCAACGAGGACAGTTAAAAACGTGTGCCCCGACCAGGACTCAAACTCGGGATCTGCTGCTTACATGGCAGATGATCTATCCATCTGAGCCACCGAGGGCACAGAGGATAGTGCGACTGCAGGGGTTTATCCCTTGCACGCTCCCCGTGAGACCCACAATCCAAACTTAATGTCCACACACTATATTCGTAGTTCCCCTGCCCACTACACTCATTACTAGCGGCAGGCAATCTTACCGAGTGCGATAAGAGCTCGGGCAATCCGCGTGCTTCCAGCACAGAAGAAGTAGGTCAATGGCCGGTTAGCCTTAACTATGTATATGAAGATGGTATCTGATGTTTCGCATACTTTCTGCGGGACTTGACCATCATTTTGTAGGACGACGCTGAAGCACGTACATTGCGAACTGTTACTGATTTGTTATATTGATGCGGCTGCTAAGTGCTATACCACCTACTGCACTCCCCTGACTTAAGACCTTGTGAGTTCAACTCGATTTCTAAACTAGAGGAAACACTTCACAACATTCGCTTCTGATCTGCTAGGAATTCGTCGGGCAATAGGCCGCGCCACTCGAACTGCCAACACAAATGGCACTGCTAAGATTATCCTACGACTTCCACATCGCTGGAAACGGCTTATACACAATGCTGGTGACTACTTTGAAGGTCGTCAAAACTTTGAATAAACAGTTGCCACTATCAAAATTCTAACCCCCATATACGGATTCTCAACAACACGAACTGTATTATCTCAGATAAGCAATTCGAGAACTGCTTTCGAAGTTATGGGCTGCGACATACAAGACATTCGAGTGTCCGAGAAAGTACTCATATCGTTATTAAACATTCGGCGAATAGTAGTCAGAAAACCAAAAATATGTATGTTGTTGTTGTTGTTGTCTTCAGTCCAGAGACTGGTTTGATGCAGCTCTCCATGCTAATCTATCCTGTGCAAGCTCCTTCATCCCCCAGTACCTACTGCAACCTACATCCTTCTGAATCTGCTTAGTGTATTCATCTCTTGGTCTCCCTCTACGATTTTTACCCTCCACGCTGCCCTCCAATGCTAAATTTGTGATCCCTTGATGCCTCAGGACATGTCCTACCAACCGATCTCTTCTTCTAGTCAAGTTGTGCCACAAACTTCTCTTCTCCCCAATCCTATTCGGTACCTCCTCATTAGTTACGTGATCTACCCACCTAATCTTCAACATTCTTCTGTAGCACCACATTTCGAAAGCTTCTACTCTCTTCTTGTCCAAACTATTTATTGTCCATGTTTCACTTCCATACATGGCTACACTCCATACAAATACTTTCAGAAACGACTTCCTGATACTTAAATCTATACTCGATGTTAACAAATTTCTCTTCTTCAGAAACACTTTCCTTGCCATCTCCAGTCTACATTTTACATCCTCTCTACTTCGACCATCATGTTATTTTGCTCCCCAAATAGCAAAACTCCTTTACTACTTTAAGTGACTCATTTCCTAACCTAATTCCCTCAGTATCACCCGACTTAATTCGACTACATTCCATTATCCTCGTTTTACTTTTGTTGATGTTCATCTTATATCCTCCTCTCAAGACACTGTCCATCCCGTTCAACTGCTCTTCCAAGTCCTTTGTTGTCTCTGGCTGAATTACAATGTCATCGGCGAACCTCAAAGTTTTTATTTCTTCTCCATGGGTTTTAATACCTACTCCAAATTTTTCTTTTGTTTCCTTTACTGCTTGCTCAATACACAGATTAAATAACATCGGGGAGAGGCTACAACCCTGTCTCACTCCCTTCCCAACCACTGCTTCCCATTCATGCCCCTCGACTCTCGTAACTGCCATCTGGTTTCTGTAAAAATTGCAAATAGCCTTTCGCTCCCTGTATTTTACCCTGCCACCTTTAGAATTAGAAAGAGAGTATCCCAGTCAACATTGACAAAAGCTTTCTCTAAGTCTACAAATGCTAGAAACGTAGGTTTGCCTTTCCTTAATCTTTCTTCTAACATAAGTCGTAAGGTCAGTATTGCCTCACGTCTTCCAACATTTCTGCGGAATCCAAACTTATCTTCCCCGAGGTCGGCTTCTACCAGTTTTTCCATTCGTCTGTAAATAGTTCGCGTTAGTATTTTGCAGCTGTGGCTTATTAAACTGATAGTTCGGTAATTTTCACATCTGTCAACACCTCCTTTCTTTGGGATTGGAATTATTATATTCTTTTTGAAGTCTGAGGGTATTTCACCTGTCTCGTACATCTTGCTCACCAGATGGTAGAGTTTTGTCAGGACTGGCTCTCCAAAGGCCGTCAGTAGTTCTAATGAAATGTTGTCTACTCCCAGGATGTTGTTACGACTCAAATATTTCAGTGCTCTGTCAAACTCTTCACGCAGTATCGTATCTCCCATTTCATCTTCATTTACGTCCTCTTCCATTTCCATAATATTGTCCTCAAGTACATCGCCCTTGAATAGACCCTCTATATACTCCTTCCACCTTTCTGCTTTCCCCTCTTTGGTTAGAACTGCGTTTCTATCTGAGCTCTTCATATTCATACAAGTGGTTCTCTTTTCTCCAAAGGTATCTTTAAATTTCTTGTAGGCTGTATCTATCTTACTCCCAGTGAGATAAGCCTCTACATCCTTACATTTGTTCTCTAGCCATGCCTGCTTAGCCATTTTGCACTTCCCGTCGATTTCATTTTTGAGACGTTTGTATTCCTTTTTGCCTGCTTCATTTACTGCATTTTTATATTTTATCCTTTCATCAATTAAATTCAATATTTCTTCTGTTACCCAAGGATTTCTACTAGCCCTTGTCTTTTTACCTACTTCATCCTCTGCTGCCTTCATTACTTGATCCCTCAGAGCTATCCATTCCTCTTCTACTGTATTTCCTTCCCCCATTCCTGTCAATTGTTCCCTTATGCTGTCCTTGAAACTCTGTACAACCTCTGGTTTAGTCAGTTTATCCAAGTCCCATCTCCTTAAATTCCCACCTTTTTGCAATTTCTTCAGTTTTAATCTACAGTTCATAACCAATAGATTGTTGTCAGAGTCGTCATTTGCCCCTGGAAATGTCCTACAATTTAAAACCTGGTTCCTAAATCGCTGTCTTACCATTAAATAATCTATCTGATACCTTTTAGTATCTCCAGGATTCTTCCATGCATACAACCTCCTTTTATGATTCTTGAACCAAGTGTCAGCTATGATTAAGTTATGCTCTGTGCAAAATTCTACCAGACGGCTTCCTCTTTCATTTCTTAGCCGCAATCCATATTCACCTATTATGTTTCCTTCTCTCCTCTTTCCTACTGTCGAATTCCAGTCACCCATGACTGTTAAATTTTCGTCTCCTTTCACTACCTGAATAATTTCTTTTATCTCATCATACATTTCTTCAACTTCTTCATCATCTGCAGACCTAGTTGGCATATAAACTTGTACTACTGTACTAGGCATGGGCTTCGTGTCTATCTTGGCCACTATAATACGTTCACTATGCTGTTTGTAGTAGCTTACCCGCACTCCTATTTTTTTATTCATTATTAAACCTACTCCTGCTTTACCCCTATTTGATTTTCTATTTATAATCCTGTATTCACCTGGCCAGAGGTCTTGTTCCTCCTGCCACCGAACTTCACTAATTCCCACTATATCTAACTTTAACCTATCCATTTCCCTTTTTAAAGTTTCTAACCCACCTGCCCAATTAAGGGATCTAAGAGTCCACGCTCAGATCCGTAGAATGCCAGTTTTCTTTCTCCTGATAACGACGTCCTGTTTAGTTGGCCCATCCCAGAGATCTGAATGGGGGACTATTTTACCTCCGGATAATTTTACCCAAGAGGACGCCATCACCATTTAACCATACAGTAAAGCTGCATGCCCTCGGGAAAAATTGCGGCTGTAGTTTCCCCTTGCTTTCAGCCGTTCGCAGTACCACAACAGCAAGGCCGTTTTTGTTAGTGTTACAAGGCCAGTTCAGTCAATCATCCAGACTGTTGCCCCTGCAACTGTCGAAAAGGCTGCTGCCCCTCTTCTGGAACCACACGTTTGTCTGGCCTCTCAACAGATACCCCTCTGTTGTGGTTGTACCTACGGTACGGCTATCTGTATCGTTGAGGCATGAAAGCCTCCCCACCAACGGCAAGGTCCATGGTTCATGGGGGGAGGAAATATGTATGCTAGAGATGAAATTAACAACTCTGGCAGTAAAATCAAATCAGTAGGAAATATTGAGAGACAGGAAAAGTAACCACCCCAATAGACAGTATTACCATTAAAGAGAATTAGACCATCTTAATCAACAGTACATAAGTAGCCAAGGTATTTAAAAACAATTTCTTAAGTGTAGGTAAATAAATTGATGAGAATAGTTCAAAAGAAAAAACCAAGCATTACAAGAAAGAGTCACTTTTGAGAAGTTCTAGTAAGAATATTTGTCATCTAAAAACTCTTGTGAAATAAGGAAAATCATGATATGTTTGAAAAATAAATGTTCTGTTGGAGTAGATGTCATCAGTAACAGGATATTAAAACAGTGTGGAGCAGTTACATTTGATGCTCTGAGTCACATGTGTAATGCATCATTAATTCAAGGTATTTTCCCAGATAGGTTAAAATATGACATTGTCAAGCCTCTCTACAAAAGGACACACCAAAGACTTCAATAACTACTGGCCAGTATCCTTCCTCACAGTATTTTCATAAATTGTCGAGAAAGTAATCTACTCAAGAGTGGTTAGCCATCTCAGTGGCATGGGACACTTAGTAAATCACAGTTTGGATTTCAAAACTGCTGTTCCACTGAGACAGCAATATAAAATTTCACTGTCCACATAACAGAGTCCTTAAATAGTAAAATGTCACCAGTAGGTACTGACTTATCCAAAGCCTTTGACTGTGTGAACCATGGCATTATGTTACAGAAATTACAGTACTACAGTTCAAATGGAACAGCACATGCGTGGTTTAAGTCATATCTACAGAACATGAATCAAAAGTTCCTGTGTATGTTTTAAGTGATTTAAGGAAGTTTCTAACCTCATCTAACTGGGTGAAATTACATTAGGTGCTCTACAGGGTTCTATCGTGGGTCCCCTTATGTTCTTGATATATGTGAATGACCTCCCTTCTTATCTGAAACAAGAAGCTAAACTGACACCCGATGTATGAATTAAAAAACACCTTCAGTCACAATTTTTCGTGTTTGATTTAGTACACCATGCTTTCGGACGCTGTGGGTCCATCTTCAGGTGTAATTCGTCATAATACATGATTTATTTGTTCTCTTGAATGAGAAGAAATGTGTATTCCTGTCACGAAAGGATCTGATGTTAGGTTACGAACTTCGTAAGCCAGACGCGGAAAATACGTTTGAAATAGTGGAAAAGACGAACAGTGTAAACTTATCAAATAATCCAAAAAAAGTGTTCTTAACGTTTCAGTAACAGTATAAGTTCTTTTCTCGATCATTTTCAAGCGTATCACTTGATTCAAGAGGCAAAAACTTATAGTGTTACTAAAACGTTTAAAACACTTTTCTTGGATTATTTTATTATTTATTTTATTATTTATTTTCCACAATTTCACACATATTTTCCGCATCTGACTTACGAAGTTCGTAACCTAACATCAAATCTTTTCATGACAGTGATATGCATTTCATTTCATTCAAAAAAACAAATAAATCATGTATTAAAACGAATTAAACCCGAAGATGGACCCACAGGGTCCGAAATACATCGTGTACTAAATAACACACGAAAAAGCGTGACTGAAGGCGTCTTTTAATTCATACCTCGAGTGTATTCAGTATAGTCACGTTTGAAGGTAAAAATTATGGATAAAATTAAACTGACAATATCTGCTGATGATACAAGCTTCATTATTAATCCAGTAAAAGAAACTCCAATAGAAAATGATACAAATAATGACTTTGGAAAAGTTATTGATTAGTTTTCTGCGAATGGGATTGCTCTGAACTTTGAAAGCACAGTACACCCAATATTCTACTGCTAGGAGTACAGTGCCTTCAATAAATATAACGCGTCAACAGAAGTCAGTAGCCAGGGTAAAGCATACTAAGTTTTTGGGTGTACAGATAGACGAGAATCTTAATTGGAAAATTCATATTTTGGATCTCCTAAAGCGACTAGTTCAGCAACTTTTGCTGTCAGAATATTTGCTAATTTTAAGGATATAGAAATTAGCAAGCTAACGTACTTCGCATTCTTTCACTCTTTGAGGTCATGCAGAATAATGTTTTAGGGTAACTCAACACTTAGACAATAAGGTTTCACTGCTCAAAAGAAAGTGGTTAGAATAATGTGTGGGGCTCATAGTCGCACATCTTGTAGGCATCCCTTTAAAAGCTTAGGAATTCTTACAACGCCTCACAGTACATTTACTCAGTATAGAAATTTGTTCTCAACAGCATAGACTAGATTAAAAACAACAGTGACATTCATGATTATAGCACCAGAAGAAGGAAAGACTTACACTATCCTCTACTTATCCTATCTTTGGCTTGGAAAGGTGTAAAATATACTGCTGTAAAACTGTTTGATAAATTACCAAGTGAAATGAAATGCCTGACAGACAGCAGTAACAGTTTTAAAAATAAACTGAAATCTTGTCTCCTTGATAACTTCTTCTGTACCATAGTTGAATTCTTGATTAGGAATAAATAAATCTATAGGTGTAATGTATGCAATATGTGCCATTCAAGGGAATGTTATAGATAATAACAATTTTTAAGCATTTTTATCGATTGACATGTGTTCAGCACACCACTCTTAAAAAAAACCTTCACTCATGTGGTCAGCACACCGCCTTTAAAGAAATCTTCATTCTGTGTGCCTGTCTTATGCACTTTACACATTCCACATCATAACGGTTGCTGTGAGATTAATCAATGGAACATGTAACTAACTAACTAAGTAACTAAGTAAAATATCATCTTAGTGTGAGTCAGCGGCTCCATCATTGGAATTTAATTGAATGCATTTCACTAAAGATTAACATAGCGCTCGAAACGATAAGATACATAATTTAAGCTTTTCGGTCAACCTTGATTTCGATTTCCGATGATTACAGCGTTTTCGATACATTTTACGGAGTAGAAAATACTTATCTACATCGTCTAAATACCCGAAAGGGAATTTCTAAGTCGAATTTATCATAAGTAATGATGATTGCAGAGGCGTATGAAATGTGTTACACTTTCCTATCACTTTATTATGGAGGGAGAGGACTAAAGGACAAATCCAATCATGACTCATACAGATTTCCTGAGGTTCCCATGCATCTCACTGATTACTTGTGTCAAGATGAAAAGATGCTGAAATTGTCTGTCAGGAATTGAAAAAAAATATTTCCGAAAAATATAGTAGCATGCTCTCTAGGTCTCACGATTCTTTTGCAGAAATTACGCCTTCAAAGAATGGGTTACAAGGCGAATGCATTTATCGGAGATTTCATGATGTAAGAAACATTGAACACACATAGTTGGTGAATTAAGCGAGTGGAAGTAAAGAAACTAACTTGTTATAGCAGAAGAGATTATGTAGTAAGCGTCCAAGGCGTGGCTTTCCTCCTCAGGCGCTAAAGAGGAGTGCAGCGATAGTCACGTACGCCGATAAAGCCTTTCTCTCAATATCTCGAATGGGGGCACATGAGGGAGCTTTATCCTAGTCCCACGTCTCCTCTCATCCCGCAGTTGAACGCGCATTGCAGGATGCTGACATCTTACTCAAAGACAGAGAAACTTCTTCCATATGTAGGATTTGATTTTGATTACCTTGGTAGCATGAGATTGCACAATTGAATATTTTGTTTTCCAGAAATACATGTCCTGTCCTCTTTGATAGGCAAGGTTTCTGCACCAAAGAAAATCAATTTGTTTGGGAGGAACATGCTTTTCAGAGGTTGGATAGTGCTTCAAGTAGTGTAATTGATTGTGTAGAATTCATTCTACAGTGCGCAATTAACTACTATGAGCTGTATATATCTTCATCAAAATTGTTAAATGACAGTCACCATCATTACATTATTGGCGCAGCTGATGTTTCATTCGTGACAGCATTGAACTGTCACACACAGTCCTACCAGCGAAGTCAACTGTGTTAATGAAGTGACCGGTTAAAGTGAAATGGGTTCAGGATTTGTTGCCAGACGTGCAAAATACTGGGAACAAAGCCTGTCCCTCATTTCCCACTTTACGATTGAAAATGTATTTTGATAAACATGAACCAGTGACAGCCAAGTTCTATGCGAAGTTCCATTTGGTATGCAATTTGTCACTTGCTAGATTTTTCCATTTTACAACAGATGAAATGGGCCTTGCTGTTGATCAATGAAAAGAATTTAATGTTTACTGTAATACGAGGGCTATTCACAAACTAGGGAACGTTTCCGTCTAGGCTAGGCACGCACCGATCGTGTATATTTTGGTACGTGCGTGCTCGGCGGCTTAGTCGGGATCCATCCGTGACAGCAGGAACGGCTCTGCGCGTGTGGTTGTTTCGATATTCGAATTTGAAATGTTCGCTGCAATCGAAAATCTCTCCAGTTGTGAAGTGCGGTCTGCGAAACTGTTTTTATTGGCAAAAAACCTAAATTCTATAGAAATCAATCTTGAACTGATCGAAGTGTAAGGAAACAACGTAATGAGTGAATGTTCAGTCTGAAAATGTTGTATTCGGTTTAAAAATGGCCAAACCAACCTCCATGATGAAGAGAGGAGTGAACGCCAGAGCACTGGACTGACGATCTTGTCGCTAAAGTTGATGAAACGATTCCTGAAAATCGTCGCTTCACAATAACGGAGCTTTCGCTTACTTTCCTACAAGTTTCACGGACATTTTTGTTTGAAATTGTCACTCAAAAGCTAGGCTACCACAAATTTTGTGCACGATAGGTGCCCGAAGAACAGCGAATGGGGGCAACGTTGACATTTCAGGAGGCCTACCACAAACATGGTGATTCATTACTGGATCGAATCGTAACTGGTAACGAGAGTTGCGTGAAATACGTCAATTGCGAGACAAAATTACAGTCCATAGAGTGGGGGCACACAAAGTCCCCCCAAAAACCAAGAAAATGTCCGATAACCTTGTCAGCAATTAAGTCGATGGCGACAGTGTTTTGGGATTGGCCAAGTGTGTTTCTTATTGATTTTCTCGAACGTGGAGCAACCATAAATTGTGACCAGTACTGTCAAACTTTTCACAGCCTTAGAAGAGCAGTTCAAAACAAACGCCGAGGAAAGGAGACGTCCAAAATTTTGTTTTTGCACGACAATTTCCGACCTCACACGGCAAACCGTATTAAACAACTCATTAATTCATTCAAACGAGAAATTTTCACTCACCTGCCCAACAGCCCCGATCTTGCACCATGCGACTTCCACTTGTTTCCCAAGATGAAGAACTGGCTTGCAACGCAGCCCTCTGATGGGGGACGCGGAACTTCAGGTGGGGGTGACTCACTGGCTGAAGTCTCAGGCGGCAGAATTTTGCGACGAAGGTCTTTCAAAGCTCGTCCATCGCTTTGATAGGTGCCTCAATGTATTTGATGAGTTTGTGGAAAAGTAGTACGTCAGTCGCTATTTCAGATGTATATAATAAAATGTATTTCTTGTACTTAGATCTTTTTAATACTAAACATTCCCTACTTTCTGAATAACCCTCGTGAAATTGATATCTAGAGTATTTCGTTTGTTTAGGTTTTTTCCTTCACCTCTGGAATATTCTCGTATTATATAAATAAAAATGTTTCATTGTTCATGCCTGATTCTGTTGATATACTACATTTATTGGTGACTTCTTTGTAGTCAGCAGGCAAGCCGAAGTAAATGAACAATGGCAATGCTCAACATGCGAAATTTATGCACGAAAGAAAGCGGTAATTTTCTTCAGGCTAAGTTCATGCACCTAAATACATACTCTAAATTGAATGAAGGCTATATGTAATTACTAATATGCATGAGTAAATGCTCCAAAGACTAAATCTGGTGCTGGATTTATAATAATGCATCGAAGAAGTAATAAAATATAGATTTACGGATTACAGACTTTGGTAAGGAATGAACAGCTTCAATTTCAGGAATTTAGTACAAGAACGTAAGATTAATCACTACTCATCATTTTCTACATTGAAATCTTCACTTGTGGAGTGATTCAATAGAGCGCTTGAAGCTAAGATATTTACATGCCTCATTGTTCAAATTTCTATCAAATGAACTGGTGTGGTGCAAGGCTTTGTAAGTCAGTACACACACAAAAACATGGAACAAATAATGTTAGATCTGATGAAGTGATAGATCATAGCTATTTATCAACTGTGAATAATAAGATCAATATGACAGATCTGTAGAAAGCTCAATTCTAAGTCGGCAATTTTGACAGAATAAGCAAACATAAGACTATTCTTGAAAAAGGGTTCAGCCTCTACTGGTCTATCGAGACATTCAAAATTCGAGCAGTTCGAGTAATAACCCCAAGAATATATCTGCTGGAAGATTACAAGTCTAAATCTGTAGTAGGAGGTTTCTGTAACAGAGAACTAAAAAAAGGAATCGCCCATCCTCACATGTATTTGAAAAAATCCTACATAGGAAAGGAAACAAGCTTTTATTAAGATCGCAGGTCTTAATGAAACAAATAAATTCCAATATTACTTTTTAAGGCGGAGAGGTGGCAGCATCTAGACAATGACGTGCAGACATTACACAACTTGGGTGTTTGTGTGTGTGTAAAAGTAAAGCAATAGCAGCTCTCGGTCGCAAAAAAAGAAGTCTTTGACCCAGGTTTCGGCACTGCTATGAGTGTCTTCATCAGAAGTAAAACCTCAGACTAGCACGTCACTTCTAAAACTAAATATCAACCGATTACGCTTTAGTCATAAAATTTTTAAAACAGAATGTATAGATGACAAGGCACTATAGGCTGCTCACACATGTCGAGCTACGGTAGCGATTACGTATTTTAAATGCGGAAGTACTGTAAATTACAATCTTAACGTCTTTTTTATTTTTTATTCTTTATTTTTTATAAATAGTTTAGATCATATGGATAGTTTTGAGCAGGGCGCCAGTAAGTGTTAAATTCAGATTGTTCTGATATATTTTAACATTGTGCCATTCTGGATTTTGGCATCAAAGAGCTTATTAAGTAAAACTTGGTTAATTCTGTCACATTTGAATTTCCGCATTGCGCTACCTACATATTAGGGATATTTTAATTTCCTGCCACAACCATCCTACAATTTAAAAATTTCCTGCCACTACGAACTGCCATATTTGAACATAATGACATCGCCATGTTGTATTTTTTAAATTTTCTACCAGTTAATGTCTTCGACTTTTTTAAATTTTCCGCCTCCACCGTCTCTGATTGTGGATATCGTAATGTCAGCTAGTGGCAGCCGCTTGAGCTGTTTGCAATATATTCGATAAACGTAATAATCCTTGTTCAAAGCACGTCGTGCAGCATAATATAAACGTTTGAAAATGATGAATTACACGAGGAGTCACTACATGGTAACACTCAACTAACGGTCTAGCTGGATCCCACTGGAAATTTAACAATTAGTGCCAGCAAATTGAAGACTGGCAGCTGTCTTCCGTTGTAGGTAGTATATTTATGTCGTTATTAAAATCACGTGATCACCCGCCAGGGTAGCCGAGAGCGCTAACGCTCTCCTGGACTCGGGTAGGTGCGTCGGCCCCGGATCGAATCCGCCCGGCAGATTAACGAGGGCCGATGTGCCGGCCAGCGTGGATGTGGTTTTTAGGCGGCTTTCCACATCCTGCTAGGTGGATACCGGGCTGGTCCCCATGTTCCGCCTCAGTTACACGGCTCGCAGACATCTGAACACATTCACACTGTTCTATGAACTACACTCTCCGCAAGTAGTTGGGGTACACTAATTTCGTCCTGGGGGGTGCGGGGTGGCGGCAGGAAGGGCATCTGGCCACCCCTTAATCATTAACATGCCAAATCCGATTAACGAAGGCTGACCCTGCGTCTCTGAGGGACAAGGCTTAAGCGATAGATAAATAGAATTAAAATCACGTGATAAGTGCAAAATACATACCTCGGTTTTACTCAAACCCTTCGAAATACGATAAAGGAGTTGCATTTGTACGTAATCACTCTGAGTGCTGCCCTTCATTGCGTGTGACGGGAATGAAGAATTCTAGCTATATACGCAACATATATTAAAACCAAGATTCTCTAATTTCTCAAGAACAGTTTCTATTTTCTTTTTCTTTTTCTTCAACAACGCATCAATTCTATAAATGGTTTAAAGTGGGCCATAATGAAATTCCCTTCTTCATTTTAGAGCTGTACTTGCATCCTGTCTCCGTTGAGCCGTGTGTGGCTCGTGTTCATGCCGTTTATTGTTTGTCATCTTCTCTTGCGGTACTGCCACCTCGTTTCCTTATTCCATTTACTGGCTTCACTAATTTCCTGCCTTACCTACCCGTGAGTGGCAGCAGCAGCGCTTATCGATAAGTACACTGTCTTACCATTTCTGGAGCGACCGGTAGTATTTCCAGGTCGTCGTGTGTCGGGAGTTCAATTGCGGACAGACCAGCAGTGGAGTCAGTCGGGGGACAGACGAGCAGTGAATTGGGGACGGAGCGCCAATGAGGTGCGGACAGCCCGTGCTCACCGACCGCTGGCGACACACATGAACTGTCCGACTGAAGGAGATCGGACCGGGACCGGGACGACCGTTGGTTGGTCGTTCGGTTGGTCGTCTCATCGGGCGACGTGTATTTGCTCACTTCACCGTTTCTGGACCTCGTCAGTTGGTCATCTTGCCGGACGTGGATCGCTTCCTTCCTTGTGCACTGAGTTCGTGGCCTTTGGGAATGAGTTACCTCTGCGTGGTTGGGCCCGAACCATTGTGCGGGGGCGCTGTGTCTCCGGATTCAGAACGGACATGGAGTTGATTCGGGTTGGAGCTGTAGTCAGCTTCGGACAGCCAAGACTCGCCCGACCGTTGCCGACACACGTAACGTGAGTGTGAACGACATGGGTTGGTAGTTCGGTCAGTCGTCTCATCGGACGAAGTGTATTTGATCGCCGACTGCTTGTGGAAACTCTCTGTGGGTCGAACTGATTCGTTCTTGTTGTTCCACAGTGACTGCTTTTACCGATTGTTCGAGTTCTTGTGCAAGTGTGTTTATGTGGAACCGTGTGTAACTTCGGTGATTTCCACTGAGCAGAAGAATGCTGTCTGCGTACTGGAGTAGTCAGTCGGTCTGTTGAAACAGAGCATCGAGTGTGTCGGGTGGATTGGAATTGATTAGGCTGTTGATCGGTTCTTCAGTCGTCCCTAGGTCGTGTTGCCACCCGATTGTTTAGTGTTATGCTTGGCTGCCTGTCTCACCCAAGCTGTGCTTAGAGTGTCCTCCACAGGCCGAACCTTGGAACACTTCTGAGTACCACTGTTTGTTGTTTGTGATCGTCATTTTATTTGGTCACAGGTACTGTGCCAGGCCTTCAGCTGTGTATTAATATTGTCTTTTTTTATGTTTAGTATGTGGTCTGTAGTCGAACTTCATAACAACCTTAAGATTAGGAATTCAAGCTTGTTTCATTTAAAATTCTTGTGATCTGTATTTCGGCCTTCAGCCGCGCTTGTTTCTGAATCTGTGGCTTTAATGTGTAAATCCATGTCTGTAAGGTTTCCTTTTGATTATCTTGAAACGGCCGTTAGCCGTGTTCTGTAAATGTTTACTTAAGTAAGGCCTTCATCCATTACTCTAAATCCTGGTGTTTTAAAAGGAATCATTTAAACTTATTCTGGAGAAGTTATTTGGGACCTCAGCCGTGAATTCATCTTCATTGTTTTAAAGAGAAAACTCTGCATTGGCTGGAGCAATAAAGTTGTGTCTCCTTGTATAAATAACAGTAATTGACCGTGGCCCCTTTCCACAACCTGATCCGCTCTGTCCTGCGACAACTAGGATTTCATCCGCAGTTATTTGTTCTATGTATTCCAGTCTGTCTTCCTCAACAGTTTTTAACCTGTACAGGTCCTTAGCTCCTTTCTTCTATTGACATCATTCCTTCTTCGCTGTGTAGGTTGAACAGTAGGGGCAAAAGACGGTACTCCTATTTTATCACCATTTTCTGTACGAGCACTTCATTTTTGGTGTTCCAGTTTTATTGTTATTTCTCGGTATATTGCCCTCTTTCCCTATAGCTCCGTCCAAACGGGCCTCAGAAGGCCCCAACGGTATCGACCAATCGCCTTGTCATCCTCATCGCCGGCCAGTGTGTCCGAGCGGTACTAGGCGCTTCAGTCCTGAACCGCACGACCGCTACGGTCGCAGGTTCGAGTCCTGCCTCGGGCATGGATGTGTGTATTGTCCTTAGGTTAGCTAGGTATCAGTAGTTCTAAGTTCTATGGGATTTATGATCTCAGATGTTAAGTCCCATAGTGCTCAGAGCCATTTGAACCATTTCATCCTCAGCCGTAGGTTTCACTGGCCACGTATACGGAGGGACATGTGGTCAGCACACTGCTCTCCCAGCTGTTGTCAGTTTTCGTGCCCAGAGCCACTGCTTCTTAGACATTTAGTTCATAAATTCACCTCACCCCGCTCGGCAGAGGAGACAGTCATCCATCCAATTCTAACAAAGACCGACAGCCCTTAACGTCTGTGGTCTGACGGTAACCAGTGTTACCACTGAGGCAAGGTCGATGGCTTCTCTCCCTCTAGCTTATTCCAATTTCTCTAAGAATTTCGAGTGTTTTGCAAGGTTTTACCACGTCGAAACATTTTTTAGATGAAAAGTACTATGAACGTGCTTTTCCTTCAGTCACGCTTCCCTTATCGAGCGCACTGTCAGGACTGCCTCTCTGGTGCCTTCTGTTGTACCTGGTCAGCTCTGATGTATGGAAGACAGTTCCTGCCCTGGATACTGAGTACGCACTCTGTAATGCTTACGGAAGGCTCACCCTAGGCTGATGGTCCCTCGATGCGACTTCCCTTTCATCAGTGGAGTCGTACTTGTTGGACTTCACACATGTCCTCTGCGGTGGCTCATTGAGACGACTGTGCGCGGGTTTTGACGCACTGCCCTTTGGCAGGAGTTGGGCAGCTGCTGGCACTCAGACACGAAGTCCCCCTAGGGGCACAGTGATGGATGCAGCTGGCACGGACGGCAGGGTGATGGGGCTGTGGTACCAAATCCCATGAGGAACGTAGTGCTGGCAGCAACAGGCGCAGTTCATATTGGGACCAATGCCTGCTGCAGGCTGTGTCCAGTCTTTTCAATGCATGGTGTTTCCCTTCCCACAATGGCGGTGCTGCTGAACACTGGCGAAGAGCAAACGCTTCTGCCTGATATTTTCGCAATATTTATATCTCTCTGAGGAACATTTATTTGCTAAAGCCTGGCCTCTAGCCATTTTGTCCAGAACAAGAAACTTCGACTGAAGTGGTGATATCATCACGCCCACTGTGGCCATTACTGGTGCAGTTTTTCGCTTTGTGCAGCTAACCTCGTCTTGGCATGTTTCCGTGGTATATAGCCCCGAGATTGATCAGTTTTGCTAAAGCCTGGCCCACAGTCATGATGTCTATAACGAGATTTGCCACGCTGCGATGACATTGACCTACCTGCTACCCATTACCGCAGTACCCTGCAGTTTTTCGCTGGTTGCAATCCCCTTACGTGTATACTATTTGGACTCACATGTCGCCACCAGCCTGCAGCGGATAATGCAGTACTTCACGGTGGCTTTAATACTACTTTTTATTACTTTTTGCTAAAAACTGGGCAGTGGCGTTCTTCTCTTGTTGATCAGTCGAAGTGTTTCACCTTTAACCCAAGGTTTCTTCACTGTTACTTTCCTGATACCTATGTTTGTCCAAATCTGTGGTTCCTACTTCTAGAGATGCCTGCTCTTCATCAGCTGAACTGCCGACTGTGTTATTCCTTATCACAGAGCCCACATTCCACATCTGTCGACAATTTCAAATGCGCCTCATCCTTTTTGACTGTTTCAGCATTCCATTTGCTTCCATACTGATTCTTCTTTAAGGTTCTCTTAATCTTCAGTTTACTCTTCGTCATTACAAAATTTTGATCTTGGTCTATATCTGCTCCTGGACAGGACTTAGAATCCAGTATCTAATTTCGAAATTTTGGTCTGACCATGATATAATCTAGCTGCAATCGGCACCTCTCTTCAGCATTTTTCTACGTATACCTCCACATCTTGTTATTAGTGAACAGAAGGATCGTTATTACTGATTCTTGAACAGAAGGAACGCTATTACTAGATGATATTTATTGCAGAACTCAATTAGTCTTTCTCCTCTCTCATTCCTACCAGCAAGGCCATTCTCTTCCACTGGATTTTCCTCCTCCCATAGAACTATTAAATTTTCTCCTCACTTTACGTAGTGTATCACTCTTTTAATATCCTCATATACTTTTTTCATCACATCAACTTTTGCTTGTGTCACCGTGGTATTTGATTGTACTTTAATGTGCTATCGATAGCATAGGTCTAAGGTCTATTATATGTTATGCATCGTCACCGAAGTTAATCTGTCGGTAAAGAGGGAGGAAAGGGTTACATCTCAACGAAAGGAAAAATGCAAATGAAATTGGTGAAAATTACTTTTGAGAAAAGGGTAAAATTAATAAAGAAAGTAAATGTGAGGTTTTTACATTAACAATTAATTGACGTTAATTAGATATTTGAGATTTGGGGAAAATTACGGTCGCCAGTCCTATGAACAACTACTACAATAACTGAAAATGAAAGATTAATGCACATATAATTAGCACTAGAAGCATGGCAACTGAAGTTTGACACGTGCTGTGTGAAAACTGAATATTTCTCATAAGTAATAAATTTCGCAACATTCTGACTTAATTTAGAAAGAGGGTTAATAAAACCAGAAAATTTAAAGTTAATTTAGTTACTGAAATTAATAGTGAAATTTGTTTCTGAATCACTACGAAATTCAATAAAATAAGGTTAGTCTTGGGCTACCTCAACAATCATTTCAAAAGCTACTCGAATTTACAGAATTTAGATATAAGAGATTTAACTTTGAACTTGAATTAAATGATTCTGAACAATTAACAATAGTAAAATTTAGTATGTACCAAGCTGAGCTGCAGTCACAGGTAAGCTAAAATATGGTGTAACCTCCCCACAAAATTCCTTCACATTTAGTGTAACCTCACCACAAAATACAAAATATTATGGATAACATTCACATTTGGTGTAACTTCCAGAAGAATAAATTGCGTAACCTATCAATAACAAAATGTCACTAATCTCTCAAAAAAAAATTGTCGCTCACTTACAACCTTTCAATAATGACTGTGAATTTAAACGACCGGCCCAGCCAACACTATACACCACACCAGACCAGACTGCTCGCTAGCAACAACTTACTGCTACAGCTACACAGTTCCTACTGCAGTCAAACTGCTCTCTGGTCTGAGATTCTCTTATACCTTACATATCGCAGGCAGTGCGTGAGCAGTACATCGAAATTACATCTGCTCGGACCTCTTACAATGGTAACAAAACTCACACTATTAATTTCTGCTTGTGTAATCTAAATATTTTTTGAAATTAAAGCAGTGAAATGGAATGATATTACTTTAATGCTGGCGTATGAATTTCAACGACACTCGGGTACATTCCAGAAAAGAAAGGGACCCTGCTTGGTAATGCAATTGGGACAATGACCAACAAAGGTTCATGCAAAGTTGCTTTATTTTTGTGATGCAACAGTTTGAAAAGCTGAGGTCTGCCATACAGTTCTAAAACTGTACGTGCTTTTAGTCTTCCTTGTTGGTTGATTGAATGTTTGCAGTCGTCGATCAGGGAGGTGGTGACGGCCACTTATTGTCGGCCGTCGCTGTTGCAGAAGCTGGATGTTGCCGCGCCTCCTCCTCTACACGGTCACCAGGCGAAACGGGCTCTTGATGTGCGCCAGCTAATGCTTCCCGTCCGCGACATCGTGTCAGAAACTATCATAGCTAGTCGAGCGCAATTACATGCTGCCAAACCCCGAAAGCGCGGCAAGTCGTGGGAGCGTCACACAACACACCTGCTCAAACACCCTACTCCAGCCAGACTCCCTCTGCCCGCGCTCCATGCGGCAGAGTTAACACTACTAAAGATCCTAAACACTTTGGTTCTCCACACGACCTATCGATGTAATCGTTCGATAGCATAGTTTTCTCTAGGGCAGACCCAGCGTAAAAATACAAATAATATTTACAAAACAAACCAATTATACATCGACATATATATATATATATATATATATATATATATATATATATATTATTTATTATGCGCGATTGGACCCATACGGATCACGCAAAGCTTTTCCGATTCAATTTTTTAATTCTCCAAACTTCTCTCATTCTTTCCCCATGAATTCTCTTTCTTTCCTCTGTCCATTTTGTCCCCTGTCTCTTGCAAACTTCATTCTCGGGTTGTACTTTCCCACTATTGATTTTTTGCCTGTATACATTTCTGTTTATAACTTCTGAAGAATTTATTTGTGCATTTGCTAGATCTGTTTTGGTTTCTTGTATCCAGGGTATGGTTTTCAATTTTTCAATGTATATTAAAATTTAGTGGGAGAGTCTGGGTGTTGGGAGTCTGTGGATATGACCGTAAAAGTTTAGTCTTCTTTTCCGGATGTCTGCGGCGAGGTTAGATAATATTTCTGTAGTTTTCCGAGACTGTAACCTGTATCCATCTTCCGTTCTTTTTGGGCCAAGAGTCTTTCTGATAATTTTGCGTTCCTCTTTCAGAATGCCTTCCAGGTCGCCTTTTCTATGGAGTGTGAGTGTTTCGCTGACATATAGTGCTTCGGGCTTGATTACTGTTTTGTAGTGCCGTATTTTTGAGTGAATGGAGGGACACTTTTTATTGTAGATGTTGTAGGTTTTCCAGTATGCTCTTTTCAGTTTTTGCAGTCGAACTTTTTGTGCAGTTTTCTCTCCCCCTGTGGGTTCTAGGACCTCGCCTAAGTATTTAAAGAATGGAACTCTCTCAATTTGTCCGTATTTTGTAGTCAGTTTTTGAGTTTCAAATTTTGAGCAGATGAATTTGGTTTTTTGGAAGGAAATTTGTAGCCCAACTTTTTCGGCGCATTCTTTGAGGATGTCTATCTGTTTAATTGCTGTGGTCTCGTTTTCTGCTAGAATGGCCACGTCATCTGCAAATGCCAAGCATGAAATTTTAATACCATCTTTAGATCTTCCTAGTTGTATAGGCTTCCAGTAATTTTGATTCTTCAGTTCTTTTTCCCATTCTCGGATGACTTTGTCTAAGACAAAGTTGAAGAGGAGTGGAGACAAGCCGTCACCTTGTCTGACGCCGGTTTTGATCAGGAAGGGCTCTGATATTTCACCCAGGAATTTTATCTTAGAAGTTGTGTTTGTGAGCGTTTCTTTGATAAGGTTTAGGGTTTTCGGATCGAGTCCTAGCTCCTCAAGGATAATAAAGAGAGATTGCCTATCGATTGAATCATAAGCCTTTGCGAAATCAACAAAGGAACAAATGATCGGACTGTTTCTGACTGCTTTGTATTTTAGTGTTGTCTTCAAATTGAAAATTTGTTCTGCACAGGATCGGTGAGGGCGAGAGCCAGCTTGGTATTCACCAATACTGTCTTCGAGTTGTTCTTGTGTTCGTTGAAGAAGACAAGCTGAGAGGATTTTATAAGTGACTTGGAGAAGGGAGATTCCTCGATAGTTGTTTATATCTGCCATGTCTCCCTTTTATGCAGTGGATGAATTAGGGCGCATTTTCAATCTTCTGGTAGTTTTTCTGTGTGCCAAATGTCTGTGATGATTTGAGTGAGTTCTTTGAGGGAATTTGGTCCAAGATTTTTAAGTAGTTCTGCAGTGATATTATCTTCTCCGGATGCCTTGTTGTTTTTCAGTCTATGAATATGTCTTTGGATCTCCTCTAGTGTAGGTGGTGGGGATTCTGGATTTGTGTAGATAGCAGTTTCTTGAGGGAATCTTGAAGAAGGTTCAGGGCAATTGAGGAGTCCGGAAAAGTATCTTGCCAGCTCCTCACAATTCTCCCGATTTGTGAGCGCTAGTTTTCCATATATGTATATGGAAATAGAAGGATATGCATTTCCGGCGTTACACGTGCCCCTCATTGTCTGAGGATGTTTGTGTAACCTAAACAGTCTCAGAAAATGTCCCAAAAAGGAAAAAAAAGCAGAGGAAATGCATATGATCAAAATATCAAGAAAATTTAGCAATAGGCTAATTAACCATAAACCGATTTTTAGACGATAATAATTGAGTGGAGGCACTTCTAACCTTATTCCAGTCCGTCATCGTACACAAAAGAAGACAGATTGACAACATATTAAAATCTATAGAAAACACAGAAAATGGTTCAGCTATTCAAAATCAGCAAAATTGCTAACACTATCAAGAAATGGAATACTCTTTACAACATTAACCAGAGTACATGGTCATAAAAAACAGGTATATCAAAATACGCAAATTAATAATTAATTACATGGAATACACATTTTTATATTACCTATTCATAATCAATATTCTTGTCATGAGAGCCAACTTAACGCTAAACAAGAAAATAATATACAGCAGATCGAAAAAATAAATATTGACAGCAGAATTGTTTCTCATCAGCTGTCCGGGAAGAAAAACAACTCCGCCTTCCGTATCCGCAAGTACAAAGAATGTCAATAGCGGCACAAGAGCCGACAGTGGCTTCACCTCGCCAGTATTGTTGCACCCGCCTGTGCGGCACGCTTGATCTCTCTCGCCTGTGTAACGGCATTTCCAGAACGTCCGTTTCACTTAATTCTTTCGGAAAAACTCACTCCCGAGTAATCTCAAGGAGTCCATTAACTCTGTCACAGTGAATAACTCAACACTGTCCATCATCACACGCATGTAATACCCTGAAACTTAAAAAAGCGTCTAAGTACATCGGCAGTGACTAGTAAAACACATATTTATGAAATCTTAAGATAGTTAAAAATCATATTTACATTCCTTAATCTACTGTGACTCAGATGAAAACTTAAACTAGAAGATTGGATTTTTCAATTGATTAATAATCAGTTACCCTTAAATCATTTAGTCAAAATTAATTACTTATTAATTACAACTTCTTTAATGTCCTCTTGGTCAGGCAAAAGCATGGCAACCTAGCAAATCGTTAAATCTTACACTCTATATTTTCATACTGTACAAATTACCCATTCTGTGATAATAATCAATCCTAGGTTGGTACAATTTCAAGTCTACAATGTTCCGTGTACCTAATAGTTTTCCAGAGCTTGGATACTCTAAGCAATAAGCATTTGTGTGAGGTATACCAATGACTTTATATGGGCCATTATAAAGAAACTTAAATTTAGAGGTTTCATTGTCTATCTCGCTCGATCTCTCATGAGTACTAAGTCTCCGATTGCAAAATTAGCAAAACGCGCTTTAGCGTCATGACGACGGATGTGAGCATCGGCTTTTAGCTTCATTACTTCTCCCAAATGATCCTTTTTCACACCAATACTAAAGTCAATCCGTGGAGGGAAATAGATTATCTCTTCCACTAAACTTTTCCTTCTGTCATCTAACAGGATTTCCTCTGGAGATAATCCCATAGACTAATGTCTCAAGGTGTTCACAATTCTCTCAAATTCTGCTACATATTTGCCCCATGCCCTATGGTTGTGGTGGCAATAGGTACGGCAAAGTCGGCCTAGCTCGCGCATATACCTCTCAGCGGGATTTCCAGGCGGACAGTAAGCTGAAATATGGATCACTTCGACCCCATTACTTGCCATGCCTTCATTCCACAATTTAGAGGTAATTTGTGCCCCATTGTCTGATAGAATCGCCTTGGGCTTACCAATATGAACGAAATAATCGTTCACAAGCTTGCTATAGACCGCTTTGGCCTTAGCTTTCCTAATCGGGTATAGTTTGATGAACTTGGAAAATGCTTCTAGCACTAGTAAAATGTAGGCAGAGTTTCCTGATGACTTGGGCAAAGGTCCGTACAAGTCCACGCATAGTAATTCAAAGGTGTCGTTAGGCCTTTTACTTTGCATAAGGACCACGACTCGTACAGTTGTTAACCTTCACCTCCTGACATAAATCGCAAGTTTTCACTCTGTCAGTAACGCGTTTTAACATGTTCTTAAAATGCACTACTTCACTCACCTTTTCCGTACATTTCTTTGGTCCACAGTGACCATACGCCAAATGGCAGTAGTCTATTATTTCCGTGACGTATTTGGTGGTCCAGCATACCCGCCAAATATTACTATCTTCACTCTTATGTATGTACAAGATATGATCGTATATCTTGTACTACTTCCTTAATTTCTAGCCTGCCGAAGTGGCCGAGCGGTTCAAGGCGCTACAGTGAGGAACCACGCGACCGCTACGGTCGCAGAATTTGACCACTCCATCTGACTCATCTTTCAATACATCTTGATTAGACTCGGGCAACCGCGATATCGCATCGGCTAGGCAATTGTTGGTCCCTTTTACGTAACAGATTTCATAGTTCAATTGCTGTAAATACAGCGACCACCTAGTCAGTCTTTCGTGAAGTAGTTTACAATTCTTCAGATAACTGAGCGCCTTATGGTCCGTATGAATAATCGCCTTACGGTCCCATAGGTAACCCTTGAACTTCTAGAATCCCCACACGATAGCGAGACACCCCTTCTCAGAAATCGTGTAGTTTCGCTCACTTTTTGATAAAGTCCGACTCGCGAACGCTTTCGTCCGGTGTCCCTTATCCTCTCCTTCACCAACTTCTTCGAACAGTTCTACGCCCACCCCGTAATTCGACGAATCCGTCGCCACATGGAAGGGTAGCGATAAATTAGGATGAAATAGTACGTTAGATCTTAACAACTCGTCTTTTAATCTCTCGAAAGCGACCTGACACCCGTCAGTCCACACAAACGGAACATTTTTGCGTAAGAGGCCATTCAAATTTTCATCATTAAACACCTGTCCTTTTACAAATTTACTGTAAAATCCTGTGATCCCTAGAAAACTTTTTAACTGTTTCCTAGACTTGGGTGGAGGACAATTCCCTATTGCCTCTAGTTTCTCTGGGTCTTTCGTAATACCAGCAATGGTAGTTACATGCCCTAAAAATTTCAGTTCCTGCTTCACAAATTCGCATTTCTTTAGCCTTAGAGTCATTCCGCCACGGCGCAATGCTCTAAAAACTTCATCTAACAGGTCACAATGGTCATGCCAAGTGGCATTGGCCAACAATAGGTCGTCAACATATACAGTTAATCTTGAACTCAAAACCGGGCCTAGCACTTTATCTAGGGCCCTGGTGAATACGGACACAGATATATTAAGTCCAAACGGCAGTACTCTATACTGATAACACCTGCCCACAAACAAGAAGGCGGTGTATGGAATGAATTCTCCTTCGAGTTCTATTTGCCAGTAACTAGCCGTCAGATCGAGGTTAATCATGAACTTAACGTCATGAAACCGTTGCAAAATCTCCTCCATACTCTCTGGTCTGTCTGTTTCGTGTTGAATGACCCTATTCAACGTGCGTGCGTCAATCACAATACGCACACTACCATCCCGTTTTGCTACAATAACCAAACCGTTACTGTATGGACTCGTTCTTCTTTCAATCACTCCCCATTCGATCATCTTATCTATATCCCGTTGCAGTACTTTCTTTTTGGACAGCGGTATAGCAAACGGTCTCACGAAGAATGGTTTGTGCAGAATTACATGCAACTTGCATTTATATCCTTCCACAAGTCCCGGTTTGTCTAAAAACACACTCTTATTCCTCATTATTACTTCATACAGGCCTCGTCTTTGTTCGTGTGTTACGTTTGACACACCGTCTACAATACTTTCCAATTCACTTTCTACACTATTGTTAATGCCGAGATTCCTCACGTTGCAGTAGTTCAAATTCATACCTACGTCAATGGCATCCGGCCACTTAACAATGTGTATAGGCTGGTATTGCCTATGCACACCATCTCCTGCCTCGTCAAAACTAACTACACTCCTGGAAATGGAAAAAAGAACACATTGACACCGGTGTGTCAGACCCACCATACTTGCTCCGGACACAGCGAGAGGGCTGTACAAGCAATGATCACACGCACGGAACAGCGGACACACCAGGAACCGCGGTGTTGGCCGTCGAATGGCGCTAGCTGCGCAGCATTTGTGCACTGCCGCCGTCAGTGTCAGCCAGTTTGCCGTGGCATACGGAGCTCCATCGCAGTCTTTAACACTGGTAGCATGCCGCGACAGCGTGGACGTGAACCGTATGTGCAGTTGACGGACTTTGAGCGAGGGCGTATAGTGGGCATGCGGGAGGCTGGGTTGACGTACCGCCGAATTGCTCAACACGTGGGGCGTGAGGTCTCCACAGTACATCGATGTTGTTGCCAGTGGTCGGCGGAAGGTGCACGTGCCCGTCGACCTGGGACCGGACCGCAGCGACGCACGGATGCACGCCAAGACCGTAGGATCCTACGCAGTGCCGTAGGGGACCGCACCGCCACTTCCCAGCAAATTAGGGACACTGTTGCCCCTGGGGTATCGGCGAGGACCATTCGCAACCGTCTCCATGAAGCTGGGCTACGGTCCCGCACACCGTTAGGCCGTCTTCCGCTCACGCCCCAACATCGTGCAGCCCGCCTCCAGCGGTGTCGCGACAGGCGTGAATGGAGGGACGAATGGAGACGTGTCGTCTTCAGCGATGAGAGTCGCTTCTGCCTTGGTGCCAATGATGGTCGTATGCGTGTTTGGCGCCGTGCAGGTGAGCGCCACAATCAGGACTGCATACGACCGAGGCACACAGGGCCAACACCCGGCATCATGGTGTGGGGAGCGATCTCCTACACTGGCCGTACACCACTGGTGATCATCGAGGGGACACTGAGTAGTGCACGGTACATCCCAACCGTCATCGAACCCATCGTTCTACCATTCCTAGACCGGCAATGGAACTTGCTGTTCCAACAGGACAATGCACGTCCGCATGTATCCCGTGCCACCCAACGTGCTCTAGAAGGTGTAAGTCAACTACCCTGGCCAGCAAGATCTCCGGATCTGTCCCCCATTGAGCATGTTTGGGACTGGATGTAGCGTCGTCTCACGCGGTCTGCACGTCCAGCACGAACGCTGGTCCAACTGAGGCGCCAGGTGGAAATGGCATGGCAAGCCGTTCCACAGGACTACATCCAGCATCTCTACGATCGTCTCCATGGGAGAATAGCAGCCTGCATTGCTGCGAAAGGTGGATATACACTGTACTAGTGCCGACATTGTGCATGCTCTGTTGCCTGTGTCTATGTGCCTGTGGTTCTGTCAGTGTGATCATGTGATGTATCTGACCCCAGGAATGTGTCAATACAGTTTCCCCTTCCTGGGACAATGAATTCACGGTGTTCTTATTTCAATTTCCAGGAGTGTTTTATTGTTTTATCTTGTGACGTACATGTCAAAGTTTTGCTTTCGCAATTAATCACTGCAAGGTACTTTAATAGCCAATCTAACCAGTAGTTGTGTCTGGCACGATGACAAACTCTTGTTCAAATCGGTCCCCACATATCTCGAAGTTGACAGAAATCTGATTTGTGACCGGTTTACTGGACTTCCCAGTGGCACCGATAATTTTCACTCCAGTTACTGGCATAACTACGATACCAAGTCTGTCTTTCAGTAACTGAAATATTTTCCCAGATACAGCACTCAATTCTGCAACGGTGTCAAACAACACGTTTAGTTGTAGTTCGTGCATATTAACAGACACTACTACCTGTCTACACTTATCCTCGACTGTTTCTTTATTTTCCCACAATAAATCCTCGTCTATATCCAGGTCATTCCAGAAAAAACCATGCAGCTTTGATCCTAAATCCGGCTTATCTGGCGGATTTTTCAGCCTCTGTTCACTTATAGTTTTAATTTCAATACCTTTGTCCTGAGGCTTAGTCTGCAGCTTCGCCTCCAATACCGAAACCTTTTCCTGTAACTCCTCAACTAGTGAGTGTTGCTTTGCTATCAATTCACTAATTGTCACCTTCGTTGATTCCTCTTTGGCCAGATTGATCTCATCTGCCAATCTACCTGGAGGAATGTGCCCAGTAGTATCTGCAATTACTTCCTCTGGATCTGCGCAACCCACACTGCTACCGTCCGACCGTATAACGTCAGCTCTAACCTCATACACGCTGTAATCTACGTGCTTTTCTACCAATCGTGTCCGGCTATCAAAAAAATTTTCGTAATCTTTCTCCTTAATACTCTCGCAATGTTTAAACTGGAGTTTTGCGTCGGATGGGTCGGCTACTTCTACCACTATAATTTTCGGTAAGGTCTGCCGGTTAGGGCCAGAACTTTCCGATACTATTTCAACATCCAACACCTGCGGGACGAAACACGACGAATCTTGCTCGTGCTCTGCATTAACATCAACTATTTACGGTAAAGTCTGCCGGTTGGGGCCAGAACTTTCTATCACTTCCCAAACACTATCTTCCTGCGGGACGAGACGCCACAAATCCTGCCCGCGCTCCCCATAAACACTTCTCCCGTACAGGCCCCTATAATCTCTTAGTTCGTCGTATAAGCGACCGAACTGCCTTAACCAGACCTCATGCCTCTCTGCATCCCCTCGCTCGATGACGGACGTGTTATCCGACATCTGATCTTCTCTCAACAATTGCGAATCACTCTTAAACTCAATCTCCATTTCCGCTGTGGGTGTTACAGCTGCCACTTTATAATCGATTTCCGGAACACTACTTAAATTGTTCTCACTGACAGTGAATGTATTTTCTACTGCCGTGTCTGCAGCTCATCTACTACTTGTGGGCGCATTACTTTCTCTTAACACTGGCACACTGTCCCGCCGTTGATTGTTCCATACGGAATTTTCATAACGACGACACCTGGGTTTTCTTCTGTTATAAGGCCGCCAAAATTTCTCCGCGCCCGGTCGGCCCCTCACCGGCGCGGCTAATGCTTTCCCAACAGATCTGCTCCCCGGATGCTGCTGAGGCGGCTTATCACATCCTCTGGCGTTATTACTATTCTGTGAAGCCGGTATCACGTTAGTTTGATACTGGTTTCCGTCATTCCTGTTATTATTTGCGTTGTTCCGATTGTTATTACGGTCCGAACCATTGTTGTTATTGCTGCCATAGTTGCGATATGCATTACTCCCATGGTTATCGTTGTTGTGGTTGTTGTGGTATCCGTTGTTGTTACCACGGCCTCTACCACTGTCGCGATTATTGCACCAACTGTCCTCGTCCTCAACTCTTTCCAGGAAAACATTGATTGTCCTGTAATTGCTTCCTATGTAGCGTTTTGTATCATCTGGAAGCTTCTTGTAGAGTTCCCAGACTATTTCGGATTCCGTGCGGCGATCACGCAAATACTCCAACTTGCGGATCCAGCCCTCACAAAACTCCTTCATCGAGCCACGCGAATTCGCATCGAAAGGTCTCGATACGACAAATTCGCGCCAGACGCTTTGTTGTTTTTCCTCGACCAGTATTCAGTCAGAAGCAAATTTTTAAACTCGTCAAAAGTCAGGTTCGTAATGTTGAGGTTGAAACCCCAACGCTTGACATCACCAGCCAACACGTCAATAACCACATTAATTTTTCTCTCATTAGTCCATGATCTGGGTAAAACTCTTTCACAATTTTTAATGAAATCCGTCGCGTGCATACCGCCTTTTTTCAAGGGGTCGAACCGCTCCTCTTTCGTCGATAATTCCGAAGTATGTGCACAGGTTGGCACATAGCTCTGTTTTTCGTCAAGTTTCATTTCTAATTCCGACACTCTCGTAATTACTTGGCAAGTGGTTGTCGCGAGCGTTTCCACTTCCCTCTTTTTCTCTTTGCAGGTATTAGACTGCTCCCTCACTTTAGTATCTACTTCGGACACTAAAGCCTTTAAAGTTTCCACCTTCTGTTGATCCTGTTTTTTCACTAATTGAATTTGTTCCGTCACCTTATTCTCGATGATCGGAGCAACTGCTTCTCCTACACCTCTCTCGATTCTGCTAATTTCGGAATCAAAACGAGTATTTATGCTCGCAATATCCGCCTGAACGCCTATCATTTCCTGTTTAAGATTACCGATTTCGGTATTAATTACAACAATACCTTCTTTGATTTTATCAACTTTTGTGTTAACAACTCCAACATTATTGTTAACAACATTAATAGCTTTGTTCTGATTGTCAATTTTTTCCGACTGAGCTTCTTGCATGGCAGACTGAGCTTCTTGCTTGGCAGACTGGGCTTTAATTTCTGCCGATTGAGTTTCTATCTTGATAGACTGAACCTTGATTTCGTTAATCAAAACATTCAATAAATCAGTTAAATTCCCGTAAACCAGCAGTTTTACTTCCGTAGCGGATGCTTCTTTAATTGTTCCCCCGTTTTCGTCATCAAGGGGTTCAGATTTGATTTTCACTTCCGATTCCGAAACATTTTGTAAAGTTTGGAATTCCATTTGTGCACTATGTTGCGTTTCGGCGGCCACGTCTTTCATGCTAGCCGCCTGCACCTGAACAATGGGTTCCCGGGTGCGCGTTTCCCACTGTTCGACCTATTGTTCCATATCCAAGTCTACCAAGTTTTGGTAATTGTTGCCTTCACTCATTTTAATAATTTTCAATATAAATGCCAAATCTGAAATATAATTAGGATTCCTCCCACTACTTATTCTCGCAGACGTAACGACCTGTTAGTAACCAGTACTTTGTTACGAGATTTACACAATGCAAAATTCGTGTCCAGAACCACCTCAAATCCCAAGATTGTCCTGTCACCAGGTCGCCACGTTTAACCTCCCCCTCACTTATCGACCTTAATGACAGTGAAAAATTAAACCGCGTGTACCTAATGGAAATCTGGGAAAAGCAATCGTCACCGAAGTTAATATGTCGGTAAAGAGGGAGGAAAGGGTTATATCTAAACGAAAGGAAAAGTGCAACTGAAATTGGTGAAAATTAAATTTGCGAATAGGGTAAAATTAATAAAGATAGTAAATGTGCGGTCGTTACGTTAACAATTAATTGGCGTTAATTAGATATTTGAGATTTGGGGAGAATTACGGTCGCGAGTCCTATGAACAATTACTATAATAACTGAAAATGAAAGATTAATGCACATATAGTTAGCACTAGAAGCTTGGCAACTGTAGGTTGACACGTGCTGTGTGAAAACTGAATGTTTGTCAGAAGTAATAAATTTCGCTACACTCTGACTTAATTTAGCCAAAGGATTAATAAAACTGGAAATTTTAAAGTTAATTTAGTGACTGAAGTTAATATTGAACTTTGTTTCTGAAGCACTACGAAATTCAATAAAATAAAATGTCACTAATCTCTCAATAAAAAATTGTCGCTCACTTATAACCTTTCAATAATGACTGTGAATTTAAACGACCGGCCCAGCCAACACGATACACCAGACCAGACCAGACTGCTCGCTAGCAACAACTTACTGCTACAGCTACACAGTTCCTACTGCAGTCAAACTGCTCTCTGGTCTGAGATTCTCTTATACCTTATATATCGCAGGCAGTGCGTGAGCAGTATATCGAAATTACATCTGCTCGGACCTCTTACAATGGTAACAAAACTCACACTCTTAATTTCTGCTTGTGTAATCTAAATATTTTTTGAAATTAAAGCAGTGAAATGGAATGATATTACTTTAATGCTGGCGTATGAATTTCAACGACACTCGGGTACATTCCAGAAAAGAAAGGGACCCTGCTTGGTAATGCAATTGGGACAATGACCAACAAAGGTTCATGCTAAGTTGCTTTATTTTTGTGATGCAACAGTTTGAAAAGCTGAGGTCTGCCATACAGTTCTAAAACTGTACGTGCTTTTAGTCTTCCTTGTTGGTTGATTGAATGTTTGCAGTCGTCGATCGGGGAGGTAGCGACGGTCGCTTGTTGTCGGCTGTCGCTGTTGCAGAAGCTGGATGTTGCCGCGCCTCCTTCTCGACACGGTCACCAGGCGAAACGGGCTCTTGATGTGCGCCAGCTAATGCTTCCCGTCCGCGACATCGTGTCAGAAACTATCACAGCAAGTCAAGCGCAATTACATACTGCCAAACCCCGAAAGCGCGGCAACTCGCGAGAGCGTCACACAACACACCTGCTCCACCACCCTACTGCAGCCAGACTCCCTCTGCCCGCGCTCCATGCGGCAGAGTTAACACTACCAAAGATCCTAAACACTTTGGTTCTCCACACGACCTATCGATGTAATCGTTCGATAGCATAGTTTTCCCTAGGGCAGACCCAGCGTAAAATTACAAATAAAATTTACAAAACAAACCAATTATACATCGACATATATATATATATATATATATATATATATATATATATATATATATATATATATATATATATATATATAGTAAAACAAGTACAATATATAAAGACACAGAAATGTCAAATCTTCAGGTAACAAAATAAGGAAAAATTTATAGTACAGTAGATGGAAATGGAGGATATGCATTTCCGGCGTTACAGAGTTTATACCTCCATCACGTCTCAGTTTAAGTCGTAGATACCAAACCGTTCTACAAGAGCTCTATCTGAGTCAATGTGTATTGAAATCATTGGGTCGTCTTGTGCAGCTTCCTTGTTTACACGTAACATATTCGATACCAACTAAAAAGCGTAGGAATGTAATTGGACATTTTTGGACCTGCAATATAAGATTGAGTTCTGATATATGTAAGTTTCCGGTATTTTTCTTCAGTTAAACCTTTCGTCCTGAGAGGTCGTTGTCGATATTAAAACTATTTCCTGTAAAATTCAAAGGGCATTTTTGTTCCGTCGTTGCAAATGCAAGAAAATGTGTGTTCTTCTCACTAGACAGGTTTCGCTTTATTGAGGTAAAACATCATCAGTGGTGGTCCAGGCCTACCGGGAAAGCCTGACAAGGCGTTATTAAAGTCTTCAGTTGTGTTGCCATATTGCCTGTAGTTGCTTTACAATTCCTGAGGGTGTTATTGTTCCGTCGTTAGCACTACAAGATAATGCGTATTTTTCTCACAAGATGAGTTTAGCTTTATTCAGGTAAAGCATCATAAGTAAAGGTAGCTTGACAAGTCGTCATTCCCATCTGGTCTCTACCACCACTGATGATGCCTTTCCTCAATAAAAAAAAATGCGTCTGGCGAGAAAAGCTAACATTCTTTTTTTTTTTTGGTAATTGCAACGACGGCAAAAAGTATCCTCAGGAATTGTAAATCAAGTACGGACAATATGGCCACACAATTGAAGAATGTAACGACGCCTTGTCAGGCAATCCTAGTTGACGGTCTTCTGAGCACACTGGTGCACAGGGCACACGAAATCTCGGGCTGTGACAGCCTAGAAGCTGCATTGCAGAACTTGCAGGCCGTATTCCGTATGAACGGTTACAACAACCGTCGTATGAAACGCGCCTTAATATCGAAGAAGCAGAGACCGTTGCCTTCCGAGGACGAAGACAAAAACGAAAACATTATTAGGATCAGTCAAGGACGACTTAGGACTCCGGAAACCGGCAGTTTACAGCATCCCTTGCCAGTGAGGGAACATGTATGTGGGCCAGACCATCCGGACGGTACAGGAGAGATGTAGTGAACATAAACGCCACGCAGACAACGCACAGCCGACCAAGTCTACCGTGGCAGAGGACTGCATCTCACATGAACATGACATGAACTAGGATGGCACAAAGGTGTTACAGCAATCGAGAACCTTCTGGGACTGTATCCTCAAAGAGGCAGTGGAGATCCGGCTGCATGACGAACTAATAAATAAAGGCAGTGGTTTCCAGCTAAGAAAGACCTTGGATCAAGCTTTGAGTATGATCAAAATACGACAGTCTACACCAAAATCCGATACTGTCGGGACACTTGAAGAAGAAGAAGAAGAAGAAGAGGAAGAAGCATTGTCACCACAACGCATAAATAATTTACACAGAATCTGTCGTGTAATAATAGATGATCTTTATGCGGCTGTTTTAAATCGTTGCGTGTGTTGGACAACAATAGAACGAGTGAAATTTTAAACTATCCGCGACATATTCAAGTACAGAAGCCCTGATCGGAGGTAGGTTGAGCGCAATTAAATAGAAGATGGACTGTGAAAGAAGAATTCACCTTATTACGAATACAATAACCACCACAAACTCAATGGACACAATTAGTTCTGTGTGCTATATGGGCTTGCACAGCTGTTGAGTTAGAGAAAGGCGACAGTTAATTGGGAGCTCGGTGCACAGGGTTTAGTGTGGTGAAATTTCGGCTGCTCTGTCCTGATATCATCACAGCAGTATTCAAATTTTACAAGTCCCATGCGTCCCCGGTGCGATAGCTGAGAACACTTCTGTGCCGCACGAAGTAGCCGCGTGGTCTAGGGCGCATTGTCACGGCCCGCGTGGCTTGGCTCCCCCCGTCGTAGGTTCGAGTCCTCCCTCGGGCATGGGTTTGTGTGTTGTCCTTAATGTAAGTTAGGTTAAGTAGTGCGTAAGCTTACGGACCGATGACCTCCGCTGCTTGCCCCTATAAGACCTTACCACAGATTTCCAGCTCTTCCGTCAGAGAACAGGCACGTGAGTACAGTGCGCCAGGTAAGTCACGACAGAGAGATGATTATGCACAGATTCTTCGTCAGTTAACAATCCCGTTCAACGTTTTCTTTTTTTTTTTTAATGTCTGGACTAAGTGATTTAAATATTGCAACGGTCCGGGTCACCAAAAGCAGCAAACAATGCCGTAGAAGTTTCCTGACGAAATATAGTTGTACTGCTTGATTGGTGTTTAATGCGAAGCCGTTATCTTAGAAACTGTTATAATTGTCTAAGATATTCATTGGCCACAATGAAAAGTGCCTGTTTGTTGGTTCATTCATTTCCTCTCCACTTAATTTCCCTTGTTTCTAGATTTGTGATATATATTTTACAACTTTCTCTGAGACATTATCTTACTCAACTTCAGTATTTATCGGTTCAGATACTTGCACAAACTCATAGCTCAACCACTGTATTGCAATTTAGTCTTTGGATAGTGAAAGATGGCTACACTGAGCCACAGCGCCAGAGAGTTTTGTTTCGCCGCCTCCACTGGCAGTGATTATTGAGAAGTAGCGGAGTGCAGTGCTTGTTGAGAACTCGTAGTAGGCAGTGCTTGCTGACATGTCGTAGGGAACAGTGCTTGTCGAGATGTGGCAGTAGTCAGTTCTTGTTGAGATGTGGTAGTAGCGAGTCGGTGTGGAGATATTGTAATGATTAGAGTGCTTTTCATCAATATAAATGAAGGTAACAAACTCCTTTTCTTTTTTTCTCATTATTTCAATGTCCTGAATAATGCGTCATTACAGGTTCAGTCAACAAAGCATCTGGCCTGTGTTCTTGTATTAGAGTGTAATTCTGATTTTCTTGCGCAATTATAGTATTTCTATTTTTTTATCACTTCAGTATAAATGGTATTTGAAATTTCTTGTCTTATTGAAGAAGAACCGTGCCAGATGTGTACGTTGAGTCATACTTCCATACACAGAACAGTTATACTTGTGCTTTGGTTTCGTAGGTTTTATAGTTGCTGGGGACTTAATTAATTAATTGTATTAACGGAAATTTTCATTTCATTCTTCTTGTTGTTCTATGCAGTCAGATTGCGTACAAATACTAATCAGGGCCAACCGTTTACGAGACACAGCGTAATCGGGCATACAGCTACCAAAATAAAAATGATTTTCACGTTTAATAATTAAGCCCCCATGCAATAGGTGGTTGACCGTTAGCCATGTTCTGGTAGTTGAGAATTGCTTCTGCCTCCTTGTTCGAAGGAAGTCAGCCATTACATTAGTTTCAAAGCGCCTTGAAGTGCTAAGAGGTGTCGGTTCCAGAGCTAAGCTCGAGGGGCATATTGTTTCTATGGAATTGCTTTTGACTGCCGGAGAGCCAAGGTTTTAACAGACTGTACTACAAGCTAGGTGATCTGTAAGGTCATTTCAATGCACATTCAGTTCTGAATTACGTTACAGAGTTAGAGGTTAGTCAGTCGACGATTTGTATGTGCAATTCTTCGCATTCACTTGCAGCAGAGTAGGACTGAAGAGGCTGCGAACAGTTGAGTACTTGGAGACTGGGTGCTTCATCATTAGAATTTCATTTCATTCTATTACTCCTTCAATTTTTCCGTGTCAGAAAAACAAGAAGTGCAAAGTATGGTTTGTGGGGATGATAGTAGATTGCTTTCACGACGATAGAAGCTAGATTTTGTGTATAGTGATATGGGTAGGACTGTAATCACAAGACTGTTATTTGTGTCTGTGCTTATGAGTAATTAATAAATTATTATCCAAGAGATGTTGATTTACTTAAATGTACCTCAAGTAGAGCGCCGCTATCTTGTTGTCGTGATTTTAAACCAATGATGGCTTAGTGAAAATTAATCTGATGATTAAGTTTACGCCAGGAGAGCCTTGGTTGGAGGCTAACGACAAAATCAAGTATAATCTCTTTGCATATTAGCTAGTTTTTCAGTAACGGAATAGGGTAAGATGACGCATTTTGCTGTCGTTGACATTGAGGAGTTACGTGTTGTAACATTGTGTCACTGAATTATTGGCATTTCACATGCAATAGATATTGGACATCTATTACAGGACTTTCTTACATATGCTACCGGAAAAATGTTAATACAGTAGAAAAGAAGACGTCCATTTTTTTTCAGATGACTACATATGCCACCTGGGTGATAGTAGACGTACTGATAATGCTTTCAGCGTCGTGCGTCAACAATAGTATAGTGGCATAGCTAACCTGAGCTCTATATGTGTCTACCCATATAGGCATTGCTCGCAGCCAGAAGTCTCAGTGGGGTGCAAACGCGTGAAGCTAGCAGAAAACCATGCCACGGAGACACATTCGTGCTTTCTACAACTAACTGAGGGAGTTCGAAAGGGATCAAACCGTGGCCTTCAAAGAGGCAGGATGATCTTTTTGGAAGATTTCCACACAAATTGAACGTGCTGTGTCAGTTTTGCTGGTATCAATGGTCATGCGAACTTCCTCATAGCTCTACACGAGGTCCTGGATGTCTACGCTGCACAGACGCCCACCGAATCGTCGTACTGTAAGGGAAGCAGTGACAGATAGTATTGCTACCACAGCACAGATAAGAGGGCTTGTGAGCCCAGGCGTGGCGTACGAACTGTCGCGAACCGGCTATTAACAGTGCGACCACAGGCATGCACACCTCTAGCTCATCTTCCACTCAAGGCACTGCACCGACATGATTGGTTCGACTGGCGCTGGTGCCGTCAGAGGATCACTAAGCCGTGACCTTCAGCGATGAAAGCAGATTCTATCTGTACGTAACTGATGGTCGTTTGCGCGTTCAGTGTAGTGCTGTCTCGTCGTAAATGCATTCGTCAAAGACACCCTGGCCTCACCCCGGGCCTTATTGTCCAGGGTGCGATAAGCTACAACTCTCGTTCACCCTTGGTGTTTATGGAGTGGACACTAACCAGCGCTCGGTAGGTGAAGAATGTTGGTACACCCGTTCTCTTTCCGTTCCTGCAAAAGAAAGTGATGTTTTGTTCCAACACGGGAATGCTCGCTCACGCATTACCTGTAAAATTCAAAGTGCTCTGCAAGATGTGCAGCAACTTCCCTGGACTGCGCAATCTCCGGGGCTAAGTGAAACCGTCTAGGATATGATGGGACGAAAAGTGACTCGTGCGACTCATGAATCAACACTTCTTACAGAACTACGTGAACAGATGGAGCAGGCGTGACGTATCAAATAAATGGTTCAAATGGCTCTGAGCGCTATGGGACTTAACATCTGAGATTATCAGTCCCCTAGATCTTAGAACTACTGAAACCTAACCAAACAAAGGACATCACACTCGTCCAGGCCCGAGACAGGATTATAATCTGCGACCGTAGCGGTCCCGCAGTTCCAGACTGTAGCGCCAAGAACCGCTCCGCTACTCCAGCCGGCATGACGTATCCCAGGACAGTATGCGCCACCTGTAAGATGGACTGGATGCCAGAGTTAGCGCCAGCATTGCCGCTCTTTGAGGCTACACCACGTAGTAGCATGAGTGTTTCAGCATTGGTCGATATCTGTTACCTCAAAACCGCTTGTGCAACTGCTCTGTAAATGTAATCATTTCGTGTAGTTCATACACTCTGTTGAAACAATAAATTTTAAGTGAATTGGAAACCTGTGAAAGTGTGTATTATTTTTTCCGGCAGTGTAGCTAACTAATGCATGTACTTTGAACTGATGAGTACATGATTGGAGAAATGCCCCATAACATAGCAGATGACTATCAGTGAAAAGCTAACACGTGTTAGCAAAACATGTTGCTCTCAGTTACGTACTTCGCGTTTTTTTTTGCGGGTAGTGGGGGGGGGGGGGGGGGGGGGAATATGCTGCGTGACTTCTTTAGATGTATTTATTCGGATTAGAAAGCTTTAGAAAATTTTTCATGCTCTTTACATATATCACTGTTACATATCTCTAAAACATAAGGCCTTCTCATCACTACCCATGAGGGTATTGAAGCGTTTTCATCTGCGTCTACATTCCTGGGACAGCTGATTTGTGATACGTTCAGGGTGTGAGATAAGTGTTCTGGCAGAACCCGTATTAAGGCAGCACAATATCTAATTTTGCAACCCATAATCGACAGGATGAAGACAAAATACGCAGCAAGCGGGTGAGTAAATTTATTCCATGTACACTTTGTAGATTAAACACACCAATGACGGATAAATTTGCATAGCGTTGAAAATCTTTGTCTGAGTGTGCTGTTTACTCCATTACACCTTTCTTCATATTTTGATAAATTTCGTAGCGCTGTCATACTCTTTTATTCTACTCCTGCACTCTTCTAGATTTTACTTGCTGATTCATTCAGCCGGCCGCTGTGACCGAGTGGTTCTAGGCGCTTGAGTCCGGAACCACGCTGCTGCTACGGTCACAGTTTCGAATCCTGCCTCGGGCATGGATGTGTGTGATGTCCTTAGGTTAGTTAGGTTTAAGTTGTTCTAAGTCTAGGGGACTGATGACCTCAGATGTTAAGTCCCATAGTGCTTAGAGCCATTTGAATTTGATTCATTCAGCTATTTATGAACTCATGACTCGTCTTAACTAGGAAATGTCACAATCGCAGAGACGTCCAGACTGTAAACTTCATTTTACCAAAGATTCATGATAGTAGTTACATTAATGTTAGGGGGATTGTATTTTATATTTAAAGTAAAATACCTTTCGGTGTAGTGTATTACATAGTTATTAAATCTCAATATTAGGATAAATACGTCTCCTTTCTCTGTTATCGAATTTCGGCTTCTGTTATACGTAACAGGCAAGTTGAGGACCGATTCTAAAGGAAAAGCAAATAGCTCGGTTGGCAAGGACCACAGAAATGGTACACCATAGTCTAGATGCGGAACTATAGCAACGCGTGGCCCCACTCGGCCTATATTCATTAGGAATTTTGTTCTATAAACCAGATGGCAATTGTTCCCCAATCAAATGGTTCAAATGCCCTATGGGACTTAGTATCAGAAGTCATCAGTCCCCTAGAACTTAGGACTACTGAAACCTAACTAACCTAAGGACATCACACACACCCATGTCCAAGGCAGGATTCGAACCTGCGGACGAAGCAGTCGCACGGTTCCGGACTGAAACGCCTACAACCGCTCGCCAACCGCGGCCGGCTGTTCCTCAATTGAAAGCCTCACCACGCTTAAATCCCCATGACGTTTCCCTCTTTCCCAAGATGTAGATCAAGCTGAAGAGGTGAAGATTTAATTTAATACTGCGGTAAAAGCTCGAGCAGGTGCTGAAAACTCTAACAAAGGAAGGCGTCGTTGATGCATTTCAAAGTGGCAAGAAATTGGAATCGGTGTATTCACCTTGAAGGGGAATACTTCGAAGATTATGGTGCAGATTAAGGTCTAGACATAGAAACAGTTTTAATTAACTTATTGCGGGAGATTTTGATTACCTTCTAGTACGTATGCTGACCTCATACCTAAAATGGAGTAATATCAATAAATGTACGTCTGCAACAATAAAATACTGATGTAATGAATTATTTCATTGTTGTTGTGTTTGTATACGTATTAACGTCAATGTGGACCAAGAGGCGCCTTTGAAGGTTTAAAATGGATTTGGCCTGCAAGTAAGCAGCGACCCTCGCCGTGAGTTTGTATGCAGTGCAGCGAGACAAATAAGGAGAGAGAGAGAGAGAGGAGAGAAACAAAGAGAGGGAGAACAGAGGGAGGGAGGGATTGGGAGACAGAGAGAGACAGAGCCAGGGGAATGTATAAATGTAAATAGCGCAGTATGCGGCTCGCACGCCCTGCCACGTACACACCTGTGCCCACGGAATCCACAACCGGGCACGTGTTATTGCGACATCGCAACTCAGTCTGCCTGCCGGCTCTTGTAGCGGGAAGCGCAGAAGCCCTAACAGAGGACCGCATGCGCTATCTGCGTCGAACGGCGCAGAAATATGTTTGACTCTCACACCGCCGCAAGCAGAATTTGCCCCAGAGCAGGTGTTCACGGCACGAAAATACGCTGACGCCACGGGCAGTGTGGTTAAACCTCTTTTGAACTTTGGTGCCACAGGAAAATGCTGAAGAACTAATGGACAGGTAGCATAACTAATGAGGAAGTTCTGAATCTGACTGTGCGAAAAAAAGAAATTTTTCGAAAAACCTGAGTAAAGGATGGGATTGGTCCTGAGGCATCAAGGAATCATCACTGCTGTAACAAAGGGAAGTGTAGGTCGGCAATGAGCGAGGGCGTCATCCTGTTCAAGATTACCATAACTAGAATATAGTGATAGGGTTCAACATGAAATCAGTATAAAAGCATGGACGGTATCTAGGGAAATTAACATAGTCGTTTAGAATAGTTGTGCACAATGTATATCCAGTAGTATAAGATCCACTATACCGACAAATGCAGTCAAATGGTATTGTATTTAATGTCAGTAGTACGATATATAACAGGACATCAACGATTCGGGGGATGTTTCCAGAATGAGATTTTTCACTCTGCAGCGGAGTGTGCGCTGATATGAAACTTTCTGGCAGATTAAAACTGTGTGCCCGACCGAGACTGGAACTCGGAACCTTTGCCTTTCGCGGGCAAGTGCTCTACCATCAGAGCTACTGAAGCACGACTCACGCCCGGTCCTCACAGCTTCACTTCTGCCAGTATCTCGTCTTCTACCTTCCCGACTTTAAAGAAGTTCTCCTGCGAACCTTGCAGAATTAGCACACCTGAAAGAAAGGATACTGCGGAGACATGGCTTAGCCACGCGAAAGGCAAAGGTCTCGAGTTCGAGTCTCGGTCGGGCACACAGTTTTAATCTGCCAGGAAGTTTCATATCAGCGCACACTCCGCTGCAGAGTGAAAATCTCATTCTGGAAACATTCCCCATTCTGTGGCTAAGCCATGTCTCCAGTATCCTTTCTTTCAGAAGTGCTAGTTCTGCAGGGTTCGCAGGAGAACTTCTGTAAAGTTTGGAAGCTAGGAGACGAGATACTGGCAGAAGTGTAGCTGTGAGGACCGGGTGTGAGTCGTGGTTCGGTAGCTCAGATGGTAGAGCACTTGCCCGCGAATGGCATAGGTCCCGAGTTCGAGTCTCGGTCGGGCACACGGTTTTAATCTGCCAGGAAGTTTCTTTCCAACCCTGTTCTTTGTAACACCATGCAAGCCACGTAATAAGTAGATAAAGCAAACAGTGAAAGTTCCACTACAACACATAGTCTTTTATATCTACATTATGAGAAGCAGCAGTTTTTTTTGTAATATTTGCTACAAAGAGGGTCTTTGGATACCTGAACAAGGATCACATGAAACTACTTGGTTGCCAGACGTTGTGTCTCTTATAGATGACGTCATTGTCATTCTACAGCAAGCAGGGGAGAGAAGGTATGTATGTTAGTCAGAATTTTTTATTTCAGTTGTTTTGCGCCGTCATCAACGTAAGTATTCGCACTTCTGTTTAATTAATTTTTCGTCTATATTTTTAAGAACGCTTACACAAAAATAACTTATGGCTTTATAATTACTGAGATAAAATGAGCATTACCTTTTCTATTATGCAATGTTTTCGACTACCGTCCCCAGGATCGGAGTTGCTTGTCAGGTGTGAATATCACGTGAAAAGTATTTGAAGAAACAAAAGGTATTTGAAGAAACAAAATCCTTCCTATATTTATATAAATTACTTCAAGCCAAAAGAGTATTCAAGATCAAAATATAACTATTCTATTTAACAATTCAGCATACACAAGTTAAAAAGAGTTAGGAGCTAATATGATAAGCCTCAACGATAACATATAGCTAAATGAAAACTGCCCATTGACAACAGTCCTGAAACAGAATTTGTTGCGGCACTACAAAATTAATTTGAAAAATCTGTCTATAAATTTTGATAAAGAAAATCGACAACTCGTGATTACAGCTCACATGTGCCCATTTCTTGCAGGCTGTAGATTGTACCCACATTGTCTTGATCTGCTATTGGCAGATGAATCAAGACAGACAATACAAAAGCAGTCATCGCCTTCACTGTCACTGCTTTCAGCTTTCTTTTGTTATTTATGCTTTCCAGTTTTATTTTTTCAGTTGGAAAAAGGAGTTTCTTGATATCTGTGGGATCTGACTTATTTTCCTTCCGAGTTCCTGTTTCACAGATAGTGTCCCTGAGTAGAAGCGTAGCATCTCTTTCGGTTGTTGATGTTCCTTTGTAGTTTTCTTTCTCCAGCTTTGGGGACAGGCCTGATGTCTTTAAGAGAAACAGTAGCATGTGTAGACTAAGGCTCAGACAGTTATCCTGCGTCATTAATTTTTTTCGTGGAAACCTCCTATGTTGACAGTTTATTGCTTCTATCGTGGCAGCGCATAAAACAGGAGGCCTTTCAGGATTTGGTCGATGTTATGAAACCAGGTGACAATTCATGGTCGCCGAGAACGTCTATTGAAGGGACTAAATACCCCAAGTCTTGAATCCTGCTTGGATATTTGATAGCGTAAACGAAGAACTTATGCAGACGTCACTATTTCTGGAAAAACATACATTGTCACCGAGTAACATGGGTGATTTAATATATACGATTCACTTTCAGTATTCACGTACTTCTTCAATGGTCCGCACACTGTCGGATGTAATGGTTGCAATGTATGGAAACAGTGAATAGGAAATGAAACAATGCCGTTGTCTTCCGCATAGTTGAGCTCATTAATCGACAGATGAGAACTATGATTATCAAGCAGAAGACTACATGAACTTTATTTAGAGCACTTTGCGTTAGCAAAAAAGTATTTCAAAAATTAGCAGAAATGTTCTTTCATCCTGCATCCAGAAGGGTAATTCGCTCCACAGCCCCCCACTATCCCATCACGAATAACATTTCCTTTGAAGTGCAGCCGGGGAAAAATGAACAATGGTGGAACAGAGTTCCCAGTAGCAGTAACAGCAGCAGCTAACGTGACTAAGCTATTTCATTCTCCAAACGCGATCGGCACCACTTGCTTGAAACCTCTTCCCGACACAATCTGATTTAGCTTTTGAACTTTCGTAATGCCAGTTTAATCTATGTTCCAAATATCTTTCTGTTCAAAGCCAGGTTATCGGGAAAGTTTGTTTTATTGAAGCAAAATGCTCGGACTAAGCTCGAAGATTCAGGAACCCTAACTGACAAAATCCTTTTGTCTGAACCCAGAAAACCAATCAGCCCCAGCTTGTCGAGTTTCAGTCCATTTTGCAGTTACTTCTAGTCCATTAGAAATAACTAACTCATAACACAATTTTCGCTCTTCTTTTGGACTGGTACCTAAGTATATATCAGAAGCACCTTTGATATAGTCTGCAAATTCATTTTCAAGAGTAACTGCCAGAATGAGTCTATCACGTTCGTTCGTTGATCTGGGGGAGGGGGCGAAACAGCGAGGTCATCGATCCCATCGGATTAGGGAAGGTTGGGAAAGAAAATTGGCCCTGCCGTTTCAAAGGAATCATCCCGGTATTTGCCTGGAGCAGTGTAGGGAAGTCATGGATGGCCGGACCCGGGTCTTAACCGTCATCCTCCCGAATGCGAATCCAGTGTGCTAACCACTGCACCACATCGATCGGTAAGTCTATTATGACAGTAGCCTAAATGCAGCGAAGGGCAGGTCACATCAGTTTTCACATCGTCATCAGAAAACTTATTACAGTAATAAGTCAATGTCAGGTAATTTGTATTGTAATCTTTGGCAACACTGCATATGGATTTGTTTTCCAATTTCACCATTCGAGTCGATTTCAGCATAGTGTCGGTGGGTGTTAGACTTTGTTTTCGTTTCGAAATTTCTAGACATCTTGATACTGAAAACCACAAAAACATAGGATGGTATCAGAATTTGGAACACAAGTGCTTCCGAAGGAATGATTCTCCAGCATGACAGCCTACCCCACTGGTTTTGTGGAAAGCAAACCCGAAACGCCTTTTTAAAAACTTTAGTTAGTATCCAGTTTTGTGTGTTTCATAACGATTTAGAAATACCACAAATAATATATTGTATTATACCTTACATGGCTGAAGAACCCGATCACCAGAACAGCAAAAATCTCTGAAGTTAAGCCGAACGATGATAATGCTTTAAATTTTACTCATCAGTATTAGTAACAGAAAAATATGGGCAGCTTCACACAACAGATGCAAAAAGTGCTGCCACTCTTAATAAAGTCACTACAGTGTGACATCTGGTGGTCGTGACTAACATACCCGGTCTCCCAAAGTCGTCGTCGGAGGTCGGTGAGAGAACAACGCGGATGACGACAATGGTGGATATAGGTTGATTTTTTATAGATGCTTGTTGGAGTGACTTCATTTGGAATGAGGTAATATGGACAAAGTTCTTATTTGCTGCCATGCTAACTGTAGCACATGTAAGCTGCGTCGGGTCACATTTAACCTTATGCAAATTGTAGTAATGAGACTCTATTCAACAATCCATAATTTCGTGTCTGTTTCAAAATAATGAAGCATGTGTTCAGAGTTCTGATAACCATTCATCACCCTTTTCTTTCTGTTGAACTTATTTCAAAAGAAAAGTATAAATGTAAATTTCATGTAAATATTGACTGTTCTTTAGTTTCTAGATGAGTCAGTTTTATTTTTGTAACAGTGTATGAAAAAGACAGTAGTACTCACGACAATGTAATCAATATTTTGTGTGTTTTAAGATTCGAAATATATGTTCAGTATGAAGCAAACTCTTCGTTTATTTTCCATCAGCTCGTTAAGATTTCTTCTCATTGTTTGAAAGTAAACTTTAACTTTGCTGACACGTCTTGCACTATGGCGTGATCGCCGGCCGCTGTGGCCGAGCGGTCTAGGCGCTTCAGTCCGGAACTGCGCGTCTGCTAGGTCGCAGGTTCGAATCCTACCTCGGGCGTGGGTGTGTGTGATGTCCTTAGGTTAGTTAGGTTTAAGTAGTTCTACGTTCTAGGTGACTGATGACCTCAGATGTTAGGTCCCACAGTGCTGAGAGCCATTTGAACCATTTTTATGGCGTGATCAGCCATCTGAATTGCCGGCAACATGTCTAAGTCCTAATTGGCACACAACTACAATAAATTTTAAGGGAGTAGCCTTATTCGAGTGCATGAAGAATAGTTGATTTTAGTGATTTACTTCAAAGTAAATTAAAATGTGAATCTAAATGTGGTATAGTTTTATTCCTTAAATTTTTGTCTTTAAGAAAACAGTTTTGTGTCCACGTCGGACGATCCCTGCAACGATTGCACCAGGTGGAAGAACCCCTTGCTGAGGAACATTGGCCATCGACGGGAAACCCCAACGCACTCCGATTAGACCTGTAACAAAATAATTTTGTACAAGTCATTTTCGATACATTTTCTATTAGGATACGTAGGACAATTCATAAGTACCAAGTTCTAACAAAATTGTGACATGATGGAACAATTGTTTTCTTCGCCAACAAAATCGAGAGAAAAGCGTGCACCGAATATATACAGTACTTTTGTAGGTAGCCTGTTTAGGTTTTTATGTTGGTAACGCCACGTAGAGCTCTGTATGAATATCACTGACTGTGCTGTGTGCAGTCTGTGGCTGTTTTGCATTGTTGGAATATTTGCTATTGTAGTGTTGGCCAGTTGGATGTGAACAGCGCGTAGCGTTGCGCAGTTGGAGGTGAGCCGCCGGCAGTGGTGGATGTGGAGAGAGAGATGCCAGAGTTTTGAAGGGTTACTATAAGCGGACGATCTGAACGTGTGTCCGCCATAAAAAGGAAATTTGTAAAGATGGATGTCATGAACTGATAGATATATATATGATGACTTTTGGACATTATGAAGGTAAATACATTGTTTGTTCTCTATCAAAATCTTTCACTTGATAACTGTGCCTATCAGTAGTTAGTGCCTTCAGTAGTTAGAATCTTTTATTTACCTGGCAGTATTGGTGCTAACTTTACTTCAGTAGTTCGAGTAACGAAGATTTTTGTGAGGTAAGTGATTCATGAAAGGTATTGGTTATTATTAGTCAGGGCCATTCTTTTGTAGGGATTATTGAAAGTCAGATTGCATTGCGCTAAAAATATTGTGTGTCAGTTTAGTGTTGATCAGAATAAGTAAAGAGAGAATGGTCTGAGTATGTTCAGTTCTGCTCAGCTGTTTGAAAATCAAATAACGTAAGAGGTTTATCAGCACAGTAATACATTAATTTTTCTAAGGGGATGTTTCACTTTTAGATACGGCAAAGGGCTATGTACGAGGATGGAGAACTCAATTTAGAATGCCGACATCAGATTTCGATCAAAACTGCATTCCCCACCTGTATTTCAAAAACGTGGTTTCGTCTAAAAGGTGTTTAAAGTATTAGGTTACATGTTTTGTAGTTCAGTTAAAAATACCTCTGTTTAGCGATTCCTGGACCATACAGTAATCCTTCCATATCCAAAATCAATCGTCGGGCCTGTTTGAAGACCTCCGCCATTTCCTGGTCTGCTCGCTCGACAGTCTTTTCTCCCGCTTTTGTAATAATCTGGTCCGATCTCAAGCGCGAGCACGTAACTGAGTTTCTGACGAAATTAAGATGAACACTACAATAGACGTTCCAAGCAACAACAACAAAATAATTTTCTGAAATTTACAAAGAGGATTACCCCCTCATGTCTGTCATCCATGCAGTCATTTCCTTCAGCAATATTCAGCCCAGTGCTTTAATCCCTACATTAAAGCAGAGCAGTATTTTGTATTGCGCATTTAAGAATCAACAGTATTGAAAAGACGAACATTTTGAGGAAGAGTTAGTCTCCATTTAGAAATTTTCTGCATAATTCGAAAGTTATATTTTTAATTACGTACATGTTTTGCAAGCGTCATCTGGTCATCCCCGAACTGTTCACCTCCCGCCAGAGGAATTTAAGAAAGTATTTTGAAAAATACCTTAATAAGACGCGGTGCTGGGATGAACCGATGTTGACAAAAGATGTATTGAGAATTCTTAAAGGAAAACTACCCATTGCCATTCAAGACAAACTCGTGCATATCCTAGACACGGACCTCGAGCAATTTATGTCAGCACTAGATTCTTTCGATGTAATCCAAGAAGATGCAATCAAAACAACAGTAAATTAGGACAGTCGAATAGTAGATGCCCCAGAAAGAATAGTTTCGCGAAAATATAGTGACTCTTCAAATGGTGAAGCATACAATAAAAGGCATGCGGGGCGTAACCAGCAACCGATTAAGAGTAATTGGCATCCTAACAATGCAGACCCCCCTATGAACCATGGACCTTGCCGTTGGTGGGAAGGCTAGCGTGCCTCAGCGATACAGATGGCTGTACAGTAGGTGCAATCACAACGGTGGGGTATCTGTTGAGAGGTCAGACAAACGTGTGGTTCCTGAAGAGGGGCAGCAGCCGTTCCGGTAGTTGCAGGGGCAACAGTCTGGATGATTAACTGATCTGGCCTTGTAACACTAACCAAAACGGCCTTGCTGTTCTGGTACTGCGAACGGCTGAAAACAAGGGGAAACTACAGCCGCAATTTTTCCCGAGGTCAAGCAGCTTTACTGTAAGGTTAAATGATGATGGCGTCCTCTTGCGGAGAACATTCCGGAGGTAAAATAGTCCCCCATTCGGAACTACGGGCGGGGAACACTCAAGATGACTCGTTATCAGGAGAACTGGCGTTCTACGGATAGGAGCGTGGAATGTCAGATCCCTTAATCGGGTAGGTAGGTTAGAAAATTCTAAAAGGGAAATGGATAGGTTAAAGTTAGATATAATGGGAATTAGCGAAGTTCGGTGGCAGGAGGAACAAGACATTTGGTCAGGTGAATACAGGATTATTAATACAAAATCAAATAGGGGTAATGCAGGTGTATGTTTAACAATGAATTTAAAAAAAGAGTGCGGGTAGGCTACTACAAACAGCATAGTGAACGCATTATTGTGGCCTCGATAGACTCGAAGCCCATGCCTACTACAGTAGTACAAGTTCATATGCCAACTAGCTCTGCAGATGATGAAGAAATTGATGAAATGTATGATGAGATAAAAGAAATTATGCAGGTAGTGAAGGGAGACGAAAAATTAATAGTCATGGGTGACTGGAATTCGAGAGTAGGAAAAGGGAGAGAAGGAAACATAGTAGGTGAATTTGGATTGGAGGTAAGAAATGAAAGAGGAAGCCGTCTGGTATAATTTTGCACAGAGAATAACTTAATCATAGCTAACACTTGGTTCAAGAATCATAAAAGAAACTTGTACACATGGAAGAATCCTGGAGATACAAGTAGGTAAGACAGAGATTTAAGAACCAGGTTTTAAATTGTAACACATTTCCAGGGGAAGATGTGGAATCTGACCACAATCTATTGGTTATGAACTGCAGATTAAAACTGATGAAGCTGCAAAAAGGTGGAATTTGAGGATATGGGACCTGGATAAACTGAAAATATTAGAGGCTGTAGCGCTTCAGGGAGAGCATTAGGGAATGATTGACAAGAATGGGGGAAAGAAATACAGTAGAAGAAGATTTGGTTGCTTTTAGAGATGAAATAGTGGAGGTGTCAAGTGGGTAAAAAGACGATGGCTAGCAGAAATCTTTGGGTAACAAAAGAAATATTGAATTTAATTGATGAAAGGAGAAAATATAAAAATTTAGTAAATGAAGCAGGCAAAAAGGAAAACAAACGTGTCAAAAATGAGATCGACAGGAAGTGCAAAATGGGTAAGGAGGGATCGCTAGAGGACAAATGTAAGGATGTAGAGGCTTATCTCACTATTGGCAAGCTAGATGCTGTCTACAGGAGAATTGAAGAGACCTTTGGAGGAAAGAGAGCCACTTGTATGAATATCAAGAGCTCAGATGGAAACCCAGTTCTAAACAAAGAAGGGAAAGCAGAAAGGTGGAAGAAGTATATAGAATGTCTATACAAGGGCGATGTACTTGAGGACAATATTATGGAAATGGAAGAGGATGTAGATGAAGATGAAATGTGAGATACGATACTGCGTGAAGAGTTTGACAGAGCAGTGAAAGACCTGACTCGAAACAAGATCCCGGGAGTAGACAACATTCCATTAGAACTACTGACGGCCTTAGGAGAGCCAGTCCCGTCAAAACTCTACCATCTGGTGAGCATGATGTATGAGACAGGCGAAATACCCTCAGACTTCATGAAGAATATAATAATTCCAATTCCAAAGAAAGCAGGTGTTGACGGATGTGAAAATTATCTAACTATCAGTTTCATAAGTCACAGCTGCAAAATACTAACAAGAATTCATTACAGACGAATGGAAAAAGTGGTAGAAGCCGACCTCGGGGAAGATCAGTTTGGATTCCGTAGAAATGTTGGAACATGTGAGGTGATACTGACCTTTCGCCTTATCTTAGAAGAAAGATTAAGGAAAGGCAAATCTACGTTTCTAGCATTTGTAGACTTAGAGAAAGCTTTTGACAATGTTGACTGGAATACTCTCTTTCAAATTCTAAAGGTGGCAGGGTAAAATACAGGGAGTTAAAGGCTATTTACGATTTGTACAGAAACCAGATGGCAGTTATAAGAGTCGAGGGACACGAAAGGGAAGCAGTGGTAGGGAGGGGAGTGAGACAGGATTGTAGCCTATCCCCGATGTTATTCAATCCGTATATTGAGCAAGCAGTGAAGGAAACAAAATAAAAATTCGGAGTAGGTATTAAAATCCATGGAGAAGAATAAAAACTTTGAGGTTCGCCGTTGACATTGTAAGTCTTTCAGAGACAGCAGTGGACTTGGAAGAGCAGTTGAACGGAATGGAGAGTGTCTTGAGAGGAGGATATAAGTTGAACATCAACAAAAGAAAAACGAGGATGATGGTATGTAGTTAAATCGGGTGATGCAGAGGGAATTAGATTAGGAAATGAGACACTTAAAGTAGTAAAAGAGTTTTGCTATTTGGGGAGCAAAATAGCTGATAATGGTCAAAGTAGTGAGGATATAAAATGAAGACTTGCAATGTCAAGGAAAGCGTTTCTGAAGAAGAGAAATTTGTTAAAATCGAGTATTGATTTAAATGTCAGGAAGTCGTTTGTGAAAGTATTTGTATGGAGTGTAGCCATGTATGTAAGTGAAACATGGACGATAAATAGTTTGGACAAGAAGAAAATAGAAGCTTTGGAAATGTGGTGCTACAGAAGAATGCTGAAGATTAGATGGGTATATCACATAACTAATGAGGAGGTATTGAATACAATTGGGGAGAAGAGGAGTTTGTGGCACAACTTGACAAGAAGAAGGGACCGGTTGGTAGGATATGTTCAGAGGCATCAGGGGATCACAAATTTAGCGTTGGAGAGCAGCGTGGTGAGTAAAAATCGTAGAGGGAGACCAAGAGATGAATACACTAAGCAGATTCAGAAGGATGTAGATTGCAGTAAGTACTGGGAGATGAAGAAGCTTGCACAGGATAGATTAGCATGGAGAGCTGCATCAAACCAGTCTCAGGACTGAAGACCACAACAACAACAACAATGCGGAAGGAAACCAATATTCACGACCTACTTACTCACCGAGTAAAAACGTTAATGAACAGTACAACCGTAAGAGGAGAGATGAAGGAGGGGGTATCCACGATTTCTCCCAGGAAAACATGCGCACTGCCAACGACTACTGGCAACGCCCAGGGCCGGCAAAGGCAGGCGCACAGTCAAATGTAAAATAATAGTGTTCCGATCTATCACATAAACTTTGTACCAATGCCACCGCCACGCCCACCTAACCCTAATGCCCAATTATATGTACCGCAGAGTCAGTCTTGCGCTCAAAACGAGAGCGTGTGGATCGTGGACCTCACAGATGAGACATGTGCAGCGGGAGACAGGCCGCCAAATACCGACCGGCCGCTGTAGGGCCCTTCCATTTGGTCGACAGTGAAGGAGTATGGAGCGCACAGAATGTAAACATATATATGCTGAGGTACAATAATGGCCAACTTTTAAAGGACGAACTAATAACTGAACCGTGACAGTGAAGACGGATGATATGGAATTAATACCGGCTGCCTTTCACACTAAAATTAACGATATTTTGATAACAGTGATTCTGGATACCGGTGCCAGCACATCCGTGATAGGTGAACAATTGTTCCGTTGTGTGGACAAGATCAAGAAGCTGCCGATTTTACCAGTGGAAAACTTTAGAGCGGTAGGAGCCATACGAGGGAAGGGGTAGTTAATAAAAAACCAGGTGTAGGTAGAACTAACACTGGAAAAAGAAGCATTCACAAGATCATTCCTGGTAGTTAGAAATCTCGCCCTACCCTGTATCGTGGGTTTAGATGCTCTCCGTGAAATGAAGGCGAAAATTGACCTGGAACGGGGCATCTGCACCTTAGTATACCACGATAAGCGAATCGAAATGGTGTTAATCAGAACGCCTGATGCGTGTACTAACTACTGTCGGCATGTCAGCTTCGTGCTCCCTGACGGTCCCACACTAATGTAGGTGAATAATCTCTCAGTAGAGAGTGAAAATGATACGGAAGATCCCCGGTTGCAGGAATCACGGAACATTAAGCAAATAAGCAGCAAAAAGGTGAACTGACACAGTTGCTTAATCAATATCCCTATGTATTTGCCGAAAGACCTGGTATAATCACAGGGTATGAATACAATAAGCAAGTCCGGGCACACAATACATTCTGCCGCGCGATCTGTTCCATCCTCTGGTCAGGGAAAGTTGTAAATATATTCGTACTTAATAAGCAAGCATACTTTGAAGAAATTTAAGTTAGTTTTAATATGTCTTTTTGTGATTTATGTGTGCTTTGTTCATTATTGTGGGTAAATTTACCTGTCTTGTTTAGTGTGTAAGTATTTTTGAATGAGATGAACTGAATGTGTGCATCAAGTATGTACATGAGTTAGCATACTAGCAGATGAATCGGACGTACGTGTTCCTAAACGACGTACTAACACTGAGCACAGTGTGTGCGCCCGAGAATTTATCCGACTGATTCGTTCGTATTTCTCAATTCAAAGCTTGACAGATTTAGCGCGAATACGAGCTAGACGTACTTGCGGCTGCACTCATATGCATGGCAGCTGCAAGGGCGCAATCTACGTTAAGCGAATGATTCTGTGTTGAGTGAAAATATTATCTGCAAAATTTACTGAATTCACGATATCAGAGTGGCCAAATGGCCGACACTTCATGAATAAGACGATTTGGAAAAGAACATTACCATATTGTAATAGACAAGGCAGGGTTCAAATGGCTCTGAGCACTATGGGACTCAACTTCTGAGGTCATTAGTCCCCTAGAACTTAGAACTAGTTAAACCTAACCAACCTAAGGACATCACACACATCCATGCCCGAGGCAGGATTCGAACCTGCGACCGTAACGGTCTCGCGGTTGCACATTGCAGCGCCTAGAACCGCACGGCCACTTCGGCCGGCGACAAGGCATGTTTCCGATTAAATTACTGTCGGTAAAACCGACGAAAAATGTAAGATCGTTTGTCTATGTATTTATGTATATACTTTTAGCGAAAAGGATCAAAATGTGCTCAGTGTGCCTTTACTGTGAAGTACTTTTCCGGACACTCAGTTAGTGACATGAGGAAAAGAGTTACTAACACGTTACGAACTTTAAACAAAGTAGGAGTGAAACAGACTGTGAGTATTATGGCTAGGCCGGCCGCAGTGGCCGTGCGGTTCTTGCGCTGCAGTCCGGAACCGCGGGACTGCTACGGTCGCAGGTTCGAATCCTGCCTCGAGCATGGGTGTGTGTGATGTCCTTAGGTTAGTTAGGTTTAAGTAGTTCTAAGTTCTAGGGGACTTATGACCTAAGATGTTGAGTCCCATAGTGCTCAGGGCCATTTGAACCATTTTTGTTATGGCTAGGCAAGACATTGATAAACTGTACCAAAGTGCAGCAGTAATAAAGTAAACGTAAATGCCAGTCACATATGGATGAACTATAATAAGAAAAGTGCTGTAAGGTTGTCATAGTTTCGCTAAACAGAACATAGCAAGACACAATGGTGTTTATTGCTAAACAGTGAACCTATACATCGTAGTTAAAACTATGTGGTTAAGAAACGAGCTAAAATCTCAAGTGAACGCTTTCAGCGGCACCAGTGTTAGCGGAACAGTGTGAAAGTGTCACAACGATAAACCTTGTACGGTTACCCACCCGACTGACGTACAGGAAAGTCATAGTGAACACAAGTGTTACGAATCACTTACGTCAAAGTAAAAGAGGGACCTGATAAAGCCAAAATCCCAAGTGAGGTACTGTTATTGTCTGTTCTCGAACAACGTACTACTGACACTTGCAAATACACGTGTGACTGTGGAGCGTATGGCCTGACAACGTTTCCCTTACAGCCAGTGTATTTTGTAGCACTACTGCTGAGAAATCTAATGCGCGGTGGGTAGCCGGCGGGTAGCAGTTCTGCACCGCTCAGGTGATCGGCGCCGGGCGACGCTCACTTGTTCGCTGATGTCATACACCTGTCATCGAACCTGCTTTCCGCGCGCCTTGTTCCTGCTTCTGCTGCTGCCCTGCCCTGAATACTCGCCGACACCGTCGTCAACTGCCGTCGCGATGATTTGACATGAGCACTTCAGAAAACATGGAACATTTTGCTCATGAGTGCAAAGTCAAATGAACTTGATGTGCTAAAACATCATTCTCTAATATTGCTAAACTGACAAAGACTTTTGCCTTATATGTGAAACTAGTATAGGTTGTTACGGCCTTGAACCTAAGTGACAAGACATGTCATGGACATTTTTAACCAGCGGAAATGAAAAACTTTCTAAAATAATTTGCAAATTAACCAACTTGTACATGAACTATTTTTCTTTTGTGTTGGTGTAAATACTGATTTATCATAATTGTTGTATATATGTATGTTTAAACGTCCATCATTCGAAAAAATCGTTAAATAACACAGGAAAGTAAACAGTTTGAAGACTCCGGGCTGGGGTTATTTTCGACCCGTTTTTTCCCATACGCCTGTAACCCGAATGGGGGAGTATAAGCCTTTTGTTATGGGGGCATAGGTTATTCCGAACTGTTACGCTTCATGTACAGACACAGGGCAAAGAGTAAATTAAACACAAGACCTGCCAAATAACTATCAAGCTGGAAACACCTTTTAAACAAATACTTTAGGTGTAAGTGAAAGCTCTACGTGATTAATAATTTGAATAATCTGATACTACGCTTGCAGTGACAAGTGTTACTGAAGACATTCAGAATCATGTGAAGTGATCGGGTCTGGTAGTGAGTGAGACCTAACATGGAAATATTTGGGTACCCCCTCACTAGGGAGCCCATGAGGTGATACGCCACATAACACGAAAAAGTAATATTGAAGAACTTCCAAAATATAGCAGAACTGACGACTTAACGAAATACATATTGTCGCAGAAAAATCACAACTATGTAATCAATTGATGTAATTTGCGAATGCAATTTCTGATTTTAGCTCGTCTTGAAATCGATGACTCAATTCTCCTTTATTTCCTCACAGTGTAAGAAGCCTAAATGTGACGAGGCGCGCTTCTTTTTTTTTTTTTTTGTGGACTTGTAGTCCGGGGTGATATGTTACAATACAACATCACCGGTCTATTGCGGTCTAACTGTGTTTGTGAGGCAGTAAATTTCCACCGTCACTGCAATTCACTTTGGAGGTGTGGCGGTGGGACTTGTAGTCCCGTACCACCCTCTGACGGTGGTGGTAGTAGTCCCGTACCACCCTCTGACGGTGATGGTACTACATGAGTCACGCTGTAAAATTTGGCCTAACAGAGGCAGGTGAGGGTGTGGCGGTGGGACTCACCGGACTACCACCCTCTGACGGTGATGGTAGTAGTCCCTTACCACCCTCTGACGGTGATTGTACTACATGACTCACGTAGTAAAATTTGGCCTAACAGAGGCGGGTGAGGGTGTGGCGGTGGGACTCACCCTCCGCATGTGTGCTCTGCGTCCAGAAATGCGGCCGGTTTCTTTTGATATAAAAATATCGTGTCGGGCAAACGAACTGCGAGAAGTACCACAACTAAGTCAATAACGTAAATAATTTTCCAGTTGTGAAGCAGCGAGAATAACACTAAACCCAACTTTTCATAGCATATAAAAGCAATACATAACAAGAACTGCCACAACACATTCTACACACCAGCGGGAATAATCGTTTTGTGGTCACTTACCCGAGTTGTTTTACAAATTCCGATACAATGTTATCTATCCCTTCTGTCTTAATTCATCTTAAGTCGACCAAAGCTCTTTTATAGTCTGATTCTAGTATAGCATCCCCTCTCTCTTGTATATCCACTTCTGCACTTTCTTCTGTAACATCATCAGACAATTTTTCCCCCTCAAAGATGCCTTCGATGTATTCTTTCCAGCTATTCGCTCTCTGCTCTGCGTTTCGAATTGGACCCTAATGTTACCGCCCTTACTTTTAATTTGACCGAAGTTTTATTTGAGTCTTATTTATCCTGAGTCAGTCATTTCGACAATCATCTCTTTGTCGAGTCCTTTGAAGTTTTTTTATGCAGCCATTTTCTCTTATCTTTCCTGCATTTGCTGTTTAGTCCAGTCCTAAGTGACTTTTAGCTCTGGATCCCTGAATTTCGCAGAACGTTTGCGTACTTCCTTCTTTCGTCGATCAGGTGAAGTATTTCTTCTGTTACTCATGGTTTCTTTGCCGTTACCTTCTTTGTATCTATGTTTTTCTTTCCAGTTACTGTGACTGCCCTTCTTGGAGATGTCCATTCCGCTTCAAATGAACTGTCCACTAAGCAACTCCTTATCACTGTATCTATAGCCTGAGAGACGTTCAAGCGTATCTCTTCATACCTTAATACTTCCGCATCCAACTTCTTTGCGTATTGTATCTTCCTGAGTAGTCTCTTAATCTTCACCCAAGTCTTCATCACTACCAAACTGAGATCTGAGTCCATATCTGCTCAGGAGTACGACTTACAATATAGTATCTGATTTCGGAATCTCTGCCTGACTATAATGTAATCTAACTGAAACCGTCCCATATCTCCTAGTCTTTTCCAAGTATACCTCTCGCTGTTGTGATTCTTTAAGAGAGTATTCACTATTACTAACTGAAATTCATTAAAGAACTCGGGGTACTCTTTCTCCTCTCTTATTCCTAGTACCAAGCCCATATTCTCCCGTAACACTTTCTTCTAATCCGTCCCTTACAATCGCATTCCTGTGCAACTGCATTGAGAATACTTTGATTATTAGATTTCTCGTATCACTTTATGTACTGAATTACCCGTTCAATATCCACAAAAACTTTCACTATCTCCTCAACGACGACCTGCGTCGTCGGCATGTACACCAGAACTATCGTTGTCGTAGCGACAACGTTGATGCCGATTCTGATGTGAACAACCCTGTCGCGAAATGTCCACAGTAACTCACTTTCTACCGTACTCTCCAATTCTTAACGAATCCTAACCCCGTTATACCATTTTCCGCTGCTGCTGATATTACCCTGTACACATCTGACCAGAAATTATGCCTTCTTTCCATTTCATTTCAGTGACACCTAGCATGTCTAGAGTTACTGAATTCTCAAATAATGCTCTTGGAAGGGAAGGAGTGTGCACAGAGTTCTTCATAATACCACACAGAATAAGAACCACATACCATGAGATTAGGTGAATTGTGAGGTCAGTTGTGCAACATTGTATCCGTAGGCCCATTACGGTCGACCCATAGTTGAAGATGCTCATTGTTAAGAATTATTCACACACGTTGGTGCCAGTGTACAGGTTCTCCGTCCTGTTGAAAACTATAATTTTCAGCACCTTATCGAAGATTCAGAAATGGACGAATGAGGGAGTGAGTTACAGGTGTTGGAGAAAAATCTGGAAACGCCGTGAGAAACGGCACTAGAAATATTTGCTTGAACATAAATGCGTATGCTACCCATGCCTGCATATCCCGTTATTGTATTTGAACACCAACAGCATTTTTACAAGTGTGAGTCGAGGTCATTACAGTATTCTGTGTAGTTGTAATTGCATTATGTCATAGGTAAGCAAATTCGTACAAAATGTTGGTGTTCGTATTTTGGGTGCTTCCGTAATCAACGGAGTTGAACTGTCTGATCATTCGAGAGAACGATATCGAAGGTTTATGCCGCATAAAGGGAAAGCGGAAAAACATCATTCACTAAGTCACAATGGGGACGAAAGTATGTGTTGAGCGATCGTAGCAGACGATCATTGAAAAGGATTTTGACCAAAAATATGTTGACTGCAATAGCAGAAGTGACTGCGAAACTGAACGAGGCACTCGTGAACCCTAAAAGCGCCAAAACACGATGAAGGGAGCTCCATAAGCACGAAGTTGCATGACGAGATGGAATTCCAAAACAACTCTTCAGCCCACCATGGTTAGTCTCCAACGCAACATTACTGCCAAGGTTTACAACCCCATTTTGGCTGATCAAGTCCATCTCATGGTGGAATGTTTGTTCCCCAGTGACGACGCTGTGTTCAAAGATGACAGAGTCCCTGTTAGTTCAGCTCGCATCGTCCACGATTGGTTTTGCGAACACGGGGATGAGTTTTTGCATCCCTCCTGACGACTACAGTCACCAGATCTCAAAAATATTTCTAGCCTTTGTGGTACCCTTTGGAGAGAGGGGTGCGAGGTCGCTGATCACCTCAACTATCGTTACCAAAGCTTGCCAATGCTTTACAGGAAGAATGGTAAAAGACTCCATAGAAAACCATACAGGACCTCTATTTATCCAATCTTTATTTATTTAATCGTGTCAGAAGCATCATAAATTAAATCAGAATGATTAACACATATATATCAAGTATATAACAAATACAAAAAGAGTATAAAAGTATACAGATATATAAGCAGAGTCAAGTAGTTTTTTTATTTTATGAAGTCTTGGACCAGAACCTGGCCACGTCCAGCGCTTCCGGGGTGGCGTTCATCAAATCCTTCATGGTGCAGGTGCTTGGGTACAGCACACACTGCGTGAGGTGGGTGGTGGTTTTAGTGTGTCCACAGTCACACAGCGCCGGTTCATTTGAGAGTCCCCATTTACGCATATTCTTTTTGGACCGTGTGACATCAGAGCGCAACCTAATAAGAGATTTCTATGTCGTCCATCCTTCCATATGGCCGGGAGGGAGTTCGTCGTTCGGGCTAACCATTCCCCAAGGTGCGCGTTTTCTTCTCGCCACATTGCCAGCCTCTCTTGCTGCGGTGTCCCGATGATGTTTTCTGCTGTGTGCAGGAAGCTTTTTCTAGATTCTAGTCGACGGCGGGCTGGCTGGTGTTTGTACAGCGGGTGGGCTGGTGAGGTCAACGCCGTTGTCTTTTCCTTCCTGGCCGCTACTTTCCTTCTAATATCTGGTGGGGCCGCGCCTGCCAGGCAGTACAATTTATCAGTCGGGGTTGGTCTCAGACAGCCTGTGATGCGGCAGGATTCATTAAGCGGTATGTCCACTTGCTTGGCGTGGCTAGAATTGTACCACACTGGGCACGCGTACTCCGCTGTTGAATAGCGGGGGACACGAGAGAAGCCCCCGAGAAGGATGTGTCATTAATAACACATTCGGACGTCCCCTGGGCAACGGCTCTATTCCGGCAGATTGTCTCACACCAGAAGCATCACAGTTATTCATTCTGAGACGATTGAAGAATGTTTCGTTCGCCAAAGAGTTTCCTACACGGTATGTGACCCCGTTTATGACGTTTCCATATTTTCGTTCACCACCTTTAAACATCTAGTTACGATGCATAAGTTCAAATTCGGTCCAAGTTTCTACCTCCAATGATGTAAAAGAAAATAGTCCGTGATTTCGGAGGAGCCTTTTTGAAACGCCATGTAGTATTCCACCATAGGTGTCTTCAGATGTCACATGTCGTTTGTTGTATGCTGAAAGAGAAACAAATAGGAGGTTCAAAATATCATAGATATTCATTTTACATGCTCTAGAACTGCTACTGCTACATCTGCTACACGGGGCCGCCACTGCTATTGTGTTTGGTAAAGTGAAGTTTGTGAGTTCTATGTTGTTGGGAAATGTCACCTGCAGGGCTCCACTCCTATTGTCGAACGGTATCCGCATTCAAATTTCAGACCAACTCCAAGCGTCCGCCGACCAAAGGCTAGGAGACGTATCCCGCGCATGCAGCGCGCCACGTGTTCAACACTGAATGAACTGGTTTGCATGCTACAGTGGCGCCAGTCGTCCGAAGTAGCCCACAGGGCTACAGCATCTACCTGAGACGGAACGGACAAACTGCTTAATTGGCATCGCTTGCGAGACCGTAAAGGTGGGTGACGCTCCGTTGCTCGGAGGTCGGTCATTATTCCAGCAACAGCGAACCGAGGCCGCGTGGGCATCCCAGAGAAAGCATTTGCGTTCCCTTTGTGATGTGGCAGCACGTGCGGGAACGGAGCCTAGACGCCAACGTTGGCACGGTTCACAGCGACTAACTTTGTGGTATACGATCGACCGAATAGTGAGTGAGTGAGAGAGAGAGAGAGAGAGAGAGAGAGAGAGACGGAGGGACGGAGAGAGAAGTAGAGGGCGAGAAAATAGCTCCGTTAGCGTGGAGGCTTGCTGAAACAACGGTGCAGGGCGGACGAGCATTTAAGTGGACGCTGCTGAGCCATGTATTCTTTTCAGATTCCTACCATATTTCCCATCAGAGCACAGTGTTAAAACATTCCTGCAGTAATAGACCATATAGTACGTTTCAGCCGTTTATTTTGGTCTGAGAAAGTCGAATTGGCACAGACCGGAATACATTTAAATATACACAGATATTATTGATGTACAATATCTCATGCTCTAGCGGAAGTTTTATTCGTTAATCTTGGTATGCACGAGTGACTGGATTCGTAAAAATGCGTGAGAGGGAACTACAAGAGAGCTGTTTCCTACCAGATACGAAATGGTTGCATTAAAAGAACATTATCCACCTACTATAGGTTTTGATATACAGCAAGAATAAGAAAATGTTTATCATGATATTGTGGCGCTCATTTTAGTGTGATAAGAAAAACCATATCGTAAAATACGTTATAATTAAACAAAACCAGTAAAATCATGCACGACCTCCATTTTGTGTACGTGTAGCCTTAGTGATTAGCAGAATCCACAGTTTTCTGTAGTCTGAAATACAGTTACTGTGCCAAAAACTTGTAATACTTTTTTGTTCTACCGGGAAATCAGTGAATACACGACTGACATATACTTTTGGCGTTAGCACTTCGCAATTAACTAAGCTGTCCATGTTCAAACCGTTTACCTGGATAGCTGTACAAGTAGGAATTTTCCTACAAAGTATGTTAACGTTGTATGATATTACTTTAATGAAATTCATTAACTTATATATTTCTAACTCCAATGGGGAAGGAATATCTCTTGATAGCTACGGTAGCTATCTTTAATATTTTGCCTATAAAAACGACATAATTGCCCCAGTTCATTTTGAAAATTGATTTCCAAAGTCTTTCAAACCGTAACATTAGTGGAAGATTTATCTTTCAACTTACCGTCGACAGCGAGGTCGTTAGAGACGGAGCAGAAGGTTGCATTTGTTAGGGTTTGAGGGGGGGGGGGGGGGAACCACTCCGACATTTGCTTTAAACGGTTCAGGGAAATCATGGAAAACCTACGTCTGGATAGACAGACGGGATATGAACCGTCGTCCTCCCGAAAGAGAATTCAGAGTGCTAACTACTTCGCCACTTCCGTTTGTTCAAATGGTTCAAATGGCTCTGACCACTATGGGACTTAACATCTATGGTCATCAGTCCCCTAGAACTTAGAACTACTTAAACCTAACTAATCTAAGGACATCACACAACACCCAGTCATCACGAAGCAGAGAAAATCCCTGACCCCGCCGGAATCGAACCCGGGAACCCGGGCGAGGGAAGCGAGAAAGCTACCACACGACCACGAGCTACGGACTTCTGTTTGTTCTCTCAAGGCATTATCCATGATAAAGATCATCGTCTAATAATTCTGTCAAGGTTAAGCAGTTAACTCCAATAGGCCACTAAATGATTTTTGATCTCCATTGCTTTTAAAATAGCAAAAGACATGTAATATTTAGTTCCAGTTCAGTCAAATGAAGCTCCTGTATTTATAGCTAGCTTTTATTTTACCCACTTGCAAAGAGTCAATGAGACTGTTGCTCCTACGTATATCTGATAGCCTGAACTCGGACAGTGCACATTGGTAGTCACATTCCAAGTTCACTGAGTTCCTCATCTCATTGCTACAGTGGGGGAAAATCCCCTGTCACACTTGTAAGGTACTGTGGACGCGATGAGTATTTTTCTTCTTATAATAGTAATAATAATAATAATAATAATAATGCACACCCACCATCGGCATCGAAACAGCTCTCTTTTATCGAAATCTGTGCTGCATCACAGTAGTTCACGGGCGCTCAACGAAAAAAGTTCTGTGGTCTGTTCGTTGACTGTGCAGAACGCTCTGCGCATCGGTTGGTCTTCAATTACATGATCTGTTTACCTACTCGTTTACATTCATTCGCTAAAAGTTATCTCATTACTTATAGAATTTCCAAAAGATGAAAATAATTGCTGAGGCAAATTATCACTGATTACAAGCACTGACATATTTCATCTGTAAATGAGGGTTTGTTATTACTTGTGCCCAGCATCACTGCCAGTTTTAGGAACACCGAAACGTCCGAAACTTCAGAGCTGTGGGCTACCTCAGATTCATTTTTACGCCTCCAGCGTAACAACTTCGTTTTACTACAATATAACGTAAAGACGTCATGCTCTGCGATCTGTTGCAAGTCGACGATATATTTTTTTTTACCCCTTCCTGTCTGTGGAGACGAAGAAAAAGCCAGAGAGATCAGCTCTCGTTCACCGACTCATATAGGAGGCATCATTATCTGATTAATGCAGCGAAAAAAAGTTGCAAAGGGAAACTTAATTTACAGCAGTAAAGTATATGAATGCTTACCTCGTGCTCCGATAATTCACCCGCTCAAATAAAAGCAAACGTAAGGGAAACTTCTCCTTCGTTATTTCTCTGTGTAAACTAATTATCTAAGAATTCTAGGTTTCCAGTCATACCTGCTACGCAGCAACGGAAGCAAAGAATAATTGTTCTCACCTATAAGTTTCTCCCTATGTAAAGAGGTTGCACGGTATTGAATAATTAAAAAGACCATGAGTTGCCAAATCGAATTACTTTTATTAAAGTAATAAGCTTCTATTTTCATTTTAATGTGGCGTCTGTCTCGGGAAATCTCTGATTTTCGATAAATCTGGCAGCCGTATCTTATGCTGCTATAATATTCATCTTATATCCGTTTAACTTTAAGCTAAACACGTTTATTTCTCAAAAAAAAGTACATCCTGTTTCTACAACACTCATTTGACTTTATAATTCTCCACCTTCTACATAAATGAAGACAGATATTTAATGTGAATATTAATTTACGACTAGGAGTACAAAGATTTTATTTCCATCCGAATTCAGAAGGATACATGTCTTTCATTCACGAACGTACAATACTTAAATTGGTATTAAAATTTTCCTTTCTTTTACACTAATGTTCAATCTGTTGTCCACCGAACGCACAAGAAGCAGTCAGACGATATGCAGATTCCTCCCAAATTTTTAGGAAACCACATAAACAAAATGAGATTCCGTGAGATCAGGTGATCTTACAAGCCTGTGGTGCAATGCAAGATCTATACGGCATGTTTCCACAACTAAGAAGAAAACCAGATCTAAAACTTTCAAGAATGGAAGAGCTTCCTAAATTATATAACTTTGAGTTATCATTTATTATAGCCTATACAGTAACTTACAAAATTATTTAGACAGTACCATACTCACTTACATGATGCTGTTTTTGATGTCTGATTTAATGAAAGGAAATTCTGAGAAAAACAAACACACTAAAATTAATTTTCTAAACATTGCCAAATTGTAATGGCGCACTTAATTTTGCTGGTCTACAGAAAGAGTCCGCTCACCTTATGGTGAATTTCTTCTTCTGCAGTCCTGTAGACACACTTCCTTTTTAATAACGAATGATGTTCTTCTACTGGAAAAGTTGCAGTAGAATTAATCCACCGGGTGCAAGAAACACTTTTCTGTATCAGAGTAACTGAGCGATTAATTGAAAAGTTGTTTGTGAGTAAAAACGTCGACATATTGGCACTTGTTTGATACAAAAGCACTGCCAAGCCCATACTAATCTTAGGTTCAAGTTTCTACACTCACACCCAATCAGAGTCTTTTGTAACAGCCAGCTTATGGTATCGAACCAAACCTGATACCAGAAGGGGCTACAAAACGGATTATCTGTGACAGAATGCTCGTCCAAATATTACACATTTTGACCTCTTTGCCGGCACAGTTTGTGTAACATTCTGCGCTTTTTTTGTTATTCAAAAATCATTCGTTACATATTAACATCGAAATTTCACGTATTCGTTTTTCTCATACGTTTGCATTCACTTTGTGGTACTCCAAAGCTAAGTTTTAATCAATTTTTCGCAAACTTAACACATAAATTCAGAGCTCCTTATATTCGCACTCGATTATTACGATGGCTCGACTCCCAGCATTCTGTGGGAGATCGTCTGGAATGCAGCCTTGTATGGAACGAAAGGATACATGATATAAAGTGGCCTGGTAAAGTAGGAAAGGCAGGGATCTTCTACAGAACTGACAGGGTGTGGAGTACGAGGAAAACTGACATAATTATAGGATATGCTATAAAACATCTGAGTTTAACTTCCATAGTTCACGATGAAGTCATAGAGGACTAAACTGTACAGAAAGTTTGTAATACATCCAATAAATAATCTAAGACGTAGGTGTGCAAATGCTATTAAAATATGAATATGTTGGTACAAATGCTATTAAAATATGAATATGTTGGTACAGATCAGAATGTCGTGTTGGGCAACCCCACTCCCCCAAAAACAAGTCGGATGGACGTAGAATGACTATTTTAAGCAAGTCTTTTGATACTTTTCATTTTTTCATACTATTTCATTAAATGGAACAACAGAATTTCTTAAACGCGCAGTATTGTATTCCGACGAATACCTCCAAAAAGATGTCGAGTCCTCGGTTAGTCGGAAAAGTCATTGCCGAAAAATGTGCTCTCTGGTTTCCCCCAGTCATGTTCTTGGTCCATTGCTTATCTCGCTGCAATTACGATATTTAATTAGTGATTCTCTCTTGTAAGTACCACTTATGTGTTGACCACATCCAGTCGTGTCTCACTCCTAAACACAAGAACAATGCCTTGATCGTATACGGTACGAATGACAAGCCTTGTTCAGCATCACGATGGGTGCAAAACCTCGGTCATAAACTAAACCCTAAAAAGTCACAGGCCATCCTGTATCACACTGAAAGTATATCGGCGGGCATTTCCGTGAAAATGTTATTCCAATACCTCTTAATGCTATCCAATTGCCGTTTCTAAACCTGTGGTGTGGGGGCAGCGTTTTTGAGTCATAATCAAGAAGTTCCCGGCCCCACATTCGAACGACGCCACTGCTTAAATGTTGAATAAAAGTCATCAGCAATAGCGGTGGACAATTTACGGCATAAGAAGTCGCCCTCACATTGCGACGACCTTGTCAAATTCGGCGGAGGGGCGAGCAATGGTTCAGGGTACTCTTTTGCCCTTGGCGAAGAAAACTGGCCCAAGAAGTCGGAAGAATCAATAATGTTCAACAGCATGAGGAAGCAGAAGGCAATGGAAACCACTGCATTAATGACACATAACGTTTATCGACAGGCTAACTGAAATGTAATTGAAAACGTATAATGATGATCTCTCCATTCTCAAAGGATTCCGTACTGTTCCCCCATTCCGATGTTCGGGAAGGGTCTAGCAAGTGGGAGGTGACCCTGCGAAAAGGAGTAAATAACTAATGAACGGGTAACGTTCTACGAATCGCGGTGTGGAATGTCAGAAGCTTACACATAGGAAGGGCAAAGACTGAGTTACGGTGAAGAGTTCAGTGATACCGTTGTTGTAATCAGAATCGACAGCAAACCAACACCGACAACGATACGTCAGGTATACATGCCGAAGTCGAAAGCCCGAAATAAAGAGATACAGAAAGTTTATGAAGATGGAAATGAGCGTTTGGCATCGTCGGCCGGGAGACCCCTATTCGGGGAAGTTCGACCGCCAAGTGCAAGTCTTATTTCATTCGACGCCACATTGGGCGACTTGCGCGCCGGTAATTAGGATGAAATGATGACAACACAACACCCAGTCCCCAAGCGGAGAAAAATCTCCAACGCGGCCGGGAATCGAACCCGGGCCCGCTTGCATGGGAGGCGAGAACGTTATCACCCAGTTGAGCAGGCGGACTTTATGAGGATATTGAGCGGTTAATACAGTAGGTAAAGGGAGAGGAACATCTAAGAGTCATGGAAATCGGAATGCGGTTGTAGGGGAGGGAGTGGAAGGAAGGATTACGTAAGGGCTTCGTAATAGGAACGAGAGAGGTGAAAGACATTTTGAGCGCTGAAATAAATTTCAGCTAGTAATAGCGAATACTCTGTTCAAGAAACACAAGGAGAGAAGGTATACTTGGAAAAGGCCGGGAGACGGGGGGAGATTTCAGTTACATTACATCATGGTCAGGCAACGATTCCGAAACCAGATACTGGATTGTAAGGCGTACCTAAGAGCAGGTACAGACTCAGATCACATTGGCGAAGAATAGGCTGAAAATGAGACTACTCCGGAAGAATCAACTCGCAAATTACTGGATTGCGGGAGCGCTAAGGAATAAAGAGATAAACTTTAATTTCCATGAGGCAAAAGATGCTATGATAATCTGTAGGCTTTTCAGTTGAAGAGAAGTGTACGTCTCTAGACAGAGCAGTCATGCTAGTCGGAAAGAGAAACATAGCTACCAAGAATGTAGCTGCAAAAAACCTTTGGTAACAGAAGAAATATTTCATATAATCGACGAAAGATGGGAATAGAAAAATGTTCAGGCAAATTCAGGAATACAGAAATACATGTCACTTAGGAATGAAATAAATAAGAAGTGCAGGGAAGTTAAGGCGAAAAGGCTGCTTGAAAAATGTGACGAAGTCAAAACAGAAATGATTGTCTGAAGAACTGGCTCAGCATGTAGAAAAGTGAAACCAACCTTTTGTGAACTTACGAGCAACATTAAAATGGATGACGTAAGATCAAATAAGGCAGATAGGATCGATAAGATTGCATCGGAATTTCTAAAATCATTGGGGGAGGTGTCAAAAAATCAGCTACTCACGTTGGTGTGCAGAATGTATGAGACTGTCGACATATCAACACACTTTAGGAGAAACGTCATCCACAAAATTCAGACTATAACAACAGCCAAAATATGCGAGAATTATAGCACCATCAGAATAGCGGCACCCAACTTGCTGACGAGAATCATATACATATGAATCTGGAAGGATATTAGGGCACTGCTATATGACGATCAGTTGGGCTTTAACGCAGGTAAAGGCACCAGACAGAACAATGTTGGAAATTAGGTGGACTGATGGAGTAATGAAAAGGAAGATTCTCCCCAGAATCAGTGAGGAAATGAATACACGGGGCACAGTGACCAGAAGGAGGGGCGAGCTGGTACGACATCCCTTAAGATATCAAGGAATAATTTCCAAGGTACTGTAGCTGTACGGGGTAAAAATTGTATACGAAGACGGACACCGAAATACATAGAGCAGATACTTGAGGTCATAGGTTGCCATTGTTACTCTCACTGAGACGAAAAGTTTGGCACAGGAGAGGAATTCGTGGGGAAGCAAATCAAAACAGTCAGATGAATGATGACTCAAAAAAAGAAAACAGCAGACTTCTCCATTTTCTTGGTTGAACATCTAAAATGGGAAAAACCGACAGTTGTAGTAGGAAGGAAATCTCTCTGTCGCCTATGTGAAATACAAAAATGTAATGAAATTATGGGAAATTATGCCCACAGCAAATTAAATAAAAATCTGTCCAGTTTTTGTACTGCCAAATATTTACTGCTGCCATACAGTTCAACACGACGTAAACAGTGGATGCGAAAAATTAGGATGTTCTAGCACGATTATCTTTCTTGTTCTCAGTTAGGTTGAATTCGACTGGATAGACAACGTGATGTTCACACACTCTTTTCGTTTCATCGGTTTCTTAGCCACTGGAATCCTCAACACATGCCTTCAGTACAAAAAACCTATCATCAATCCCTAAATGCACTACGAGATCGAACACGCCAAGAACTTTTGTTGTACCTTCGCACAACACTAACTATTTCTCCATCACTCTCTCCAGTTCAGTCGCACGACTATGGGACTAATCATCCAGTAACCTGTGGTTTACCCAAAACCACTCTGTCTTCAAGAGTAGATTAAAGCTTTATCCTTTATCATAGGCTTTACTTCCTTCTTTGCATAACCCAGATGCTTATTTTCTTGCCAATCGTGAACTAGTATCTCTGTCACATTGTAAACTATGTGTGCTTTTCACATCTCTTCCTAGTTTTGTTTTCTTCGTTCCGTCTCTCTGGCTAATCTCACTCTGTTACTGACGGCTCTTTGTCTGACTATTTGTCGTCTAGTTTGCTTCCATTCTGTACCGTTGCCAGACGTTTATATTAGATATCGTTTTTCCGTTCGCAATATGATGAAGTTGCTTAATGCGATGTTAGTAAGGCATATAATTCCTTATATTCATTACTACAGATTTCTTTATTGATTTGGACTACTAAGGACCACATGAAATAACTCTTGTTTACTTTATTATTTACTTGCTTTCTTTTGAGTAGCTTTTCATTGCTTCGCTGAGTTTTTCTGTTATTTCCTCTGTCCGTATTGCACCTGGTCTTTTCTTTGTTTTCGCCAGGAAGTTATTGTAATTCTTTTACTTTTTCTGTGAGCTGTTTCCTTTCTCATGTTTCTTCCTCCATTGTCTCTATATCCCGCAGGTCTGCAATAACTTTCTTTGATCTATATCATTTATTGTTTTGGGTCTGTCTCTTTTATAAGTTCTTTTTGCTATCTTTTCATGTAGTCTTTTTCGGTACTTAGAAGACAATTTTTCTCCCCCTCATTATGTCTATCATAGATCCTATTGTTTCAGAACATTTTTATTACTTCTTTACTTTCATTTGGCATTTTCATATTTCGCTTATAAGATTTTTCTAATTATTTTCCTTTCTTCCCTTTCTGTTTTACCTAATCATTTGGCTGTATTTAACGAAAGGTATTCTGAAGAGTAAAGGCATTTTGGTCTCTTGTAGTGCCGAAGTATTGCTTTTCAGGAAATAGATTTCAGGCTACATGTGTCTTTTGTTAATTTAAAAGCCACTTCAATTTTCCTTGCTCTTGTTTATTTAGCTTCTTTATTCACAGCATTTGGCTATATTATTTCACTTACATAGTTAAATTTTGTATCTTTTTTTATTCTTCCATAACCAGCTTCCATGTATTTCTACTACTTCTTCGCATCTGTCATGTTGTCTTTTTTCCAATACCTCTACATAGACCTCTTTCTGAAGCTTTCTCTTGTAGAAGATTTATTAGCATTGTTGCATTTTCCATGTATATTCGCCTAGTTTCGAGCCGACAGGTTCATTCTTCCGAACTACTGAGAGTGCACTGAAAGTGTGCTATCTTAATGACAACCGTCTGCAACTGGCACTACATGTATCACCCACTGACGGCCGATGAATGTCAAAATATGAACATGCTCGCATTACAAGTGAAAATTAAACTGTTCGATTCTGACTCTCATTGTGAGGACTTGTATATTGCGGCATTTATCTACCGTCATGTGTGGTGCATGTATTGCAGGTATTAGATGATTGTCATTAAGATCAAGCACTTTTGAGTGAAGTCTCAGTAGGTCGGGCTTGAGAATGTATCAGTCTGTTCAAAACTGGTTTACAAAACGCATATACTGCAACTGTGACAGATTTGTAGCAAGCACTTCATGGATGCACAGGTTATTCCCTATTCTTACAATTACGAGTTTTTTTTTTTTTAATTCCTTGTTCTTCTGTTCATTTCCTTCAATCCCTGACTACCTTTTCTAGTACACAACTTTACAGCACTCGAGGTAATCCGTCTCCTTGTCTTACACCAGTTTTGTCTCAAAAGCCTCGGAGTTCAAATGGTTCAAATGGCTCTGAGCACTATGGGACTCAACTGCTGTGGTCATAAGTCCCCTAGAACTTAGAACTACTTAAACCTAACTAACCTAAGGACATCACACACATCCATGCCCGAGGCAGGATTCGAACCTGCGACCGTAGCGGTCGTGCGGTTCCAGACTGTAGCGCCTTTAACCGCTCGGCCACTCCGGCCGGCAGCCTCGGAGTCTTCACCTAAATATTTTATTTCGAATTTTATATTTCTGGTGTTTCTTTTATTATTTCCAATGATTTGTTGTCTGTTCCAATCTGTTTTGAGATGCTGCATAATCTTTCCATCATCCTGTCAGGCGAAATAAATGCATAAAAAATAGACAAAGCCAGCCAGGGTAGCCGAGCGGTTCTAGGCTCAACAGTCTGGAACCGCGTGACCGCTACGTTCGCAGGTTCGAATCCTGCCTAGGGCATGGATGTGTGTGATGTCCTTAGGTTAGTTAGGTTTAAGTAGTTCTAAGTTCTATGGGACTGATGACCTCAGAAGTTAAGTCCCATAGTGCTCAGAGCCATTTGAACCAAATAAACAAATTTAAAAATTTTATTTTTTCGGGTCCACAGCTTCAACCCGTATTAGACACGTGCTTGAAAATGACCAAGGGTTGAAATTGGCCTATCACACAGATAATAAAAAGAATACAACCTACTTGGACCATGTTTTCATTTTCAAAATAAATAAGTACGTGTATTATTTAATTTAATGGCAACGTATAAACGAGATCCGTGTGAGAGGAAATGGCCAGATGTACGATGATTGGTAATGCACTATGGAGTACAAAAACTGAGTAACGTGGGAGATGCATTACCTCACCGTTCGTCTCCAGTGGAGAGTGAACTGTGTGCAGTATGTGCGATCGACTGGTGTTCGCTACACAGTATCGCCTGCACTGCCGACCCCGCCGTCGCCGCTGGCCGCTTGGATCAGCCAGCCGGCAATCTGTTTGCTCAGCTCGCGGCGTTCCGAATACCACAACAAGTGGCTCAGAAAGCCTGCTTTGACTAGGCTGAGCTCGGACAACAGTCCCCGCCAACCGCCGTCCTGCCGAGCAGTATCGCCGCCTGCTCTGTGACGTGGTCAGGCATCGAGAGCAGCTCTCTGTAAACAACAGTGGCCTCCTACACTGTTTGTGTATCATGTCATGGACTTTACTCAGCATATACATAAACAAATACTCATTCGCAAACCGTAAGATTCAAATTTTTCAATTCTTCGGGACATACCGTCCCAGAAATACACTACTGGCCCTTAAAACTGCTACACCACGAAGATGACGTCCTACTCACGCAAAATTTACCCGACAGGAAGAAGATACTGCGATATGCAAATGATTAGATTTTCAGAGCATTCACACAAGGTTGGCGCCGATGGCGACACCTACAACTTGCTGACATTAGGAAAGTTTCCAACAGATTTCTCATACACAAACAGCAGTTGACCGGCGTTGCCTGGTGAAACGTTGCTGTGATGCCTCTTGTAAGCAGGAGAAATGCGTACCATCACGTTTCCGACTTTGATAAACGTCGGATTGTAGCCTATCGCGATTGCGGCTTATCGCATCGCGACATTGCTGGTCGCGTTGGTCGAGATCCAATGACTGTCAGCAGAATGTTGAATCGGTGGGTTCAGGAGGGTAATACGGAACGCCGTGCTGGATCCCAACGGCCTCGTATCACCAGCAGTCGAGATGGCAGGCATCTTATCCGCATGGCTGTAACAGATCGTGCAGCCACGTCTCGATCCCTGAGTCAACAGATGGGGACATTTGCAAGACAACAACCATCTGCACGAACAGTTCAACGACGTTTGCCGCAGCGTGGACTATCATCTCGGGGACCATGGCTGCGGTTACCCTTGACGCTGCATCACAGACAGGAGCGCCTGCGATGGTGTACTCAACGACGAACCTGGGTACACGAATGGCAAAACGTCATTTTTTCGGATGAATCTAGGTTCTGTTTACAGCATCATGATGGTCGCATCGGTTTTTCGCGACATCGCGGTGAACGCACATTGGAAGGGTGTATCCGTGATCGCCATACTGGCGTATCACCCGGCGTGATGGTATGGGGTGCCATTGGTTACTCGTCTCGGTCACCACTTGTTCGCATTGACGGCAGTTTCAACAGTGGACGTTACATTTCACATGTGTTACGACCTGTGGATCTACCCTTCTTTCGATCCCTGCGAAATCCTACATTTCAGCAGGATAATGCACGACCGCATGTTGCAGGTCCTGTACTGGCCTCTCTGGATACAGAAAATGTTCGACTGCTGCCCTGGCCAGCACACTCTGCAGATATCTCACCAATTGAAAGCGTCTGGTCAATGGTGGCCGAGCAACTGGCTCGTCTCAATACGCCAGTCACTACTCTTGGTGAACTGTGGTATCGTGTTGAAGCTGCATGGGCAGCTGTACCTGTGCAAGCCATCCAAGCTCTATTTGACTCAATGTCCAGGCGTATCAAGGCCGTTATTACGGCCAGAGGTGGTTGTTCTGTGTACTGATTTCTCAGAATCTATACACCCAAATTGCGTGAACATGTAATCAGATGTCAGTTCTAGTATAATATATTTGTCCAATGGATACCCGTTTATCATCTGCATTTCTTCTTGGTTTAGCAATTTTAATGGCCGGTAGTGTAAATTAAAAATAGTTTACATGCCTCTGTTCCGACGAAGGTTCTAGTGAGGTCTTCCTTGGGTATAAGACAAATGCCAAAACCGTAAATCTTCTTCCAAATATTGCTAATTGGGACGGTCTCCGGTTCACTACCAGCTCGCTTGATTTTTAACTGGAAAGTCACTTGATCTTCAAACGGTCATGAACGGTCTCTACATTATTCTCTTCATCATTTTGCTTAGCATTTACTTAACGTACCCACCTCTGGCTACTCAATTCTGAGCGCAAACTGTAAACTATATCTAAAAAAAAAAAGACCGAACAGCTGAGTGTGTCTACAGTAGCCACAAGGTATATTATCTTTATTTCACTTCACATTTTACTAAGATTTTGGGTAATTATCGGAGCCCACTCACGTATTCAATACATAAATGTGTACTATGTCAGTACATACATCCTTTCCTTCTCTCATCTGATGAATGAAAATCGTGATGACAGTGTACAAGATTAATTTCAGTATCTAGATTTGTGGGAGTAAAAGTAGCCTCCTACCGTGGCAGAGTAGCCAACCCCATAAAGCATGTACCAGGGAGCAAAGAGGTTTCAGTACGCCTTGGACGAAGCTCTTGTATAGGTTGACACCACACAAGAGGGAGCTCTCTGAGCACTTGAGGAGGAATAGAATGCACGGGTCCCAAAAGGGTTCGCTCGGCTGTGTTATGGGAGACGCGAGATGGGCAACACCTATTCACAGTTAACTTACTATCTTATTTTTGTAGATTTTGTCGATTTAGCAACGCATGCAAGGTATTGTTTTGCTCCATCCTTGTTCAGACATGTGCACACGTGATGTATCTTCTCGGTTCAGTCTGGTTTAGTTCGTTGTTGACTCACGAGTATAGTATAACTGAACAGATTTCTGTAACGTCTCTAATTTCGATTTCAGTTAATAAATTAGTTTCCACTTGTCTTTATTTTCTCAGGCTTAAGTTCGCAGATGGTGTCTCACAGTAACATATCCTGTCCAATTTGCTTAGCTACTCTGAATTTTACCACTCATTTCATGCAGAATTTTAGTTTGTGAGGATCATTATGTTTCACATTTACCGACTGTCGGGGTTGTTACTGTTATGGTCTTCAGTCCAGACTCTGGTTTGATACAGCTATCCATCTTCTTCTGTCCTGTACAAGCTTCTTCATCTCCAATTAACTAATGCAATCAACATCCTTCTGAATCTGATTTAGTGTTTTCATCTCTTCTACTCCCTCTACGATTTTTACCCTCCACGTTGCCCTCCAATAGGAAATTGGTGATTCTTTGATGCCTCAGAACATGTCTTACCAGCCGATCCCTTCTTCTCATCAAATTGTACCAGAAAGTTCCTCTTCTCCCCAATTCTGTTCAGTACCTCCTCATTAGTTATGTGATCTACCCATGCTTCTGTAGCTCCACATTTCGAAAGCTTCTGTTCTCTTCTTGTCTTAACTATTTATCGTCCATGTTTTACTTCCATACGTGGCTAAACTCCATAAAAATCCTTTCAGAAAAGACTTCCTGACACTTAAATCTATACTCGATGTTAACAAATGTCTCTTCTTCAGAAAGGCTTTCCTTGCCATAGCCATTCAACGTTTTATATCCTCTCTACTTCGTCCATCATCAGTTATTTTGCTTCCCGAACAGCAAAACTCATTTACTACTTCAAGTGTTTTATTTCCTAATCTAATTTCCTCAGCCTCACCTGATTTAATTTGACTACATTGTATTATCCTCGTTTTCCTTTCAAGAAATTGTCCAATCCATTCAGCTGCTCTTGGTTCAAATGGGTTCAAATGGCTCTGAGCACTATGGGACTCAACTGCTGAGGTCATTAGTCCCCTAGAACTTAGAACTAGTTAAACCTAACTAACCTAAGAACATCACAAACATCCATGCCCGAGGCAGGATTCGAACCAGCGACCGTAGCGGTCGCGCGGTTCCATACTGTAGTGCCTAGAACCGCCACTCTGGCTGCAATGTCATCGCCAAACCTCAAAGTTTTTATTTCTTCTCCATGGATTTTAATTTTTACGCAAAACTTATGTTTTGTTTCCTTTACTGCTTGCTCAATATACAGATTGAATAATATCGGGGATAAGCTACAACCCTGTCTCACTCCCTTCCCTACCACTGCTTACGTTTCATGCCCCTCGACTCTCATAACTGTCATCTGGTTTCTGCACAAATTGTAAATAGCCTTTCGCTCCCTGTATTTCACCCCTGGCACCTTCAGAATTTGAAACAGAGTGTTCCAGTCAACATTGTCAAAAGCTTACTCTAAGTCTACAAATGGTGGAAAAGTAGGTTTGCCTTTTCTTAATCTATCTTCTAAGATAATTCGTAAGGTCAGTATCGCCTCACGTGTTCCAACATTTCTACGGAATCCAAACTGATCTTCCCCTGAAGTCGCTTTGTACAAGTTTTTCGATTAGCTTGTAGAGTATTTGTGTTAATATATTGTAGCCGTGACTTATTAAACTGATAGTTCGGTAATTTCACCTGTCTCACACATCTTGCTCACCAGATGGTAGAGTTTTGTGAGGGATGGCTCTCCTATGGCTATCAGTAGTTCTGATGGAATGTTGTCTACTCCCGGGACCTTGTTTCGACTCAGGTCTTTTAGTGTTCTGTCAAACTTTTCACGCAGAATCATATCTCCCATTTCATCTTCATCCAGTCCTCTTCCATTCCACAATATAGACCTCAAGCACGTCGACCTTGCATAGACACTCTAGGTACTCCTTCCACCTTTTTGCTTTCTCTTCTTGCTTAGAACTGGTTTTCCGTCTGACCTCTTGATATTCATACAAGTGTTTCTTTTTTCTCCAAAGGTCTCTTTAATTTTCTTGTAGTCAGTATCTATCTTACCCCTGGTGAAATATGCCTCTAAATTCTGACGTTCGTCCTCTAGCCATCCCTGCTTAACCAGTTTGCAGTTCCTCTTGATCTCCTTTTTGAGACGTTTGTATTCCTTTCTGTGTGCTTCATTTACTGCATTTTTATACACTCCTGGAAATGGAAAAAAGAACACATTGACACCGGTGTGTCAGACCCACCATACTTGCTCCGGACACTGCGAGAGGGCTGTACAAGCAATGATCACACGCACGGCACAGCGGACACACCAGGAACCGCGGTGTTGGCCGTCGAATGGCGCTAGCTGCGCAGCATTTGTGCACCGCCGCCGTCAGTGTCAGCCAGTTTGCCGTGGCATACGGAGCTCCATCGCAGTCTTTAACACTGGTAGCATGCCGCGACAGCGTGGACGTGAACCGTATGCGCAGTTGACGGACTTTGAGCGAGGGCGTAAAGTGGGCATGCGGGAGGCCGGGTGGACGTACCGCCGAATTGCTCAACACGTGGGGCGTGAGGTCTCCACAGTACATCGATGTTGTCGCCAGTGGTCGGCGGAAGGTGCACGTGCCCGTCGACCTGGGACCGGACCGCAGCGACGCACGGATGCACGCCAAGACCGTAGGATCCTACGCAGTGCCGTAGGGGACCGCACCGCCACTTCCCAGCAAATTAGGGACACTGTTGCTCCTGGGGTATCGGCGAGGACCATTCGCAACCGTCTCCATGAAGCTGGGCTACGGTCCCGCGCACCGTTAGGCCGTCTTCCGCTCACGCCCCAACATCGTGCAGCCCGCCTCCAGTGGTGTAGCGACAGGCGTGAATGGAGGGACGAATGGAGACGTGTCGTCTTCAGCGATTAGAGTCGCCTCTGCCTTGGTGCCAATGATGGTCGTATGCATGTTTGGCGCCGTGCAGGTGAGCGCCACAATCAGGACTGCATACGACCGAGGCACAAAGGGCCAACACCCGGCATCATGGTGTGGGGAGCGATCTCCCACACTGGCCGTACACCACTGGTGATCGTCGAGGGGACACTGAATAGTGCACGGTACATCCAAACCGTCATCGAACCCATCGTTCTACCATTCCTAGACCGGCCAGGGAACTTGCTGTTCCAACAGGACAATGCACGTACGCATGTATCCTGTGCCACCCAACGTGCTCTAGAAAGTGTAAGTCAACTACCCTGGCCAGCAAGATCTCCGGATCTGTCCCCCATTGAGCATGTTTGGGACTGGATGAAGCGTCGTCTCACGCGGTCTGCACGTCCAGCACGAACGCTGGTCCAACTGAGGCGCCAGGTGGAAATGGCATGGCACGCCGTTCCACAGGACTATATCCAGCATCTCTACGATCGTCTCCATGGGAGAATAGCAGCCTACATTGCTGCGAAAGGTGGATATACACTGTACTAGTGCCGACATTGTGCATGCTCTGTTGCCTGTGTCTATGTGCCTGTGGTTCTGTCAGTGTGATCATGTGATGTATCTGACCCCAGGAATGTGTCAATAAAGTTTCCCCTTCCTGGGACAATGAATTCACGGTGTTCTTATTTCAATTTCCAGGAGTGTTTTTTCTTCTTTCATCAATTACATTCAGTATCTCTACTGTTACCCAAAGATTTCTACTAGCCTTCGTCTTTTGATCTACTTGATCCTCTGCAACCTTCACTAGTTCATCCGTTAAAGCAACCCATTCATCTTCTACTGTGTTTTTCCCCTGATCTTGTCAACCATTTGCTAATGCTCTCTGGAACTCTTTACTATCTCTGGCTCTTTCAGTTTATCCAGGTCTCATCTCCTTAAATTTCCACCTTTTTTGCAGTTTCTTCAGTTTTAATCTACAGTTCATAACCAACATATTGTGGTCAGAGTCCACATCTGCCACTGGAAATGTCTTACAATTTAAAACCTGATTAGTAACTCTCTGTCTTACCATTATGTAATCTATCTGAAACCTTCCAGTGTCTCCAGGCCTCTTCCATGCGTACAACCTTATTTCATGACTCTTGAACCAAGTGTTAGCTGTGATTAAGTTATTCTCGGTGCAAAATTCTATCAGGCGACTTCCTCTTTCATTTCTTACTCCCATTCCATATTCACCAACTTCTTTTCCTTCTCTTCCTTTACCTACAACCGAATTCAAATCCCCCATAACTATTAAATTTTCATCTGTCGTCACTATCTGAATAATAATTCTTTCTTTAAAATAAACTTCTAAATTTGTTACAGAGTTTATTCTTATCGATGAATTCTTGTTCACTTGCTTTGTGCACTCAAGCCAAGTGAACGACAGATTGCCTACCACATGCATAGTGGTGAAGTTTTTCTTTATTCTTATGTTTGTCCTGAATCTCCGTTACATGCATATATGTGCGTGAATGTTGCCATTGAAAGATTCCTCTGACCCTATCATAATTAATAATTAATGATCAACAATGCTGAGGTCTCCAAGACGCAATTGTTAATGTAGTTTTGTAACTCATCCGGGAGCATTATGATGAACAGCAGCCATCACCTATTTATTAGTTGTCTAGTTTATTAGTTTGTTCAATTATTTCTCACTGCACTTGCTTTCGTGTTCCCTGCAAGCCTCCAATTTCACGTCCTACGGGTGTACGTTGTGCAACAGATAAATATGGACAAGTTATGTACACTCCTGGAAATTGAAATAAGAACACCGTGAATTCATTGTCCCAGGAAGGGGAAACTTTATTGACACATTCCTGGGGTCAGATACATCACATGATCACACTGACAGAACCACAGGCACATAGACACAGGCAACAGAGCATGCACAATGTCGGCACTAGTACAGTGTATATCCACCTTTCGCAGCAATGTAGGCTGCTATTCTCCCATGGAGACGATCGTAGAGATGCTGGATGTAGTCCTGTGGAACGGCTTGCCATGCCATTTCCACCTGGCGCCTCAGTTGGACCAGCGTTCGTGCTGCACGTGCAGACCGCGTGAGACGACGCTTCATCCAGTCCCAAACATGCTCAATGGGGGACATGTCCGGAGATCTTGCTGGCCAGGGTAGTTGACTTACACCTTCTAGAGCACGTTGGGTAGCACGGGATACATGCGGACGTGCATTGTCCTGTTGGAACAGCAAGTTCCCTTGCCGGTCTAGGAATGGTAGAACGATGGGTTCGATGACGGTTTGGATGTACCGTGCACTATTCAGTGTCCCCTCGACGATCACCAGTGGTGTACGGCCAGTGTAGGAGATCGCTCCCCACACCATGATGCCGGGTGTTGGCCCTGTGTGCCTCGGTCGTATGCAGTCCTGATTGTGGCGCTCACCTGCACGGCGCCAAACACGCATACGACCATCATTGGCACCTAGACAGAAGCGACTCTCATCGCTGAAGACGACACATTTCCATTCGTCCCTCCATTCACGCCTGTCGCGACACCACTGGAGGCGGGCTGCACGATGTTGGGGCGTGAGCGGAAGACGGCCTAACGGTGTGCGGGACCGTAGCCCAGCTTCATGGAGACGGTTGCGAATGGTCCTCGCCGATACCCCAGGAGCAACAGTGTCCCTAATTTGCTGGGAAGTGGCGGTGTGGTCCCCTACGGCACTGCGTAGAATCCTACGGTCTTGGCGTGCATCCGTGCGCCGCTGCGGTCCGGTCCCAGGTCGACGGGCACGTGCACCTTCCGCCGACCACTGGCGACAACATCGATGTACTGTGGAGACCTCACGCCTCACGTGTTGAGCAATTCGGCGGTACGTCCACCCAGCCTCCCGCATGCCCACTATACGCCCTCGCTCAAAGTCCGTCAACTGCACATACGGTTCACGTCCACGCTGTCGCGGCATGCTACCAGTGTTAAAGACTGCGATGGAGCTCCGTATGCCACGGCGAACTGGCTGACACTGATGGCGGCGGTGCACAAATGCTGCGCAGCTAGCGCCATTCGACGGCGAGCACCGCGGTTCCTGGTGTGTCCGCTGTGCAGTGCGTGTGATCATTGCTTGTACAGCCCTCTCGCAGTGTCCGGAGCAAGTATGGTGGGTCTGACACACCGGTGTCAATGTGTTCTTTTTTCCATTTCCAGGAGTGTATTTAATATTCAACTATCTTAAATGGGCAGTCCCGGCAACTCAGTTATTTTAAACATGAATGGTTTTTCTTTCATCTATTTCCAGATACCGTCTTCCCACCTTCCATGTTAATAGATACCACACTTTTATGGACACCTTCATCACGAGCACCGAACCCCAGTCAGATCCTCCACGTATAGATACCCTTCAGTCATTATTCGAAGAGTTCGCACTACCTTATGGGATAGGCAAGAAAACTGTTAAAAAACATATGTGGAAAGTCGCCCTTTTCGTCAGAGGTACCTACCAACTACTTCCCATAATACTTGTACTGTTGAGTACAACGAAATAATGTTTACATCAGTTTCATAACGGCTGTCAATGCAGCCGAAATTTCAGGAAATCTGATATCAATTTCACTCAGTTTGTTCTATGTTCTGGAGAAATACAGGATCACGCGAAGCAATGCCACCCCTACGATACACCTTGGAAGATGGATACTTTTATTGCAGCCATAGATTTACAGAGAGTTTTTAACAATGTTGACTTAACTACACTCTTTGAAATCCTGGAAGTTGTGTGTATGAAATAAAATCTGTACAGCAACCAGACTGGACTTATAAGGGATCAATAGCTGCAAAGGGAGGGACAGGTATGTATCACATCCAGGATATAATTCAATATGATCACTGAACAAACTGCGAAAAAATGAAACAAATTTTAAAAAAGTATCTGTGAAGAGAAATAAAAATTTTGATTTATTCTATTGACGTTGTAGTTCTGTTAGAGACAGCATAGCATTTGAAAGAGCAGCTGAATGGATCCATAGTGTTTTTAAAAGGTGTTCAAAGATGCAAACTTACCTAAATATATCACCGGTAATGGACTGTAAACAGACCAAATTAGACAATTATGAGGGAATTAGAATCGAAAATTTGGGCGCAACGTAACTGGTGATGGTCTAAGTTCAGAAGATATAATATGTGCAGTTATTACTACAAGAAAAAGTTTCTGCAACAGAGCAGTCTGTTAACATCTGTAACAGGCATATTTCAGGCTTATCGAGTATTACGCAACACTTCCCCTACAATTTAATATTTCTTAGTAATTTATTGTAAATTTCTACATACTTTCATCTTTTCCATATTTATTCCATGACTTTATGTGTGTGGGAAAGGAGGAAAAAGGTTGTTTGAGTTGTAACATAATTTTTCAATATAATTATATTTAACTTCTGTGTATCTTAGAGACCTTTGGCCTGACGGGAAACATGTTAACTACATAAAAGAACTGTGAGTGTGGAAGTGACAGTTGACGAGCTAGTAGTTCGTGGTGAGACCCAGAGGTGTTTGGACGGACGGTAGCGAGTGCCGAGAAAACGTGTGGAATATTAGTTGATGAAAGGAAAAACAGTGTTAGTAATTCTGCAAGGAGGAGAAGGCTTTTGTGGAGAACAGTTGCTTTGCTATTGTTGCAATACTTTACTAGTATTTTGAAAAGAAGATTTTTGTCTGAAGAGCGCTGCAGAAGCGGAAAACACAAGTATGGAAGAACAAACAGGAAAAGGAGAATTACAGGTGAGAATATTTATTTCAAGCCTGTCACAGAAGACGATGAGGAGAAGAAGAAGCCGAAGAAACATAAAAGTTCAAAACCAGTAGATAAGAGAACTACAATGTGATTTATTCGAGTAAAGAACCGAACGGTTCTACATGGCACGTTAGGTAGAATAGAGGCTATGAATATTATCGTCTATAGACTGATTAAAGTTAGAGATCGACTGACATAGTTCTGTACATTGAGTTTTTGATTATCTGATAACGTTAGACTAAACAGTGTTAGGGCTCAAGATTCTGGCGATTAGTTTTGCTTGAAGATTGATGAAAAGACGATCTACCATTTAAAACATAGTCACGCTGACATAATTATTGAATGTGTAACAACCCGACACACACCGTCCCGCAACCTACTCGCAAACAGCGACCTACTTGGAAGTAGTTGGAAAAGATTTGCACACTGCATTCGGCAACAGAGTTACTCACCATTTCGGATGAATGAAGTATTATTAGAATTTTGGTTATTAATTTTCAATTTTCAATTTTCATGTGGCCCAACGTCTTCAAATACACTCCTGGAAATGGAAAAAAGAACACATTGACACCGGTGTGTCAGACCCACCATACTTGCTCCGGACACTGCGAGAGGGCTGTACAAGCAATGATCACACGCACGGCACAGCGGACACACCAGGAACCGCGGTGTTGGCCGTCGAATGGCGCTAGCTGCGCAGCATTTGTGCACCGCCGCCGTCAGTGTCAGCCAGTTTGCCGTGGCATACGGAGCTCCATCGCAGTCTTTAACACTGGTAGCATGCCGCGACAGCGTGGACGTGAACCGTATGTGCAGTTGACGGACTTTGAGCGAGGGCGTATAGTGGGCATGCGGGAGGCCGGGTGGACGTACCAACGAATTGCTCAACACGTGGGGCGTGAGGTCTCCACAGTACATCGATGTTGTCGCCAGTGGTCGGCGGAAGGTGCACGTGCCCGTCGACCTGGGACCGGACCGCAGCGACGCACGGATGCACGCCAAGACCGTAGGATCCTACGCAGTGCCGTAGGGGACCGCACCGCTACTTCCCAGCAAATTAGGGACACTGTTGCTCCTGGGGTATCGGCGAGGACCATTCGCAACCGTCTCCATGAAGCTGGGCTACGGTCCCGCACACCGTTAGGCCGTCTTCCGCTCACGCCCCAACATCGTGCAGCCCGCCTCCAGTGGTGTCGCGACAGGCGTGAATGGAGGAACGAATGGAGACGTATCGTCTTCAGCGATGAGACTCGCTTCTGCCTTGGTGCCAATTATGGTCGTATGCGTGCTTGGCGCCGTGCAGGTGAGCGCCACAATCAGGACTGCATACGACCGAGGCACACAGGGCCAACACCCGGCATCATGGTGTGGGGAGCGATCTCCTACACTGGCCGTACACCACTGGTGATCGTCGAGGGGACACTGAATAGTGCACGGTACATCCAAACCGTCATCGAACCCATCGTTCTACCATTCCTAGACCGGCAAGGGAACTTGCTGTTCCAACAGGACAATGCACGTCCGCATGTATCCCGTGCCACCCAACGTGCTCTAGAAGGTGTTAGTCAACTACCCTGGCCAGCAAGATCTCCGGATCTGCCCCCATTGAGCATGTTTGGGACTGGATGAAGCGTCGTCTCACGCGGTCTGCACGTCCAGCACGAACGCTGGTCCAACTGAGGCGCCAGGTGGAAATGGCATGGCAAGCCGTTCCACAGGACTACATCCAGCATCTCTACGATCGTCTCCATGGGAGAATAGCAGCCTGCATTGCTGCGAAAGATGGATATACACTGTACTAGTGCCGACATTGTGCATGCTCTGTTGCCTGTGTCTATGTGCCTGTGGTTCTGTCAGTGTGATCATGTGATGTATCTGACCCCAGGAATGTGTCAATATAGTTTCCCCTTCCTGGGACAATGAATTCACGGTGTTCTTATTTCAATTTCCAGGAGTGTATCAGCGGCATTGTGACGATGGCAAGGAGCTCACTTCACAGTACAGGATCACCAGGCGAGTCGTGTCTATGATTCAGTGAGCCCCCATCTTCATTCAAGAGGAACACAAATTTCGACAAACCATTTAATTAAAATGACCAAAGAAAAGTTAGCACTGTTTTCTTAGAAAGTAATTAACAATATTCTACAGCATAATAATTACATTGACAGTAATAGGTCTCTGCCTCTCTGTAACAGTTGGAATTTGCTGTCATAAAAATACACGTCTGTAAATGTATTAGTTTGTGAAAAAATGTCGCAGAAATAATTATTGGGGCAATTTTCATAAATACTATCTGGAGAGTGTTAAACGAAATTGAATATGATAGTGTTTTTTACTTATCAAATGAGATTAAACGTAGAACTTAGTGTGAAACGAAACAAATTATTACATTTAAGTTGAAAATAGGAAGGTAACAAACTGATCCTTATTTTAAGTTTTCTGGCGTGGTCCAGAACCACCTAAATTCACTCAGATTTGTCTTACAGTTTCTGAATTTACTGGATTTTGTGTAACTCCAGTCGCTGATCACGTGGATCATACTAAAGTTTAGTGAACAATAGCTTTGCTTAAACGACAGAACTCACAGTTCTGGTAATAAAGAGAAGTTAGATATGTGCGGAAATTTTGTTTCTTTTGGTGATTTTAAATTTACGTGACTTCGTATAAATTCTGTTCTGCCTCCAATCACGTAACCATTACATACTGGCTACTAATAACTGGCATTGCCTCAACAACCGAACTCAAAGCTCTCAGTTTATCGAATAATCACGTTCATAACGAATTTCTATACGTATCAGGGATTTTGAAGTTATTGGCCCCCAATAGAGTACGTGGCTAAGCTTGTTCACAACATATGTCCAATGCAAACAGTGTTTCACACAGATTAATTGTGAATACGATGCCTACCTACATATGTAGGAAATTTCATTTCGTTGCCGAATTTTATATACACGCTAAGAGAAAAGCAGGAAAAGGAGTAAATAAAATGACGCACCACTGAGGAAATATCTAAATGGGGCAGAAATTAGCAGATGTGATGTGCATCAACAGACTAACAAATGATTACAATTTCAAACAAAATGTGATGATTTATTCAAGAGAAGGAGCTTTACAAATTGAGGAAGTCAATAACGCGTTGGTCCGCCTCTGGCCCCTATGCAAGCACTTACGCGGGTTGGCACTGATAGAGTTCTTGCATGTCCTCCTGAGGGATTGTGTTGCAAATTCTCCCTAACTGGCACGTTGGAACGTCAAGCAACTGGTGGGAGGGCCCTTATCATAATCCTCTAAAAGTTCTCAACTGGGGAGAAATCCGACGGCATTGCTGGTCAAGAGTGGGTTTGGCAAGCACGAAGACAAGCGGTAGAAACACTCCCCTTACGCTGGCGGGTATTACCTTGCTGAAATGTAGACCCAAGGTGGCTTGCCATGAAGGGCAACGAAACGGGGCGTAGCATATCGTCGACGGCAGCACTTTGCTGTAAGGTGCTGTAGATAACAACCACGGGGATCCTCCTATGAAACGGAATGGGACCACGGACCACAACCTCTGGTTGCCGGGCCGTATGGCGCATGGCTCCACCTCTGTCAGAGGTGTCTCCAGATATGTATACACTTATCATCGGGGATCCGTTTGAAGAGGACCTCATCAATGAAGACTAGTCCTGTCAACGAGATTCCAGGACAAATGTACCCGACACCACTACTAACGGGCTTGTTGGTGAGCAGAGTTCAATGGTAGTCGGCGCAAGGGGCGCCCTCACGCTCTGCCCTCTTCTGTGAGCGGCCTGTTATTTGTAGTTGTGGTCACTGAAACACGAGTTGCCCATCGGATTGGTAGTAATTGTAAGTCCAAAACCTTGAGTGCATCTGTAACGATTGCTCGATCCTCACGTTCTATGGTCTCTCTACGTCGACCACTTCCTTCTTGACACTGTGTTCGGCCGTAATTCACCCATTCCTGCCATCATTGTCCAATAGTTTGTTCGCTCCTATTCTAAAGTGGATCGATTCGCCTCTTTCGCCAATTGACCTGTCTGAGCCCTCTCAGTTGCTGACATCTGTGTATATTTTCCACGTGCCTATTCGGTGAGGTATAGTTATTGTCCAACTGAGTACGCGGAATGAAATTCGCAAAGGCTTTACGACATGTCCCCTGTTTATTATACAATTTGTTTTTTGTTCCGTCCATGATTCTTCCATCGGCCACCAAAGTTTAAAACTTTTTTTTCCGTCGATTCCTTTATCAATCAATTAGTGGCCAATTTGCAAGACTACCTCACAGCACGTGCTTTTCTTTCTTTCTTTTCTTTTTCCTTAGAGTTTATTTGTCGCACATCACGTGATGATCGTAGATATGCCTCGGTTAACTTGCCACATGTTACTGGTACTTCCACTCATTGGTCGCATTGTCTGTTCGGGATCTTGCGTTTATCAGTAAATGAATAAGTGAATACTCTCCAAGCGAATTTCCTATATTTCTCCCTCATCCTCGAACATCGGGCAGTGCTTGAAAAACTTAGCCATTGTGCTCTTCGCTTTTGATAAGCAATTGTTCACTAACAGATTATAGTAGAATATTATTTTTTCTTTGTGTCCACATATGGTGGGACTATACCCCATCACCCTTTTATGTTTTGTGATAAATGATTGAAAGCTTTATACATTATGAGAGACGACAATTTTGTTAGGAATGTTTGCCATTATGAGTGACATGCCCGCAACTCGTGGTCTCGCGGTAGGGTTCTCGCTTCCGGAGCACGGGGTCCTGGGTTCGATTCCCGGCGGGGTCAGGGATTTTCACCTACCTCGAGATGACTGGGTGTTGTTGTGTCGTCTTCATCATCATCATTCATCCACAGTACGGTCGGAGGAAGACAATGGCAAACCACCTCCGCTAGGACCTTGCCTAGTACAGCGGTGCGAGTCCCTCACATCGTCCCCTACGCTCTGTTACGGAGTATGGGACTTCATCATCATCATCATCATCATCATCATCATCATGTTACTCTTCTGCTACAAGAGTTTGTATTAGCGGTAGAGGAAGTCAGAGGAAGAGTGTGTTATGAGAGTTTATTGTAGGGTCAAAGAGTGGGAAGTTTTGATGGAGGACGAGTGAAAAGAAAACGAATTTTGTTCGAGATGCTCCCTGGTGTGACTGAGAATAGCGAATGACACTCGAGATGATTTCGTACACAGGCGGCACATTTGGAAAAATGTAAACAGAGTTCTAAGTTGTTGCAAGCGTTAGCCATGTACTTATTGTAGTGTAAAGATTCCGTATTGTTCAACAGTATCTACATTTGGTTTTCTGGGTGAATTACCAGTCATGTCTTCAGAATCTTAACTGTTATTCTTCACCCTACACATTTAGTTAAAAGCATTTTCCAGAAAAAGCTAAGAGAAAATTTTGTACTTTAAGTTGTGATGGTCTGCATTAGTGTTCATTGTTTTCGATAATGTAAAGGAAAGTCATGACCACTGTGTCATTAAAAGCATCTTAATACAATTTCTAATTAAAGTTATCTTTTCATTCATTTGCAAGCATTTCACTATATTTATCCGCACATTGTCCCTCCTTGAAGTACTGCGTGGATAGCTAGCTGCATTTCCGAAAATACAGCAGAATTCTCATTTGACAAGGCACCTAAAACAAATCAGCCTCGCTGTGATCTGTTTCAGCTATATGCCTTTCACGTTATGTACTTAAACAGACAGTACACAGCTCCGTTGTCTGTTGCGCAACTAAGAAACAATTGTAGGGCTTAAACGAACTTTGTGAGGGGAGGTTATGAAATGTATTTATCTGTAAAATTTTCGTATAACGCATTTTCTAACAGCTCCAAGTTTCAGTGCACGACAGTTAGCAAGTATGTTGTGATTGTGTGATGTCGATGCCGTACTTTGAATTAATGATAGCCATTATTTGTATTCAGCTTCATTTACAGATAGTCATTTATTTTAAAGTAAGTGGTACCACACACATCGTAAGTAACACACAATCAATGATCGTGTTCAAAAGTAGGATAGCAAAGACTATTCTGGATTATAATACTGGAATCGAAATTTAAAGACCTGAACGTGACTGGCAGGTCCAGTTGAAATACCGTGGTGTGAAGTTTACGACGACCAGCTGTAATCCCGAAATCTCTTCAAACACTATAAATTTCATCTGTCGACCTTTCTTCAAGGATAGGACCTTATTGGTAGCTTCAGGTACAGCAGTTAGAGGAAAAGCTCTGTTCTGTAACTGAATCTGCAACGTGAGACTATTAAGTGCCTTGATATTTTAGCCTTTGCATTTCAGTTATTATTAATAAAGTAAGCGTTTCCACGGTCTAAAGCATTGTAAGAGAGAAAGATAATCTGAAGTGACAGCACAGTATTAAAGTTGACACCTTGACCTTTCCCGCGAATGGAATGTTCAAATAACTTACGGGTTTGCTGCCGGGTGACGTCGTCGACCACCGCCGATGTTTCGACAGGAGCACACCCCACCATTCTCAAGGCACAACTGCTAGGAGGAAGCAATGTACAAAGGAATTCAATACCTCGGTTCACAGAGGAGAAACAAGGAAGATACCACACACAGAACAAGTAACTGCAGAGTCAACACACAACCAAAGATAACCAACATCAGAAATATCGATAGTGACTATTAATCAACAGGTGAGGTAGCACAAATTCTGTCCCTCTGTCTTTTGATGAGAGACAGAGCCGGATTCCAAGCAGCATTTAAACAAAATCCACCATCTCTGTTTATAAGGTTGCTTGACAGTTTGATTTCAACAGCTGCCTTAATAATACTATCCCAATAGCTGGACGTGCAAGCCAGAAGCTCCGTGTAGTTGTATTCCATAGGATGACCGGTGTCAAGGCAATGTTCTGCGATAGCGGATTTGCTCGGCTGTTGTAAGGGTGTGTGACGCTTATGTTCAATACACCGGTCTTCCACAGTCCTGATTGTCTGACCAATGTATGACATGCCACAACTGCAAGGAATACGATAAACACCAGCCTTACGCAAACCAAAATTATCTTTCGCAGATGCCAACCGGGCCTTTATCTTAGAAGGTGGTCTAAAACACATTTCACATCATATTTCGACAAAATACGGCCAATCCTGTTGGAAATGCTTCCTGAGTGAGACAAAAAACCACTTCATTGCTGTCGTCCCTCACCCGTTGCACAGAAGGCTGATAGCGCAACGCTCATTTGATCTGCCTCTCAATTTAACCATTCTGACGAAAGGTGACTTCGAGATGTGATAGCTCAGCTGCCAAACTTTCAGGGTCTGAGATAACGTGGGCGCTGTGAACCAAGGTACGAAGTATTCCTTCACGCTGAGCTGGATGGTGACAACTATCAGCTCGCGGATAGAAGTCAGTGTGAGTAGACTTCCTATAAACAGAATGTCCCAACGTACCATCAGTCTTCCTTCTAACCGACACATCAAGGAAGGGAATGTCACCATCCTTTTTCAGCTCCATAGTGAACTGAATATTCGGGTGGATTGAATTCAGGTGTTCCAAAATCCGGTTTAAATTCTCACTACCATGAGGCCAAACCACAAAAGTATCGTCTACATATCTGAAAAAACACGCAAGTTTCAAGGTCGCTCACTCCAATGCACGTACCTCAAAGTCCTCCATAAACAAATTGTCCACAATAGGTGACAACTGGCTTCCCATTGCAACTCCATCAGCGGAAATATGATGTGAAATGTGTTTTTAGACCACCTTCTAAGATAAAGGCCCGGTTGGCGCCCGTAAAAGATAATCTGGGTTTGCGTAAGGCTGGTGTCTATGGTAGTCCTTGCAATTGTGGAATGTTATATACTGGTCAGACAATCAAGCCTGTGGAAGACCGGTGTATTGAACATAAGCGTCACACACTTTACAACAGCCGAGCAAATCCGCTATTGCAGAACATTGCCTTGACACCAGTCATCCTATGGAATACAATTACAGGGAGATCCTGGCTTGCACGTCCAGCTATTGGGATAGTGTTATTAAGGAAGCTGTTGAAATCGAACTATCAAGCAACCATATAAACAGAGATGGTGGATTATGTTTAAATACTGCTTGCAATCCGACTCTGTCTCTCACCAAAAAACAGAGGGACAGAATTAGTACTGTCTCACCTGTTGATTAATAGTCACTATCGATATTTCTGATGTTGGTTATCTTTGGTTGTGTGTTGACTCTGCAGTTACTTGTTCTGTGTGTGATATCTTCCTTGTTTCTCCTCTGTGAACCGAGGTATTAAATTCCCTTGCACACTGCTTCCTCCTTGCAGTTGTGCCTCGAGAATGCCAGGGTGTGCTCCTGTCGAAATATCGGCGGTGGTCGACGACGTCACCCGGCAGCAAACCCGTGAGTTATTTGAACAGTATTAAACTTCTTGAATTTACTTGATGATTTCGAGAAAGTGTTACCTTGTAAGTTTTTGGTTCCATTGAACTGTACTGTTGGTCTGTTGTGATTCACAGTTAGGCAATTATTCATGGCGGATGTTACAATAAATGTTCATTCCTGAGTTAGTGAGATTCAGTTTTTGGAAGTTTATATAATGAGTGAGGGCTAATGCATGCACTTTTATTGATTCTCACATCTGTTGTGAAGTTATCTGTGATTTTAGTAATTAATGGGATATAGTAATCATTTACGGATTGCGTTAGGATATTTGTAATTTTCATACGTTATTTTTCTTATATTTTTGTAAACACGTCAAGAATTACTAAACTCAGAGCAGATGTTAGAGGGCTAGGGGAAGCTGCTTTTAATGAGTTACTAGTGTAGAAAAAAATGAGTGAAGAGAGCCCGTTCTATATTAGCGATTCAAGTGATGCAGGAGTGTCAATGGTAGACAGACATGATCAGACCGGTCGCTTTTCATTACATTGTTGCGAATGTGAGAATGCATTAGGGTATTCGGTATTTGAAACTAATTCTGTAGGATATGACGTGCCACAGCACTCTCGTTCAGTGTCTGAAGGTCCAGGTCTTGCTTCTGTGATATCAGTGGAAGCCAACACCGCTTCTCCCTCTTCCAGTTGTAATGCAGAATTTGGCAGGAAGGAGCTATCACGAATCATTCAGACTAATGTAAGCACTTTCTCTTTAAATGGTAATTTACGGGAACGTGGATGTTATGCAAATAATTCTGGTAGCGACAAAAGAAATGAAGGTAATAAAGAGCTTAGTGTAGAGATGAAAGAAACGAAGGAAAGTAATAAAGGGCTTAGGGAGGAGACTAAAGAAAGTAGCGAAACACAGGAAGAGAATGTTGTTAAGAGGTTAGAAGAAAGTAGTGCTAAACGGCTAGTAGAGAATAACAAAACGCTTAGAGATGAACTTAATTTTAATGAAATGTAAGTGCAGCGTACCATAAAAGTGTATGATGATTTCAAGTCCGAGCGTAATAAAATAGTGTCCAGACCCTAATATTTAGATACTCTTGAAATTTCACAGCTGAAAGAACAAGAGAGTCAGCACAAACGCACATATAAAAGAATCAGAAGCGTTTAAATTATTATCTGAAACGGAGTCACTAAAGACTAATCAGCATAAGAGTACAATTATATAGCAAGTAGAGGAACTGACTGAAAATATGGCACAAATGTCAATTAATTCTGATAAAAACTCTGATGACACTCAACCAGTCCCGTTTACCGATTCTCAGAATTTCAACCGTTGCAACGTTTAGAACAAGATCAATTGCCAAAAATTCACGAACAGCTTACTCCTATGAAAAATAAAATCGTCCATCACGGTAATAATAATCAGCGACAGATTTTTCTCATTGGAAATTCTGTTGAACAAGCGAACTCGTAGCATGTGTTAGAGTTTGTTAGCGAACGTATTGCTTTTCGGAGACAAGATAGCTGGGTTGAAACTTCTGGCGAGAGAGAAAATTCGTGTGCACATAAGAATGATGGGTTTGATTGTAAACATTTTCTCACTGCTAGAAAGTTTAAAATTTTGGGAAATGTGGTAACAAAATACACCCAAAGGAATGACTACAGCAATTTGGTGATTCTCTTTCACCTATATGACCAATTGTTCATAAATTACAACTTATTTACCGTTATCTGTCACAATAACGTATTCATTAGTCCAAGAATGTCAAACTTTTTGTGATTTCTACAATGCAGTTTTATCTGCTCACTGATGAGAGTCAAAATAAGATCGTGGGAAACACAGCATTACCTTTCTTAATGACTTTAAACAGTCTAACTTTTCATATCCTACGCGTTATTTCGAGTACATGTTGCGCAAGTATCAGTTTACGAAGCCCTTCAGCCCCTTTAATTTAATACGAATTTGTCTGGCGAAATTACCATTTCGAAGAAGACACGTAATTTTGGCGGGTCGTTGCGAAGATGATACACAAGCATCACAAGTTCTGTTACAAGAGCTTGAATTTCATAACGATAATTGGCCACTGCGTAACAATAACGATAATTACAGGCAAAATTACCGCCTATAACATGATCAGCCACAGAATGGAATTCGAGAGGGCAATTTCATAGTAATCGGGAAGGTAACAAACGTACAGTCAGACAATGCCTATATCGGGCATGCAGTTAGTATTCCACAGGAAATTTTCACAATCGCGGTGGTTACAGGGCAGAAACAAAGACAGCAACCCCTGGAACCAAAGACGCTACAGAAATGAAAATCATTTTAATTGTAACAACTATGACGAAAGACGTAGTCGGGATTGGCGAGGGCAAAGAAGGTTTATGTCGGAGCTGAATGCTGAAATGATTGAAATCAGATCACCAGTTCGTCGTAATGCACAGAGACAAGAAGTTCCTCCAGAATCGACAAGCTTGCCGACGCAGAAAACATTTCATCCATAATACAGAAATGTAGTACAAAAATGGTGCAAAAGGCTCTGAGCACTATGGGACTTAACATCGGAGCTCATCAGTCCCCTAGAACTTAGAACTACTTAAACCTAACTAACCTAAGGACATCACACACATCCATGCCGGCGGTAGGATTCGAACCTGCGACAGCAGCGGTCATACGGTTCCAGACTGAAGCACCTAGAACCGCTCGGCCACCCCGGCCGGCGAAATGTAGTACATCTGGAAGACATTTGAGATACTATGATTTAGAGATCAACAGCTCTTTTATTGGTATATCGTAGTGGCGTGTGATACGCTCCCAGCCGAGTAGAATTTTACTTTTTGCTTTATGTTCCACTCCTGCCTTCCCATGCTTTCTCTAAGTAGATTATGGAAATTTTAGTGGTTATGTTGTAGGACTACTCATTGAGTGACTTCAAGAGTAATAGTAAGTGACTATGAAATATTATAAATGACAAGGACTTCTGTAAGAAGATTATTGGCTGTAGGAATATGTATGTTAGGTAGAGCTTATTAAGTAATAATACCAGAGGGCTAAAATATGTTTAGTAGAGGAAGGTAATGATGAAATGTCAGTGGACGCCGCAGGATAAAGGAACAACTAAACCGGCATGGAAAGGTGCAGGCCATTTACTACAAGTCGTTTATTATGTCACAAGAGGTCAAAGATACTTTATTGCACAGATGAATCTTATAATTCAGCTGCCTGTCAAAATGCATTTCTACTGAATCCTCATATTTCATCTTACCATCATAAATAGCATCGTTCAGACATACACTATTGGCCTTTAAAATTGCTAAACCAAGAAGAAATGCAGATGATAATCGGGTATTCATTGCATAAATATATTATACTAGAACTGACATGTGATTACATTTTCACACAATTTGGGTGCATAAATCCTAAGAAATCTGTACCCAGAACAACCACCTCCAGCAGTAATAACGGAATTGATACGCCTGGGCATTGAGTCAAACACAGCTTGGATGGCGTGTACAGGTACAGCTGCCCACGCAGCTTCAACACCATACCACGGTTCAACAAGAGTAGTGACTGGCGTATTGTGATGAGCCAATTGCTCGGCCACCATTGACCAGACGTTTTCAGTTGGTGAAATGTCCTGGCCAGGGCAGCAGTCGAACATTTTCTGCATCCAGAAAGGCCCTGCAACATGCGATCGTGCATTATCCTGCTGAAATGTAGGGTTTCGCAGGGATCGAATGAAGGGTAGAGCCACGGGTCGTAACACATCTCAAATGTAACGTCCACAGTTCAAAGCGCCGTCAATGCGAACAAGAGGTGACCGAGACGTGTAACCAATGGCATCCCATACCAACATGCCGGGTGATACGCCAGTATGGCGATGACGAATACACGTTTCCAATGTTCGGTCACTGCGATGTCGCCAAACACGGATGCGACTATCATGATGCTGTAAACAGAACCTGGATTCATCCGAAATAATTACGTTTTGCCATTCGTGCACCCAGGTTCGTTGTTGAGTACACCATCGCAGGCGCTCCTGTGTGTGATGCAGCGTGATGGGTAACCGCAGCCATGGTCTCGGAGCTGATAGTCCATACTGCTGCAAACGTCGTCGAACTGTTCGTGCAGATGGCTGTTGTCTTGCAAACGTCCCCATCTGTTGACTCAGGGATCGAGACGTGGCTGCACGATCCGTTACAGCCATGCGGATAAGATGCCTGTCATCTTGACTGCTGGTGATACGAGGCTGTTGGGATCCAGCACGGCGTTCCGTATTACCCTCCTGAACCCACCGATTCCATATTCTGTTAACAGTCATTGGATATCGACCAACGCTAGCAGCAATGTCGCGATACGATAAACCGCAATCGCGATAGACAATCCGACCTTTATCAAAGTCGGAAACGTCATGGTACGCATTTCTCATCCTTACACGAGGCATCACAACAACGTTTCACAAGGCGACGGCGGTCAACTTCTGTTTGTGTATGAGAAATCAGTTGGAAACTTTCCTCATGTCAGCACCTTGTAGGTGTCGCCACCGGCGCCATCCTTGTGTGAATGCTCTGAAAAACTAATCACTCGCATATCACAGCATCTTCTTCTTGTCGGTTAAATTTCGTGTCTGTACCACGTCATCTTCGTGGTGTAGCAGTTTTAATGGCCGGTAGTGTATATAAAAAATGGAAAACTCTTCAGTTCAGATCTACAGAGAAACAGAATATCAATAGGTTCAACACATATAAACAAAAAAGTAAATTTTATTTATAATACTGGCCAAAGTTAATCACATAATTATTAAAACATGTTTGCTCAACCAGGGAAGACTTTTTGGCATATTCAAGATATTGGCGTGGAAATATAAAAAAAACACCACTCAACAGTTGGGTACTGCATCAATACTAAAACTATTATGTTAAAAATCAGACCTCAGACGTGGAAACCACGTAATGGGCAGGGACGGCAGTCCAGGTCTGAATAAGATGGAAGAATAACGGGCACTACTGGGTAAATTAACGCCCGATTGCTACGAGATAGAAACTCAACGAACCTAAACAGCCGACGCAGACAGGCTACGCCCGGTGAACCGGCGGGTAAGAAATGAGAACCCGGAGCAGCGGCTCGAAACGCTATGAACAGCTCGGAAGGCAGAGAGGAAACATGCAGGCATATAAATCATGAATAATATACGTGGAACATCTGAAAATACTCATTCCAAGACAACGAGCTCAGCGTGAGTGTAGACTCAAGCCCCAACCAGACCAACAAAAATTTTACAATCAGAATTAGTAAGGATTACCCGGTTAATGTTACAACTTAATACAACATTTTAATATAATAGTCGCACACAACACTGAGACACATTAACTTAAGTGGCTCAGAGCGAAATAGGCAAATCTCGAGACTAAGACTCTAACAACTACAATCGTAATCATATTTGGAACAATACTGAATTTTTTGAAAGGACAAATTCTCACCAGAGTTTTTGAAGTGAGTTACGCAAAATGACTAAGATTCATCAGGCCGCTGACGTTGGCTTACCACAGCTCTGGGCAATTTTATAGTCGCTACATCAGCCAGGGAAGCAACTATTTCCGAAACAAATCAGACTCAATTTCGACCTCATACACGTGGTGGCCTAGAATATACAATAGTTACAGGCGCAGCTGACAAATAAGCAGACACTGAACAAGTTGTAATTAAAAGAAATTTTAAAACACAAAAATGTAGCACTGAAATAATATATAACAGAGGCACTAAAGGGTTAATGCAGTTCTTGAAATGGAGTAATGGAGAACCACTGGCAATCCAGGACAGCGGGAACAGCTTCAACATGCGAGCGCATGTGGCAAATCAAGTAATGAGTATCTTACCCGTAAGGGCAGAACGGCATTAGAAAATGAACAGCACTCCTATTAACATATCAGCAACTATGCCTCCATAATCAAGGGTAAACGGGCTGCATCGACATTAGGCCCAAGTATTGCCGACCAACAAGACTCTAGCGAATACCGGCAGCTTAGACCATCGTACGTCTGTAAGCTATGTGCACAGTTTACCGTACGGATCGCCAATGTGGTCAACAAGCTGTGCAAGGAACAACAACCAAAGACTCTACTAATAGGCGATCGAATCGCCACCTGGCGGCTAGGTAGAGACGGATCGCACCAGTAGGCAAGGATGTTCAAAAATAGGACGAGCCAACACGGCTTAAATACGATCATGAGTATTATTTTTACTGTTGAGTACTTTCTGTGTTTCCTTTTGTCACTGTGGTAGTATAGTCATGCTGTAATATTTCTTCACGTCAGATTATTGGCCATGTATTTGCAATTTCTTTAATTGCAAGGTCGAGTATTAAAGATAATTCTGTTTGACAGTATATAATGTAAATTTTTCTGACCTGTTATGGATGATACTTGTGTTCGGCCTTTGTGCTGCACTATTTCAATACTGTTTCAGAAGAGAAAGCTGTGTATACATTATATATACTGTACTAACGTGGTATAAGATACGTATTTAGGAATGTACAGGGTGACAAATATTGAACTATAGGGGGAAAAAGCGTAGATTAGTTACACACTACGGCGTGCACACACTTTATTCAACATATAAACGTCACTACAGATATTCGGATGTAGGTTATGTTCGATATGCCGACCAACACTGACAATGATTTGGCGCAGACGAATACCGAAATTCTGCATTACCCGCTGAAGTGTCGGAATATCGATGCTGTCGCCGACCTTCTGAATGGCTGTTTTCAGCTCAGCAGTGGGACTGGGACTATTTTTGTACGCCTTGTCCTTAATATAGCCCCACAAAAAGGTCCCGCATGTGTTCAGATCCGGAGAATATGGCGGCCAATCGATGCCGATTCCCGCGGCCTCTGGATACCCCAGAGCCAGACCGCTATTCCAAAAGTGCTCCTCCAGGACTGCTTCAATGGGGTCGAGCTCCATCTTGCATGAACCACAACTTGTCGAAATCACAGTAACTTTGGATTATGGGGATAAAATCATCCACCAAAATCTTCACGTACATTTCGGTAGTCACCGTACCATCAAGGAATATCTCACCGATTATTCCGTCACAGGACATTGCACACCGGTCACCCGTTGAATGTGAAGAGATTACTCAGTAGCGAAATGCGGATTCTCAGGCCGCTAGATGTGCCAATTTTGCTTACGGACGAAATCAGTCAAATGAAAGTGGGCTAGACCAAACCAGGCGCATACTAATTCCCACCATGTCCCGTGGGCAACCGTGCAGTTTGAACGTCCTGACGCAAATCCGTTCAGAAGTTATAACGATTTTATTTCATATAGTTTAATGGTTCAAATGGCTCTGAGCGCTATGGGGCTTAACATCTTAGGTCATCAGTCCCCTAGAACTTAGAACTACTTAAACCTAACTAACCTAAGGACATCACACACATCCATGCCCGAGGCAGGATTCGAACCTGCGGCCGTAGCAGTCCCGCGGTTCCGGACTGCAGCGCCTAGAACCGCACGGCCACCGCGGCCGGCTATAGTTTAATTATTGTCACCTTGTACATTTAATCTGGAAGCCTGTTGCCACAATGCAAAGAACACAGATATATTTATTTTGGCTGTAACCTGATGGTATATAAATAAGCTGCAAGGAAGAAACATAATATATTATAGTGGGGAAGAAAAGTGAAGAGATAAAAGAGCGTGCCATGTGAGCCTGAAAGAATAATATAGCAATAAGGGCATTTTTTTAGGCTGAGGAATAAAGAGGTAAGACTTCTATAGCGTTCTTATTGGTTCGTATGGAAAAATGAAAATACTTATGCAACACCATCGGCGAATGGCGATCTTATTGTGATAAAATTACTTAAAAGCAATCTTGATCGTAGCTAATGTTAACTCTTAACCGCTTTCGGCCTTTTAATCACTGTCCGTCATCAAAGTTTGCAGATAATAACAAAAGTAGCAGAGCTATGTTACTTAAAGAACCCAGTGTTGTAAAAATATACTCAAAACGATGTATCACTACGCATCCGGATGACAATGATGGCGCCTGACCCGATGTAGATGCCTCAATCACTGTAACTGATGCAGATGGCTAAGCTGCCACGAGTTATCAAGGGAAGACAGAGGGCGCTCCAGAGCTAAGGCATCGCAATCAGCACAAAGAGAAAAACTTACATATCATTTGAGTCTCTATTCTTAAATAATTATCTTTTAAATCTAAATAATCAAGAACCGAGTTTACATTAATTTATGGTTCATAATATACGTTACAGCCAGCCTCATAAAGTGCATGACAGTCTAGTGTAGTTCATTAACTGAGGTTCACAGCGCCGCCTGTATGTAACAATTATCACTACAAGAGCGTTACTTCTATAGCTGCTGCTGTTTATACGTAACGAAACCAAATGTATGGCATATTAATATGAAAATTATACAAACTGACGTATTTGTTTCAGCCAGTTACCTAAAGTCTTCAAAACCACTCGAAATAACTAAATGCACCCTTTTGTGTCATCTCTTGGTGCCTGTAATAACGTATTACGACGCCGTTTCCGTGAAAACATCCAGGTTGATATGCCTGTCAGTTGTCAAAGATGAACTTGACGTCTATATAACACTGAAGGTCGATATCACTCACCAAAGGTAAAAGTGGCGTTGTTTACAGAAGTGGCGTCAGTTTAGGAACATTATGTTATTGTGGAGCATCTGCAGTACATCACTGTTCACAAGAGAAACCGATTTGTTACAAATAATTTAGAAACATTTGGTGCTTAGAATAAAAATATATCTTCAGAAGAGCAGTAAAAATGTGAAAAATAATTATACACACCATTTGTAACATCGTTGCCGTTACTGGTATTATAAATTCATATTTCTGCAACTCTTCCACGTAATTATAGCAGAAGAGATTCACAGCTATTAGATTAATGAGGGTCATTTGTAAGACTAGTTGTCTGTTTGATGCTAAAAATCGATTTGTAACACGTGTTCCGGTGTGACAAGAAGCGCCGATTCAAGATCAAGAACGTAACCGCAGAGACGACTGTGAGACGACGTCAGCCAGTAATACGCTGAGTAGGACAACACCACGACAGGAGCGGCCTCTATCCGAAGAGAATATAAGCGCCGCTCCTGCCGGCCTGGGCCGGACAGTAGAAGACGCGGACAGTAGTAGACGGACAGTTAACAGACCCGGACTAGGAACCAGGCACTAGAAGAGAAGCACTAAAAGAGCCGTTACCTGTGATCCAAATGAAATTGTATCGATTACTTGTATGGAAGTGTATATAGTGAAGGACATTGATTATTTGTATGACGCCAGTTGCTAGAGACCCAAAGTTTTGTCAAGTCTATTACCTTAATAATGTGGTGTCACCGCCAGACACCACACTTGATAGGTGGTAGGCTTTAAATCGGCCGCGGTCCGTTAGTATAAGTCGGACCCGCGTGTTGCACACTATCAGTGATTGCAGACCGACCGCCGCCCCACGGCAGGTCTGGTCTAGAGAGATTCCCTAGCACTCGCCCCAGTTGTACAGCCGACTTTGCTAGCGATGGTTCACTGTGTGCATACGCTCTCATTTGCAGAGACGACAGTTTAGCATAGCTTTCAGCTACGTCATTTGCTACGACCTAGCAAGGCGTCATATTCAGTTACTATGTCTTCTGAACAGATAATATTGTGACTCATGTGCCGTCAAGAGCGACGTTCATCATTAATGGATTAAAGTTAAGTATCAAACTAATTACGTCCTCTTTCTGAATCCTAATTCCTTGTCATGTTCCAGACCTCACGTCAGTATAGTTCTTCCCTCCTCACGCCAGCCTGCGTGAGCTAAAACGCGTGCATTTCGGCCTCCACTAGTAACACGGTGTTGACTCTTCTGCTATCCGAGAAAACAGCTTCCTAGGCACCCCAAAAGACAATAGTGGGCAGGACCCCATAACATAGAAGCTTAAGAATCAAACAGAGCAACAGATAGTTGTAGAAGCAAGTATCCTTTATTTCAAAAATGTCTTCAGATAATTCCAAGAAAGCATTACCACGAAAATGTATATGTTCATTTAAGAGAGCTAGCTGGCCTTACCTATAGTGAACAAAAATTTCCCATTCTTCCAACACATTTAAAAGTAAACCTTGGTGTGTAGAACCTGAAGATTATTGATGATGCTGCCTTCTGAATTTTGATGTTAGTAAGATGTTGCCCATAAACCGATTAGTCACGTGATGTACCTGGGACGTATTCGTTCAAGCGAGCTTTAAAACTACGATCAGTCTGGGAAATATATATTTTCTCACAATCGTTACAAGTTAAATTATACACTCCTGATTTGTGGTATTGTTTATCAAATTTGCAGTAATGTGTTTGAGTCTGTCAAAAAGCATGTTCGTGCTTGAAAAGCCAAAGTATAAATGAGAATTTCTAAAAAGTCTGTTTATTCCATTGTATACTGTTCCCATATATATCATTTTAGAATATGTCTGTTTTGTAGGATCCTGTGGTTGGTTTGATCGTACCTTTCGGAAAAGATATCTGAATAATTTGGACCCAAATTTCATATTCGGAATAGAACATGAAAAACAAGGAACCATTAACTTTTTACATATAACTATTTCTAAAAGAAATGGAAAACTCTTTTTTAAAATTTTTAGGAAACCATCCATGACTGATGCCATTATCAATCCTAATTCGCGTCACCCCATGATATTTAAGACAGCTTTCTTCTCAACCATATGGAACAGAATGATCAAAAATTTAATTGTTGAACTTCCAACTCGCTGATCAGGATTTACGGGTTACGTGAGGTGAGAGATCACATATGGCGAAATTTAACGAACTAAGAACATGAAGAACATTCATTTAGCTGATCGAGCACTTACGTATAACACACACCAAGTGCTAATAATATGGTTCCTTACAAGCGAACTGTAGTGACGTACCGATCGTGATTATTCAACCAGGACTCCGTTAACGAAAGGATGCCAAATTGTCCATTCAGAAAGATTTAGGCTCAGAATAATCGAGAGCAAAATCCACCATTTCTCAGTAAGGAATGAATCGTCAGAACTGACTTGTGACTTGCAGCGAAAAGAATAACGAAAGGTAACTGATCAGACGATGCATAAAGTGAATTGTGGCTAATTATACACTCCTGGAAATGGAAAAAAGAACACATTGACACCGGTGTGTCAGACCCACCATACTTGCTCCGGACACTGCGAGAGGGCTGTACAAGCAATGATCACACGCACGGCACAGCGGACACACCAGGAACCGCGGTGTTGGCCGTCGAATGGCGCTAGCTGCGCAGCATTTGTGCACCGCCGCCGTCAGTGTCAGCCAGTTTGCCGTGGCATACGGAGCTCCATCGCAGTCTTTAACACTGGTAGCATGCCGCGACAGCGTGGACGTGAACCGTATGTGCAGTTGACGGACTTTGAGCGAGGGCGTATAGTGGGCATGCGGGAGGCCGGGTGGACGTACCGCCGAATTGCTCAACACGTGGGGCGTGAGGTCTCCACAGTACATCGATGTTGTCGCCAGTGGTCGGCGGAAGGTGCACGTGCCCGTCGACCTGGGACCGGACCGCAGAGACACACGGATGCACGCCAAGACCGTAGGATCCTACGCAGTGCCGTAGGGGACCGCACCGCCACTTCCCAGCAAATTAGGGACACTGTTGCTCCTGGGGTATCGGCGAGGACCATTCGCAACCGTCTCCATGAAGCTGGGCTACGGTCCCGCACACCGTTAGGCCGTCTTCCGCTCACGCCCCAACATCGTGCAGCCCGCCTCCAGTGGTGTCGCGACAGGGGTGAATGGAGGGACGAATGGAGACGTGTCGTCTTCAGCGATGAGAGTCGCTTCTGCCTTGGTGCCAATGATGGTCGTATGCGTGTTTGGCGCCGTGCAGGTGAGCGCCACAATCAGGACTGCATACGACCGAGGCACACAGGGCCAACACCCGGCATCATGGTGTGGGGAGCGATCTCCTACACTGGCCGTGCACCACTGGTGATCGTCGAGGGGACACTGAATAGTGCACGGTACATCCAAACTGTCATCGAACCCATCGTTCTACCATTCCTAGACCGGCAAGGGAACTTGCTGTTCCAACAGGACAATGCACGTCCGCATGTATCCCGTGCCACCCAACGTGCTCTAGAAGGTGTAAGTCAACTACCCTGGCCAGCAAGATCTCCGGATCTGTCCCCCATTGAGCATGTTTGGGACTGGATGAAGCGTCGTCTCACGCGGTCCGCACGTCCAGCACGAACGCTGGTCCAACTGAGGCGCCAGGTGGAAATGGCATGGCAAGCCGTTCCACAGGACTACATCCAGCATCTCTACGATCGCCTCCATGGGAGAATAGCAGCCTGCATTGCTGCGAAAGGTGGATATACACTGTACTAGTGCCGACATTGTGAATGCTCTGTTGCCTGTGTCTATGTGCCTGTCGTTCTGTCAGTGTGATCATGTGATGTATCTGACCCCAGGAATGTGTCAATAAAGTTTCCCCTTCCTGGGACAATGAATTCACGGTGTTCTTATTTCAATTTCCAGGAGTGTAGAACAAGATAGTCTGCATTTCAATGAAAGTAAAAGGGTCGCGGAGTATCACTTTCGAGAATCTCATAGTGCTCCCAACGATAGAGATTATTAGTTATAGAAAATCCTAATTGAAAACTGGACTAACTCCCACCTGAAATCACCGTTCAAATGGCCACAGAAACAGTACGTCATACTTACGCGAACACGGAGCAGTGATGAAACCACTTTGCCTTGCCTACACGCATAGAGAGCGATAACCTTAGAGGAGGCGAACCGAGCAGCCACCAAGTTAAATATAGAAGGAGTCTCCTCCGTCAGAAGACAGGAGAGTCTATGCCGGTTTCTTTCAACTCAAGAAATTCCACTCGTTTCAACGTCAAAACGTCGCTCACGACGTCGCTAGTGTGTGACTCCGGAGGCATCAATCACACCGCCCAACGTTTAACAGGGCTGACAGAACACTATCGCCAGTGACAGGATCCATGGGCCAGCTTCGAACATTACATCCAATTGCCTCTCTCGGACTTCAATAGCACGTTAAACCAAGAATTTCCATCTGAATTCACCCAGTCACATGAGTTGCAATTACACTCATATTCATTCAGTCCAGAGAACATCGACGTTTAGGACTGGCGGCTACAAGCGCATGATGTGCTGAATACCATACAACATAAAAATGAGAATAAAACACAGTTTCGGTTCCCAGCCTGATAATCCTACCTGGCCTGTGAAATATGAGTAAACACAGGCAGTGAATTGATGCTCTGCCGACTTGGTTACAACACGAACTTATGAAACTACTAAATCATATGAAAGGTGAATTGATTGGCGCTGTAAGAATTTTTTTTTTAATTTTTTAATTACTTTTATTCCTTTCTTGTGAAAGAGGAGGGCGGGCTGTTCAATAGCTTCTTAACTGGTCCTTTCATCCTTTGGGTTATATAATTTCTTGTTATTTATTAATACTTCTTAATGTTTTCTTCGCATCAAACTTTACATCCAACTTCGCTGTACATTTAAAATTATAACTGCAACTAAAAATAAAAATAAATGTTCTAATGTGTGTGAAATCTTATGGGACTTAACTGCTAAGGTCATTAGTCCCTAAGCTTACACACTACTTAACCTAAACTATCCTAAGAACAAACACACACACCCATGCCCGAGGGAGGACTCGAACCTCCGCCGGGACCAGCCGCACACTCCATGACTGCAGCGCCTTAGACCGTAACTAAAAATACAACTGAAATAAAATTTTTATGCTTTACAATGAGATCAGTCTTAAGTGAAGTTCTAGATGTTTCAGTTAAAAGAATTGGCAGTTTGTAGCATACGATTATACAGGGTGAGTCACTACCTATTGCCACCTAGAATAATTCCGTACGTATGATAGGAGCTGAAAAGTTTGTGGGACATAATACGACGTTGGTTTTTTGTTGCTAGGTGCGGTCGCATCAGAGATATGAATTCATTATTGAATGCAATATTTTGTTACTTATTTTCTGATAGCGACTATCGAGACGAATCCAATCATGGGTAACAGTAAGTTCTTTGAAGGTCAACGAAATTCACAAAGGTGGCACGAACGTCCATTAACAGAAGGCGTTCGAAGTAATGACCATTGGTATCAATGCAGTGCTACAATCTTCTTCTCATGGATTGTGTTTGTATTCCTCATCCCACATCGGCACTTACCGAAGCACACGTTCAGACAATTCTCTTTAGTATATTGTGCATACAGTAAATATTCGCCGAATTCGGCGTATCCATCCAAGGTGCCATTGACATGTAAACACCATTCGATAGTTTTGCAATACAACACAAATAGGAACGGTAAGACAAGTGTCGTCGAATCAAGCGAATGTTAATCACGTCTTCCTTCAAAGAAGAAGTCGATATGCTTCTTATTTACGGAGAATGCCAACGAAATTCAGTGAGAGCTAGAGATGTATACGCTGAAAGATATCCTCAACGTACTCACCCTAAACGTCGTACATTTGAATATGTGTGTGACAAATTGTGAACAACTGGATCTTTAACGCATCGGAAACATATCCAGCAAAGGAAAGTTGCTATCGAGGAAACGGGAATTGGTACACTTCCCACTGTGATTCGAGATCCTTGTGTTAGTTCGCGTCAAATCGCAAGGGAAACTGGCACGAACCAGAGTAGTGTTGTTCGTGTTCTGCATCGCCATGAATATAATCCTTACCATATCAGTCTCCACCAAGAGTTAACTGTTACGGATTGTCGCATTTAATTCTGCAGATGGGGTGAATTTCAGATTCAGGGGGATGACACATTTATTAATTTGATTTTATTTACTGACGGGTCTACATTAATTTGCATAACACGTGTTACTGAGCAACTGAAAATTCATGTTGGCTGCAGCAAGTGGCACACCAAAAACCGTGGTCGGTGAATATATGGTGTGGGATTAGGGAGGAGAGTATTATAGGCCCCTATTTCATAGTAGGAAATCTTAATCATAGGAAGTACACCACATTCTTTCAAGAAACAGTAGGTCTGTTATTGGAAGAAATACGTTTAGGAACAAGGAACAGAATATGGTATCAAAACGACGGGTGTCCGGAACATTTTTCGCTGAAGCTAGAAATGAGTTGCAGAGGCAATTTCCAAGTCGTTAGATTGGACGCGGAGGAGACGTGTCGTGGCCGGCTAGTTCGCCAGACTTGACGGCTCTGGATTTCTTCTTGTGGGAATTCGTAAAAGGCATTGTTTATAGAGACGCTCCAACCACACCTAAATGTATGCGAGAGAGAGCTGCCAGAGCATGTGTTTCGATAAGCGCCGATGTGGTAAGAAATACAACTCAATCCATAATAATAAGATTGCCGCACTGCATTGATACCAATGGTCATCACTCCGAACACCTTCTGTAAATGGACGTTCATGTCACTTTTGTGACCTTTGTTGCCCTTCATTGGATTCGCGTCGATAGCCGCTACCAGAAAATTAGTATCGAACTATAGCATTCAGTTAAGAAAGAAACAATATTGACCTTCATATCTCTGAAGTGACCCAACCTAGCAACAAAAAACCAATGTCACATTATGGTCCCCGTTGTCTCATGTAACTTTTGTCCCACAAACTTTTCAGCTCCTACCATACTTTCAGAGTTATTCTTGATGACAGTAGTTAAAGACTCATCCTGTATAACTTACATTTATTGATATTTATATATGATATAGTGTTGTTGATTTCTTTTGGGAGGGGGTGGAGGTTTCTTTTGTTTAGTCCTGTATTCCAATAGTGTTTTGTTGCAGTTGTGTCCGTATCATTTAGATCTATTTCTTATGTTTTATATTTCCTTTCCGACCTTCTTTCCTCTTACTTTGTCATGTCTGAGTTCATTTACAGTTGTTTCTTCTGTTGCTGGTTTTTCTTTCTTATTCTACGTATTTTCCTATTTTGGGAATGGTTATGTCGGTGACGGAGGTTGGGGAAGGTAGTGTGGGGTCGTTCGTCTAGGTGGTCGGCTATTTCCTTGTTTTGTGTTAGAGGGATTATTATGAGAGCCGTGTGTGCTAATATTATGGTGGTGTTTCGGGCTCGTATCTTAGCTGGGTTGATGTGCTTCTGTTTCTACTTCCTGGTTACTGATGGTTTGATAGTTATTAGTGCTTCCGTGTCAGTTGTATTCTGCGTAATGCGTCGCCCGTAAAGGTGTTAGCGGTTAGCTAGTCTCGTTCGTAGGGACAGTTTTTTGATCGTTCTTCACACTTCCTCACTGCTGTTGGTGTACGGGAATTCTGACAGACTTCATAGCAACCGTCTTTCCGGGCCGTAAAATTTCCGTGCTACCGTTTTGCTTGTACATCCTAACGCTAATACTCCATGTTCTAGTTCGAGTGTGATAAATGTTCTGTAAGAGTAGAAACGGGATTATACGCCGCACCTCCTTCTGTATTGACATGTCCATCACGAGTGACATTTAGTGCTCTAGTCCACATTACAAGGGATATCCGCATACGTTTGATCACATAACCTAGTTTGTAAACATAGCAAATTTGTTGGCTTGTGCTCATCTTGGAACACCCAATCTATTGGTGGTAATTGTTTAGTTTTCTGCTCACATGAATATGTCCAAGTTTCAGTATTATCTTGTATCAATTAACACTAGCCTCTTTTTCAGCATCGGTCAAAACGTGTGTGGAATCCATGGGTTACACTTACTCCTTCGTTTAGGTGACTGATTATCAAAAGCTGAACAAAGCTCTTCGAGCTATTGTTATTGAGCTAGACCCCTGAGAAAGCTCTAATACAGTCTTTCAACGAAAAGCTTCAAATGATATTTACAAATATTTTCTTTTGCGGCACTATTTCTACAAACGCAAACGCAAACGGAAGCAATGGGAACTCCACAGCAATCGTAAACATAGCCAAAGCCTTGCAGACAAATAAAAATTACACGAAGCGAAATGTAGTGTGAGGAGGGCTATGAGAGAGGCGTTCAATTACTTCGAAAGTGAAGTTGTATGTACTGACGTGGCAGAAAATCCTAAGAAATTTTGCTCTTATGTCAGTGTCCAGACATTCTGTGACCAAAATGATACTGAAACAGAGGATGACAGACTAAAGGCCGAAATACTAAATGTCTTTTTCAGAGAGGAAGACTGCACTGTAATTCCTTCTCTAGATTGTCGCGCAGATGACAAAATGGTAGATATCGAAATAGATGACAGAGGGATAGAAAAACAATTAAAATCGCTCAAAAGAGGAAAGGACGCTGGACCTGATGAGATACAAGTTCGATTTTACACAGAGTACGTGAAGGAACTTACCCTCCTTCTTGCAGCGATGTACCGTAGGTCTCTAGAAGAGCGTACCGTTCCAAATGATTGGAAAAGGGCACAGGTCATCCCCATTTTCAAGAAGGGACGTCTAACAGGTGTGCAGAACTATAGACCTATATCTCTAACGTCGATCAGTTGTAGAATTTTGGGAACACGTATTATGTTAGAGTATAATGACTTTTCTGGAGACAAGAAATTTACTCTGTAGGAATCAGCATGGGTTTAAAAAAAGACGGTCGTGTGAAACCCAGCTCGCGCTATTCGTCCACGAGACTCAGAGGGCCATAGACACGGGTTCCCAGGTAGATGCCGTGTTACTTGACTTCCTCAAGGCGTTCCCCCACAGTCCTTTAATGAACGAAGTAAGAGCATATGAACTATGAGACCAATTGTATGATTGGATTGAAGAGTTCCGAGATAACAGAAGGCAGCATGTCATTCTCAATGGAGAGAAGCCTTCCGAAGCGAGAGTGATTTCAGGCGTGCCGCAGGGGAGTGTCGTAGGACAGTTGCTATTCACAATATATACAAATGACCTTGTGGATAACATCGGAAGTTCACTGAGGCATTTTGCGGATGATGCTGTAGTAGTATATCGAGAGGTTGTAACAATGGAAAGTTGTACTGAAATGCAGGAGGATGTGCTACGAATTGACGCATCGTGCGGGGAATGGCAATTGAATCTCAATGTAGACAAGTTTAACGTGTTGTGAATACATAGAAGGAAATATCCTTTATCATTTAGCTACAATATAGCAGGTCAGCAACTGGAGGCAGTTAATTCCATAAATTATCTGGGAGTAGGCATCAGGAGAGATTTAAATGGAATGAGCGCGGGATTAGCCGAGCGGTCTGTGGCGCTGCAGTCATGGACTGTGCGGCTGGTCCCGGCGGAGGTTCGAGTCCTCCCTCGGGCATGGGTGTGTGTGTTCGTTCTTAGGATAATTTATGTTAAGTAGTGTGTAAGCTTAGGGACTGATGACATTGTCAGTTAAGTCCCATAAGATTTCACACACATTTTAAATGGAATGACCATATGAAATTAATCGTCGGTAAAGCTAGATGGAAATGCACAAAGGAAGTAGGTTACAGTTAACTTATTCGCTCACTGCTTGAATACTGCTCACCAGATAGGGTTGATAGAAATAGAGAAGACGCAACGGAGAGCAGCGCACTTCGTTACAGGATCATTTAGTAATATACAAATCGCGAGAGGGTTACGGAGATAATAGATAAACTCCAGTGGAGACTCGGCAAGAGAAACGCTCAGTAGCTCGGTACGGGCTTTTGTTGAAGTTTCGAGAACATACCTTCACCGAGGAGTCAAGCATTATATTGCTCCCTCCTACGAATATCTCGCGAAGAGACCATGAGGATATAATCAGAGAGATTAGAGCCCACACAGTGGCATACCGACAATCTTTCTTTCCACGAACAATACGAGACTGGAATAGAAGGGAGAACCGGAAGAGGTACACAAGTTACCCTCCGCCACACACCGTCAGGTGGCTTGCGGAGTTGGGACGTAGATGCAGATACAAACAAAGAGCTCGGTCAATTTCTGAGCCGTCGTTGCTATAACGAAATCTTAATAGTGCCATTTAGTAGCCGTTTGTGAAAACTTAAGAGGCAGTCCCCGCAGGAGCACTCGTCTGGGACCATACGGTGCACAGTAGCTGCACAGCCGGTCAGTGAGAGCAGAGTAATCGGGCAGAATAGCACACACTGCCAGCTCCGCCCTGCTGGAATCTAGGCCGACCGGCCGGCGGTTAGCCGACTATGAAATTGGTTGGCACCGCAGAGCGCTGCGACCAGCAGACCCTGGTGCCCCGACCGTGACGCAACGACCGGCTGGTCCAGGTAGCCTCCTCCCCACTACGCCACGTTGTACTGACACACGGGAACCGCCGGGAAGTCCACGAAGCGCTTAGCGTATTACTTCTGCAGGACTACATTACCGCCGTGCTCGCCACGTTTATTATGGTTATTCTTCTGTCTTCCACAATACCGTATCAACAAAAATGTGTTTCAATCTGAAGAATTTAAGATGTTCCCAAAACTCTCACTAAAGAGCCATTACTGATCTCGTGAGAAAGCGGAAAACCCTCGCCCGTGTTTAGTAGTGTTCGCTGATGATGGAATTACATAAGCCGTATTTTCAAAATTTTCAAAAAATGATTTCTCAAAAATAAAGGTCTCTCTCAGTCAGTTTCTGAAAGTTATTCCAAAAATTAATTCCGTTTCATTTTATCACGTCAGGATATTCTACAAAATGAGATATTACATTTTAAAAACGTAAGTAACTGAATGTAGGAAGGGGCCTTTTAAGCTTGTCTTAAAACGTAATGGCCGGCCGGTGTGTCCGAGCGGTTCTAGGCACTTCAGTCTGGAACCGCGCGACCACTACGGTAGCAGTTTCGAAACCTGCCTCGGGCATCGATGTGTGTGATGTCCTCCGGTTAGCCGGCCGTTGTAGCCGAGCGGTTCTAGGCGCTTCAGTCTGGAACCGCGTGACCGCTTCGGTCGCAGATTCGAATCCTGCCTCGGGCATGGATGTGTGTGATATCCTTAGGTTCGTTAGGTTTAAGTAGTTCTACGTTCTAGGAGACTGATGACCTCACATGTTGAGTCCCATAGTGCTCAGAGCCATTTGAACCATTTTTTGTCCTTAGGTTAGTTAGGTTTAAGTAGTTCTAACTTCTAGGGGATTGATGACTTCAGATGTTAAGTCCCATAGTGCTCAGAACCATTTGAACCATTTTTGAAAACCCAATTTCTACGTTCTAGGAGACTGATGACCTCACATGTTGAGTCCCATAGTGCTCAGAGCCATTTGAACCATTTTTTGTCCTTAGGTTAGTTAGGTTTAAGTAGTTCTAACTTCTAGGGGATTGATGACTTCAGATGTTAAGTCCCATAGTGCTCAGAACCATTTGAACCATTTTTGAAAACCCAATTTCTCGAAAATTTATGAAATTGTTTTGGCAAAGGTCCTGTAAATAGGATGCTTTCATTGCCTAGAAAGTTTCCCGTAACAGACGTAAAGGCAGGCTACGAATTTCTTTTTTTTTCTGCATTCATTATACTTTCAAATTCATGCTCTGTCATCAAATTGCGAATCTGAGGACCAACAAAAAATCAACATTTTAATTTTCCATAGCTGAAGAAGGCACCCAAGACAGAATGTATTTCGTGGAAGCGCCTATGCAAATATTTTCATCAACAACAGTTTGATACGTAGAGATGTAAGAGGCACCTTTTTGTGATCCACAAGTAGTTCACGTAAGATGATTTTGGCCACTTCTGTAATTCTTTTACCGACTTCTATTAATGAGCCCTAGTTCCTACGACTTCTCACATAATTAGACGACCCTTATTTTTTAACAAATATGTGTTGACGTAGCCGTTGTCCGCAGTGGTCAAGTTATTAACAGAATCTAGTATAACAATGTAAGGTATGTACTGTCGTGAAGAGTGGCTAGTTGTCGTACATTCTTAATTGAAAGCTGAAACCGTTACTAACGCGTAATAGTTTCAAACTCAGTTAGTGTTTCTGCTGTCTCATTCCTGCTACAAAGCTTAAATTACCCCTTAACTCGTTTTTCTGTTCCTTTCTCTGCTACCACATTCCAGTCCCCCACGATCATTACTCATTCCCCTTCACACGCTGTCTTACACGATCAATATCGTCATTTACGTTTCCTATCTCATCTTCGTCATTATTGTCATCAGCATCATCATTATCTTCTTCTTCTTCTTCTTCTTATTCGTCTTAGGAAGCTGAAAGGCGTGGATGAACTTTTATAGTAAGCATTGTTTTCTTCTACTTTTTGATGAGAACAACCTCATCAGGGAAGCTGTAATAATGACTGTCTCCGTGCCCTATATTGAACTTCATAACAATCCAACTCCCACTGCACCATTACCCATGTTATAGGTGTTCATCTAAAGAGAAATATTCAGGTGCTTTCCATTTCGCTTGAGTGACCCCCAGTGTGTCTTGACTGCTCTTTTCCGTTTCCCATTTAAGTTTTCTAGCTTCCCTATTTCGTTCACACTTCTAACATTCCATGCTCCGTCTCTTAGAGTGTTACCCATTCGTTGGATATTCCATCTCTTTCTAAATGGTTCAAATGGCTCTGAGCACTATGGAACTCAACATCTGAGGACATCAGTCTCCTAGAACTCAGAACTACTTAAACCTAACTAACCTAAGGACAGCACACACATCCATGCCCGAGGCAGGATTCGAACCTGCGACCGTAGCAGTCGCGCGGTTCTGGACTGAAGCGCCTAGAACCGCATGGCCACCACGGCCGGCCATCTCTTTCTCTGGGTCACCTCCCCCTTGGCGGTCTACTTGCGGAGATCCGAATGTGGAACTGATCCAGACACTTTTGCCAGCGGAGATATAATTACTCATTTTTCTTTAAGGCAGCGTCCATTGCCTGCTGCATCATTGCTGATTTCATTTTTGCTACTCCTCTTTACCTTCGCTTTTCTTTGGTGTACTCTGTTAACAGTGTGATCCTAATAGAGAGTTCAGTCAATTTAACAGATTCTGCAATTCATCCAGATATTCACTTAGTATAACAATGTCATCACCGAATCTTATCATTGACACCTTTCCTGTGCGGCTGATCCCGGCGGAGGTTCGAGTCCTCCCTCGGGCATGGGTGTGTGTGTTTGTCCTTAGGGTAATTTAGGTCAAATAGTGTGTAAGCTTAGGGACTGATGACCTTATTAGTTAAGTCCGATAAGATTTCACACACATTTGCACTTTTGAACATTGATACATTTCAGTCCTGAATTTTGATCCTATTCCTGAAACACTCTTTTATTTCTCTCTTAACTTCTTCGATATACACTATGTGATAAAAAGTATCCGGACACTGGGCTGAAAATGACTTCGAGGCGGCCTTCATCGGTAATGCTGGAATTCAGTATGGTGTTGGCCCACCCTTAGCCTTGATGACAGTTTCCACTGTCGCAGGCATACGTTCAGTCAGGTGCTGGAAGGTCCCTTGGGAATGGCATCCCATTCTTCACGGAGTGCTCCACTGAGGACAGGTATCGATGTCGGTCGGTGAGGCCTGGCTCGAAGTCGGCGTACCAAAACATTCCAAAGGTGTTATATAGGATTCAGGTCAGGACTCTGTGCAGGTCAGTCTATTACAGGGATGTTACTGTCGTGCAGCCACTGCTCCCCAGGCCGTGCATTATGAACAAGTGCTCGTTCGTGTAGAAAGATGCAGTCGCCATCCTCGAATTGCCCTTTAACAGTGGGAAGCAAGGTGTTTAAAACATCAATGTAGGCCTGTGCTGTGATAGTGCCACGCAAATCATAAATTGGTGCAAGCACCCCTCCATGAAAACCACGATCACACCGCAACACCATCGCGTCCGAATTTACTGTTGGCACTATACACGCTGGCAGATGACGTTCACCGGGAATTCTCCATACCCACACCCGAGCATCGGATCGCCACATTTTTTGCCGTCATTCGTCTCTCCACACAAAATTTTTCCACTGTTCAATCGAAGATGATATCCAAGTTTTCTCTCCTCCCGCTTAACTGGTGTAGTACTTGCAGTGGACCCTGATACCGCTTGGAATTCCTGTGTGATGGTCTGGATAGATGTCTGCCTATTACACATTACGACCCTCTTCAACAGACGAGGTCGACTTGTACGCTTTTGTGCTGTACGTGTCCCTCCATGTTTCCAATTCACAATCACATCGGAAACAGTGGACCTAGGAATGTTTACGTGTGTAGAAATCTCGCGTACAGACGTATGATAACAGTAACACCCATTCACCTGATCACTTTTGAAGTCCGTTAGTTCCGCTGAGCACCTCATTCTGCTTTCTCGCGATGACTGATGACTGCTGAGGTCACTGATATGTGCTACCTGGCAGTAGGTGGCAGCACAATGTACCCAATATGAAAATCGTATTTTTTTGGGGGTGTCCTGATACTTTTGTTACATAGTGTAGATATGCGCCAGTTGTGGCGTAAAACTACATCATTGTTGCGTATCCCTTCTAATCCGATCACTGTGTTCTTGGTCATCTGTCCTTATTAGTCTCCCTTGGTTCTTGTGTAGTTCATGTAGTTCGCCGCCTAACAATAGATAGGTAGCGAAACGGTATGAAAGGCAGGTACAGTGTGATGATTCAGTTTGCAATGCTGTGAATTGCTTTAAGGCGTGAAGAACGATTATGTGGTATGGTTTAAAAAGTATCTCTATGTTCTAATTTTATCTTACGCATCGTACACTGTCCAGTTTTATTCAACGTTAATGACGCACATGTGTGCCAACGTTACGTTGAAATAAAAAAACTGTCATGATTATGATGGGCAAAGAAAGTAGTTTGGCACAACTGAATATCAGATGCGTATAAGGAAGAAGTCCCGTGCTCGAAAACCTGCCTATACTAGCTGCCAAATCTCCAGACGTACAAGAACAATCCAGGCAGTGTTGCTTGTATTCACGATTACAAACAAAGCAATACATTAATTACGAAATTGGATTATATAAAATAATTCACTCGTAATAAATGTAGAGGTAGAAGCAAAATGAAATTTTTAATTGCAGTAATGTCTTTTAAAACGCTCGAAAACACCACCTTCTCGTTTCTGTTGCTTTATTTCATTACCCGTACCAGAAAGGTTGCAATTTACGAGCAGATAAATGACTAACTTATAGTGAAGAGCGTCGTTTATACCTTGCTAACGAAGGTTGCTTCACTGTGTACAGAGTTTTATTCCACGTCTAGTCATCGTAAAGGGCTAAATTAATGTTTGAAATATAAGATACATATGCATGCACCATACTGCGTTTTGTATGTGGTATTATAAACAGGATTGAGTGAACCCACTTAGATTTGCAGCGGTGACTGCGAAAGCGGGCTGAGAGGAGTAATTATTAGCAACGGCTGGCGAACACGAGAGATATAATGATCGCTAGCTGCGAGATAACATGTGGGAGCCGAACGACAGTAATTAATGACTGTGAACGCCGTGTGTCGTGGGACACTAATGAAACAACGATAGCAGGCTCAACGGCAATGATGTCAGCGAAAGTGAATTTCAACACATTCAGAACTGCACCATAGCAGGGAAGCGATGCAACTAGCATATCCGACGACGCTTCGCAACAGCTAAATATGTGTGAGAATTGGACGTTCTAATCTCCTTTCCCCCCTTTCTCCTTCCATCTCATGCTCCACCCCCTTCTTTGTCCCTATTCCTCTCCTTCACCTCTCTGTGTCTATTTCCTCCTAATTTCTCTCCACCTCCTCCTCCACCCTCTCTCTGTCAACCTCCTTTCTCCCCTCTCTACGTCTACTGCCACCCTCTCCGTATATATGTCCCCTTCCCCCACTCTCTAAAACTGAGCCTTATTCATTGCTATTGCCAACAAAATCTTCAAAAACAGTTCAAATGGCTCTGAGCACTATGGGACTTAACATCTGAAGCCAACAGTCCCCTATATCTTAGAACTACTGAAACCTAACTAACCTAAGGACGTCACACATATCCACACCCGCGGCAGGATTCGAACTTGTGACAATAGCAGTCGCTCGGTTCTGGACTGAAGCACCTACAACCGCTCGGCCACCGCTGCTGGCTAACAAAATTTTCGTGGGAGCTGAAGTCATTAGAGATGAATGAGTCAATCGATTGGTATTATTGGTATACAAGGTATGAGAGACCTCTCCTGCTGCTAGATCTGTAAGAATAGTAGCTTCAATGAAAGTATATTACAGTGCTTTACTCAACGAATGGTAGGATTACGAAGTTTCGGACTAGCAGATTCCACAGTAGTATTCCAGTCGTAAGAGAAAAAGCAATAAACAGAACTTTCTCGTTTTCAGCTCAAATCGACTGCAATGAGAAAACGAAATGGCACATAATTGTATAAAATTATACACAATGTGAAAGAATATATGTGGTAGACAATATTTATCCAGTGGTTTAAATGCCCTGCGATATTAGTAAAAAATTGACAGCGAGAAAGGAGTCGGAAGTACACATATTGAAATGCGGCAGAGCATTGCATTTTATTTCTTACAGTCGGTTTCTACTTTGTTTTTAAAATAACATGTAGTCTAAGTCCGTCTGAATTTTCATTAGCATATCATGTAAAAGTCTGAAGTAAATCGCTATAGAGCTTTTCAAGATTTTTTCACAAATTGTAAGTGATATAACTGCACACATTTATATCGGTGACGGAGGACAGCGTACTGAACAACATTACATCAGTATTTACGTCATTTAAAGACTAATAAGTACAGCTATTACCAGTAGCATATTTTTAGGCTGGGTAGTACCTCGATGTACATGTGGTAGGAGCAAGCTTATTGTCCTCTGGGCATAAGGTCAAGTGTTAAAGTGTGTATGCCTGGACACGGAGCGGTCAGACTATACTGACAGGTGCAGTCCTATTAGTGGAGCTGTTACGATCAAGCAACAGACTGTTGGATGCAGAAACAAAGAAACTAACTCATTGAAACGGACACAAATTAAGATACCAATGGTCACTGTACCTGCACTTGTACCACTAACACTCTGCTTAAATATTTGTATACCACATATATTCAAAAATATATAGCTTACGTATAGTGTCCTGTGGTCGGCAGGAGAGAACAATCAATTTGAACACACTCTATTACAATTAAAGAAAAAGTGTCTCCTTGGCATACACTAGGTGTAAAATAAAAAAAAAAGAAATAAAAAAGAAAAAGAAACATAAAAACCCCCAAAAATCTTGTGGTGGCAAACTAGATAAGGAAAAGAAGCCAATGGAAGAAAATACTGACCAAAATCTATTCTACAAAATACAGTGGGCTACTGCAATCCTACGGCGAGTGAACACAATGCTTGGGCCGGTGTAGGTACTGGCTGGAGTTGTTCCTAGCGATTGGTAAACACTGCCGGTCAGATGGTCTAGGTGTGCTTAGAGAGCCAGGTCGGCGGAGTGCTACATGAGTCATATGAGTTCCGATTGGTGGAACACTGTCACATGTTGTCTGGCGAAGTAGTTCCATGTTTATTTGAAACGTCTGTTATTACATTAAAAGGAAGGTCAGCGTTGGCCGTAATATTGATGGTTTATTGATAGGAAAATCGATTTTGAATCACACAGTGATCATCTTCAGTGCTGCGGTGTATAAATTAAACTCATAGGCACTGGTATCATGTTATTATCAGTAATGAAAACTGAGAAACGATCACAATCAGTTTTGGTTACTGATAATAACTTGATACCAGTGCCTATGAGTTCAATTTGTAAACCTCAGTACTGAAGATGATCACTATGTGATTGAAAATAGATTTTGCTGTAAACCATCAGTAGTACGGCCAACGCTGACCTTCCTTTTAATTTAACATATATGGTCATTGTGCACACAGCACTCCATGAAGTTGCCACTCAATTAAGTCTGTTATTGTTTCTGTCCTTTGGCGATGTTTCTCTTCTCGCTCCTGTTTGGGGGCCGGCAACCCATCTTGCGTCTCGGTTCTGCGGGCCTTCTAACAATAAGGGGCCGCTACGACATTACGCCCGTCTGAAATTTTGGTAGAGAATAGTGTAAGAATCTGAAGTAAATCGGTCAACAGCTTCGAGAAATGTTTGCTAACAACCGAAGATCTAGGAGTGTATCATGTAAAAATTTGACGTATCTCTATCAAGAGCTTTTCGAGGTGTTTCGTAACAGCCTCAAACAACCGTCTTTTTTAGCACTATAGATTTTATTTATATGTTTATATAACATAAATATTTAAAAAATATGTAGCCTGTATCTCTTCGAGCGTATAAATATCTGAAGTCAATCGATCAAAGACTTTTAGAGATTTTGCAAAACTTTATTTCTTAACATAGGGCTCACTTTCTTTAAATTTATGAGTACTATGTATGTACGAACGTTTGTTAAGTGCCGTGTAAAAATCTGAGGTAAATCGGTCAAGAACTTTCCAGATGTTTGGTAACAACATTAATTCTGACTTTATATAGTGGTATAAGTATATCGTACATTTATTTAACCAGATTTCCTTGTCCTTTTGTAATACATTGTCGAAAATGGACATTTTTACAACCTGAGGGACTAGCACGACATTATAAAACACTGTCATGATTTCATTGCATAACGGGAATCAGTTGATTAACCATCCACTAATTTCGGAACTGGTTTTCATCAGCAACAACATTATTGATTTGGACTGCCACGCTTACGAACACTCTCCTGTGTTTGTTGTGTTGTAGAATCAAAGTCCCCGAGTGTCATCTTGAGGAATTCTTTGCCTTTCCTGAAGCTCATGCTCTTTCGGTTCGTGAATATTTTTTGCTGGGGGCTTGTATGACAATGTACGTCTCCCTATCAGTCAAGGAAGAGCATATTCCCCGCAGCATGGTTGGTGTGAACCGCTGCTTTGGGTTTTGCATTATCCTGCAATTTTGTACGCTGGTCATGAAGAGCATAATAACCGGGTTTACCAGTCTAGTCGTGTATTGCCGAGAATTCAGTCACCTTTCACCTATTACAAATTCTGTCCTGTCGCCACACCCGGTACCTTGCCGCACCAAAACTCCAGGAAGTGGAGCGGTGCGTGCCTCGAGAGTCGTTACTACCTGTGACGTCGATCTGATGACGACCAACTAAAGCAAAACTCATCGATAAAATCCAGAGAATATCACTCAGTATGCCGGTTAAATCTGGATCTAAAACACAAAAGTCCTGTGGTGCAGTGTCAGCGGTATGTAAATTATGACAATTGGAATTCGCATTCCGGTCTCCAGTAATCTGTTGCCGGCGGTACCTGGCGACACCGCCTGTGGCGTTGGTCCGGATTTCAGCTATTGTTATCTATCTGTCCTTAAGAGCCAACCGGATATTCCTAAGTTCTGCGCGTGGTGCAGTAGGACGCGAGCCCTACTCTACTTGGCAGTCTGCTGTAATGGGTCCTTCTTATCAGCACGAGCTCTGCACCATTACAAGGCAGTCTACCGTCTTTGCAATCTGCCTTAAGTACACTCCCATATCCTTCACCACCATTATTCTGCTTTTCTCAAAGTTCTAAAGATGTACATCCTTGGGCGTGCTCAGAGCCATACTTTAATATTCTGCTAGGCATTCCGTCGATCCGTGAGAGTCCTTAGACTTCAGTGCTTTAATTATTGACTCTATCCCTCCACCCTCCTTGTCTGTAAGACAGAGGAGTATTTCAGACATCAATCTCGGAAAGGGATTTGACAGGAAAGTTATATGATTGCCTGCAGAAGCTGAATTTTTGTTTAAATCACCAGAAATGCTCAGAAAATTATTGTTAAATACTGTACATGTATCTGATTGTTCAGTAACAGAAATATTTTTACTACGAACTGACTTCATATCATCTACCTTGTGCTGCTGACCAGACACTTCCTTAACTTCCTTCACAACTGACCATATGGTTTTAAATTTAACCTGTCAATTAGCTGTTCTATTTGCGTACCACATACTCTTTGCCTTCCTAATAACATTTTTAAGCACCGTACTGTGCTGTTAGTAATGGACTACTGTAGCTTGATTGTGACTACTTGTAACATTTTCATATAGTTCCCACATTGTTCTACATGACATCCTTACCCCACTAGTCAGGCGCCCTGGCCACCTTTTACTGTTAATACCTCGTTTAGAACGTTCCGATGGAAATCAACTCTCAAAGAGCATGAGAAATGTGTTAAGGAAAGCATTATATTTGCCATCTATGTTATTGGCACTATAAACATCCTGACACTCTTGTTTCTCGACGAGGTTTGATAAACTGTCTATTACCGTTGGATTAGCTTTCCAAAATAGTTTGCAATTATATGTGACATTTGTATGAGTACACAAACCCTTTAACTGTAAAATATTTTACATCATGGTCTGAAAGGCCATTCATCCTTTTACTAACAGAATGCCCATCTAGTAATGTAGAATGAATGAAAGTATTGTCTATGGTTGTTCTACTGTTCCCCTGCACCCTCGTTATAAGAAACACGGTTTGCATCAGATCATATGAATTTAGGACATCCAGCAACATCCTGTTTCTTATACAGTCATATACAAAATTAATATTGCAGTCACCACATGTAACTAATTTCTGGTACTTCCTATAAAGTGAATCAAGAACCTTCTCCAAACTGAGCAGAAATACTATGAAGTCAGAGTTAGCGGCTGGTAATTCATGCAGATCCTTTGAATATTTTATCAATACCAGTGGTTTTCAAGTTTCCGCTAAAATCTCTCGGAATTTCTCTCTCAGTGCGCCGAGAGTTACTGAGACCATTGTCGCTGTTTTTGTCGGAGTCCCTCTAGTCCAAATTTCATGCTCTCATATCTAGAAAGTTTGTCACATTATTTCACATCGATTCCACCATCAGCTCACATACTGATGTCAGTGATCCATATCTTCATTTCCTCTAGGATGTGAGGTTTGCTATATTGTGTTCCAGCATTAAATCTGACTCAAATTGGAAGTTCGAATGTTTTCTGGATGTTTGTTTTCGGCTTCACTCGGCTCGTTTGCTGACTTCTGGATTTGGTAGCGTGAATAGTGATGGCTTGTTCTCGTGCCTCAAAATTTTGTCGTTCAGTTTTGTTTCTTAGAGCTCCATTGGTGAACCAACACCTGGTCTTTATTTTATCTGTCTGAGAGTATATACCAAGTTTAGATCCACTCGAGGGAACGTAACTGATATTCGAAGGACCACTAGTTACCTCTCCCATAGAAAACCGTCGTTTCTGTCGATGTGTGCAGCAGACCGTGACTGGGTTTAGGGGGAAGTGGGGTACGGGGTTGGAACCTCTTTCGTCCGATTTAGGATTATTCGTTACTTACTTAAATCGCTTAGGGTAAGGGCAGAATATTTCCTACGAAAGGGCATTACCTTTTTTCTTCCCTAATCCTACCTTGTGTTCCGTCTGTGTTGACCTCGTCATCGAGGGACCAACAGTTTCAAATTTTCTTCCTTCTGCGAGCGCTGGTAGGGTAAGCTGCAGATTTAGGTAACATCGGTAAGTGACAGACATACACTAGATATACCAGATACAGAATGAATGCTACTCTAGACCGTGTGTGCAATTTTTTCAAACTTCCCAGTAAGTGAGAACTATATGTCTCACAGCGGTTCAAAACTAAACATTTGAAAAGGCGGTCAAGTGTAAACTGTGAGTGGTGACCTTTAGTCAATACATTAATTATTTTCGACGTTAGACAGATGCACTTGAATTGTGATGACTACAGGATTCACTCTCTGTCACACCCCTTGTAGGACATTTTCTGCGGACTTAAAAAAGTAATATAATATAAGAATGAAATTGTAGAGTCAACAGCGCTACATGACTTCAAAACAACCACGAAGCACTCTTAAACAATGCAGAAATTCGACAAAATGTGCGGATTCTAAATTTCTTCCTTATTAAATCTAAGTGAATCTGAGACCGTTATAACACGTATGTATTACAGTTACTATATATACAAACACCTCAGAACTGCAGCAGAAACACAGTGATAAGTTGAGATAAATAAAGTATGTTAATGAACCTGTACATAAAAGGAAAGAATGGTAACTGCTCTAGCAAGGGTTACTAACTTGAATTGTGAAAGAAATCGATAATTTTTAAATACAACGATAATTGCCACCTAAAATTAAAATCATAGAAAAAATGTACCCTATGCAATGTATTGAGGTGGCAAAAATTAATTCTGAGATTCTCTTAACATTCATCAATAAGTTTACGAAATAACCTCCGATGATTTCCAGAAAACCCTGATGATAGCAGGTGTTGTTGATTTTCCAAATATAACTCATCTTTCTAATAACTTATTTCGTCTAGGTTTCATCTCGGTAACTTTTTGCGACAGGAAGAACTATGAGTGACGACGAAATAGTTGGGTACGTGAACGTATATATGCATTTCAAAAATATGAACTGTAGCCAAGAAAACGGTAGTTTTCAAATGAGCGAATATAAAATAACTGGAAAGAGAGTTCGCACATATATCTCTGTGACTAGGTTGTAAGAGTGGTCTGCCCCCATAGCCCACGGCTGACTGCCATGTTGAGGACCTGGGTTCGATTCATGGTACAGCCAGGGATTTTTTCTTTGTGGAAATACTGAAACGGGGTAGACAAACAAGAGAACATTCCCAAGCGTCAAAAGCAGATCTTGTTGAAACTTAGTGGGAGTGTAGAGGGCACAAAATAATGGAATATGATTTTTAACGCAATAAGATTTCTTTGGTTTGTGCCCAGTTTCACTTCTGAGGGCTAAAATAAAACCTGAAAGGTAATTCGAAATATTATGTTCCCACGAAATATTTTGGAGACGATGATAAATAAAGAGTGTTTCTATGTCGCTATGTAACTAACGTTCTTGAAAAATGAATAGCCGAATTTTAAAAACTAATTTGAACTTTTAAGAAATGTCTCATCTACATTAATTAATTTTGAAAAATGAAAATTTTTGTTTCTACATGCATCAAGGAAACCTTCAAGCTACATAAACACATGGGGAATAAATTTGTTTTCTGAAATATAATTTTTGAAAATAACCTGTACATAACATGCTGTCAGTTTTTTCACCTATTCAAGGAGTCGAGACATTCACTATTAGTCTAGTTATTTGTTTTACTTATGTTTCTTTTATGTTTTGGATGGTTATTTTATGTCTTATAGTCATTTTATGTTTCTTTTTCTTCGATGTTCAGTTAACCATTTCAAATATGTGTATTCTCTTAATTGAAAATAATAGGTAATTCATCATTATCAGATACAATCATTACAATAATGATAATTTGTGAATAAATGCTTAAAACATAACGTTTCCTTATACTTTGCACATAAAAAAGAACGAAATTTCATCACATTATATACGTGACAGAGAACACAATATACAACAAAATTCAGCAGGATTTCAAATAATTGTTGGTGAGCCTCTAAATATCCTGATTTGCATCAGGTATGTTTCAGTAAATCGGCAAGCTTTAGCGAAGAGGACTGATTATGTAGTAGCGACTGCAGCCTGGTTATATTGATTCACTTCAGATTGACAGGATAATCATTCAACAGATATCGAAATATTCTCACAAAGTTCTTCCAACATCGAAAGCTGTACACGTCTCACGTCTGTACCTTTGCTGTCGTCTCATTTGGGAACGCCAGATGAACAAATTCCTTGACCTCAGGTGCAATTCTGTACATGGTTCTGTCACATTGACAGCCACAAGAATTTAACAGAAATACAGAGTTTTCCCTCACTAGGAAACAAAACATGTTTGAAATATCTTTTGACATAGTCAGATGCTTGTTTACCAGGTTTAGATGCTATGCAAATGATATTTGGGTCTCAAAAGAGAGGTTCTCGAAGTCTACGTCCAAACTCACTATTAGTTTCTTTTAAAACTATGAAAAAGCAGGTGGTCTGTGGAAAAAAAAACCGCTTTGACGATCTTGACCTCATGCCCGAGGACAAGAACTTCATCGACGGCACAGGTACAGATGTGAGATGCACACAGCCTTCGATGTTTAAAGAACTTAAGAAAAGATATTTTAATTTAGTTTTGTTGAACGAGGGAGATGTCATCTAAACTGGGGAGCAATGAAACCAAGCTGCATTCACTCGCACATAATCAATTCTCTTCGTGAAGACTTACTAATGTACAGAAATATGCATCACAGAAATCACGATATTTGGAGGGTCACCGTCAACAATTTGAAATCCTACTGCATCTTGTTGTATATTGTGCTCTCAGCTGTGTATATTATGTGAAGAAATTTTATGAGCACAGCGTAAGAAAACGTTCGTCTTAAGCATTTATTTACAGATTATCATTATTGTAATGATTTTGTATCATGATATTAAGTTACATATTTTCATTTAACAGAATAAACGTATTTGGAACAGTAAACTGAAAACAAGAAATAAAGAAACTGAAAATGGATATAAAACATAAATAAAATAACCATTTAAAGCATAAGATAAAAATAAACGAAACTAATAAATACATTAATATTGAATAATTACATATTTTAATTCCATATGTTGAAAATACTCTGATAGCACATTGTGTACAGCTTATTTTCAAGAATGGTGCTTCAGAAACCAGCTTTTTACTCATGATTGCATGTAGCTTCGGTCCTTCTTTAACTTCTATTTAATTAAAACTTTCATTTTTTCTAAATTAAAACAAATTAACAAATGATGACAAATATTTTCCTGAAAAAAAGTAAACGTGTTAATATATGCTTAAAATACAAATTTAAGTCACAAAATAATTATAAAACATTATCTTATGTGCTTCCTGCTCACGTCAGCTAAACATGTATCGAAAAAAATTGTGATCTGTGAAATTCACAGGGGGACAGAGACAGAGCTTAAATAGTTTGAATCAAAATGCTATTATTCATTTATTTAAACATTAATTTATGATGTACTTCCAGCTATTAACGTTTTACAATGAACAAAAGTACATATTTAATTCCAAAACTACGGTTAATTCGTATTTTGGTAAGTAATTATATAAAAAATTCACGTTCATTAACATACTTTATTTATCTCAACTTATCACTGTGTTTCTGCTGCAGTTCTGAGGTGTTTGTATATACAGTAACTGTAATACATACGTGTTATTACGAGTAACGTATTAAAAAGTTTGTATTTTGTGATATTGTCCTAACTTTGTGCTAAAATCATTCTTATTGTCGGTTTAATACTCTTAAATGCATAATATTATGTATTTAATTGGTTTGTTCCTACTCCAGTTGCTGCAATTGTACACTGGCCAACAGAATTAGAGGAATACTATTTCGAAACCCCGCGATCGTCTCCCCTCGCTATGCAAAAGTTTTATTTTGCCTGAAACGTACCCACAATGTTCCCCTGCAACGGTACAAAAGCGTGTCGCCCGATCACGTCACCTTCGGGCTCGACGACGCTTAGAACAGCAAGGTGTCGACATATGACGAAAAATGTCCAAAGTTCGGAAGTTCATGTGGCGTATAATGTGGGATAATGATGTCACAGTGGCACCAAATTTCACAAAAAACTCTACTCAATGGCACCGTAGACGTGTGACTCGCTGGGCAGGTCGTCACAGTTCCGCTACCCCTTTTTTACTCCTTGTGGTGGGGATCAGAAACGCGATGCGTGATCGACAGAAACATTGCAGATACACATGACACGAAAAGGCCTCTGGGGATGGGACAAAGGGCTTCAATGAAACCACTCCATTCTTTGGGATGTTGATTCCAGAATATTTCGCTGTCATGAACGACAGTTTGCAGTGCTATGGGCAGCGGAAACGTGTTCTTGATTACCTTTAGAACTGTTGGCAACTGCCATCGGAGGTGTGTCAAGTGGTTGCCTACCTGCAGGCTCTAGAGCTGCATTACAGGTTCTCGCTGTAGAGGCACGTTTTTTAAAATCTCGACTAATGTGGGTTGGTGCCACTGAGGGTTTTGCGGAACTGAGGAATCTTACAGAGGCCCTTCACCATTTTATTCACTCATGTGTCAATGTTCGTGATCACGCCTGAGGGCGTCAAACAGGAGCAGTTGAAGATAATAAGTCTCTAGAAAAATAGGCCTCCCTAATCATGGTTCATGTATAACCGAAAATGTTTAAAAAGTATGTAAATGAAATTACTGAAAACCGTGGACTCACTGTTAACATTCGTGTTACTGACAGAGGCTTGTGTCAGTAAGTGGAACCACCCAGACCCAGAGAATTAGTGAAAACAATCATTCATCTAACAAGGCCTAAGATACTAGTTCCATTCAACTGAAATAAGAAACGACTGCACTAAAAGGAATGGACTATCCATGCTGTTGTTAAAGTCTGTCGATTTTTCCTTTGCTACATGTCAGGAATGGCTGGAGCTGCAGTTCATGCTACTATTATAAGAGAAACACTGTCTATGTCATATGGCGATACCCCCATGCCATTAAGATATTTATCGATGGACGTCAACTCAGTCCTAGTGCCAATATCCAGGATATAGAGGACTAGATACAATGAAGAGCTAAAATCTCTCAGAAGAGGATAAAAATACCTTCTGATACTCTTTCCAGCCGTATCGTTGCTTGCTTAATCTAGTTTTACGGCTGCTGTCATATGCAGATATGATATGTTTGACTTGCCGTCCATTAAGACTATAATTTTGACCAGCTGTTTCCTTTGCAATCTACAAACGTTCGTCGTATTGTGAAGAAATACGTGCTGCCCGAATACACGACCCTCTAATGCATGCTAGCCCCTTTGTGCAACTTAAGGATGACCTTTTGGAAACAGCGTAATATCTCCTGTCTCCCAGCAAAAAAAAAAAAAAACAAAAAAAAAAAAAAAAAAGGTGTCATACTCAGAAGTTTCTGTGACGTGTGATGATGTCGAATTGGCACCTCACTTCAAAAGCTTGCCCATTGCGACCGTGAACGCGTTATACGATGATAGGCTCGTCACACTTCATTTAGAAGTTTCTGCCATGTAGGTCAAAAATGCGATGTTCAACGCTGATACCATGCAGTTTTTCTACGTGTTACAGAGGAAAACGTTTCAGACACCCTATTGATTACAACAGACACGAGAAGACCTTACGCTACCTGGGCCCTTTCCTTCTGACGTTAATTCTCACATATTTCGCAGTCGGAAACGACAGTTTGCGGTGCAGTGAACAACAGAAAGACGTTCTTGACAATCAGTGATACTGCTGACACGTCCCTGACGCTTCAAACCTTTCTGAGGGTATCGTGGGCAACAAATCTTATACCGTGAACCAACACCCTGGTGTGCAGTGCACTTTGCAATTTTTGCTGTGGTGTTCGGGGTGGAACCGCAAGGGACCATTCAAACCATTTGACGAAATTTGATCGTGATCCGAATCTGCGTATGGTTCTTATTATCTTCAACTGCTCCTGTTTCACGCCCTCACGCGTGATCACGAACATTGACACATGAGTGAATAAAATGGTAAAGGGCCTCTGTAAGATTCCTCAGTTCCGCAAAACCCTCAGTGGCACCAACCCACATTTATCGAGATTTTAAAAAACGTACCTCTACAGCGAGAACCTGTAATGCAGCTCTAGAGCCTGCAGGTAGACAACCACTTGACACACCTCCGATGGCAGTTGCCAACAGTTCTAAAGGTAATCAAGAACACGTTTCCGCTCCCCATAGCACTGCAAAATGTCATTCATGACAGCGAAATATGCTGGAATCAACATCCCAAAGAATGGAGTGGTTTCATTGAAGCCCTTTGTCCCATCCCTAGAGGCCTTTTCGTGTCATGTGTATCTGCAATGTTTCTGTCGATCTCGCATCGCGTTTCTGATCCCCACCACAAGGAGTAAAAAAGGGGTTGCGCAACTGTGACGACCTGTCCAACGAGTCACACGTCTACGGTGACACTGAGTAGAGTTTTTTGTGAAATTTGGTGCCAATGTGACATCATTATCTCACATTATACGCCACATGAACTTCCGAACTTTGGACATTTTTCGTCATATGTCGACACCTTGCTGTTCTAAGCGTCGTCGAGCCCGAAGGTGACGTGATCGGGCGACACGCTTTTGTACCGTTGCAGGGGAACATTGTGGGTACGTTTCAGGCAAAATAAAACTATTGCATAGCGAGGGGAAACGATCGCGGGGTTTCGAAATAGTATTCCTCTAATTCTGTTGGCCAGTGTACAATTGCAGCAACTGGAGTAGGAACAAACCAATTAAATACATAATATTATGCATTTAAGAGTATTAAACCGACAATAAGAATGATTTTAGCACAAAGTTAGGACAATATCACAAAAGACAAACTTTTTAATACGTTACTCGTAATAACACGTATGAATTACAGTTACTATATATACAAACACCTCAGAACTGCAGCAGAAACACAGTGATAAGTCCATACATTATGACCTATACACCGTTATGGTCCGCTTTTGGAAGGCAATGCAGTACAATTCTGGGTGGCATGGATTCTCGTAGTACTTGGTAGCTTTGTGTAGGTTCGAAACTACATATGTGTACAAGCAGTTCATGCTAGCACCGTGAATTATGGGCAGATGATTGGTGGAGCGCTGAGCTGGCGACTGATATCGTCCTAAATGTGTTCCATCGCATTCATATAAGGCGAAATTCGTGGTCGAGATACCAACGTGGGTTCATTATCGTGACCCTCAAAACCATGTAGTACGGTTGTAGCCTTGTGAAACGCCCTGAGCCCTTTTTGCAGTGTGTGCTTCGAGCATCTGTTCGCCTGGATGGCATCGTATTTGCAGGTGCCCATCAACATGGTGTAACAAGACACGCGATTCATCCTACTAGGTGACGAGTTTTCACAGATCCAAAGCCCAACCTCTATAAGCCCGTGTCCACTTCAGTCGTAATTGACAAGCTTGTTGGATCAAAATGGCGACACCTAGTGGTCACCTTCTGCCCAATCCATGTTCCACAATATGCGCCGATCTTGGTGTTACGAAATACTTGTTCCTGCTCCATAAGTGTAACCTGTAGTCAGATCTGTCACAGATAGCCACCTATCCTTCTCCGCAAGGCAGGCAAGCCTGCAACCTTCACGTTCTTTGATGAAATCTGGACGTCCAACACCTAGTCGGCTACTCATAATTTGACAGTCCTTCAACAACTGTGCGTGGATGCTCATGGTCGTAGCACGCGAAAAGTCGGGCATCTTCATCGTTTCCGAGATGTCGCGTCGCATTCGCTGCGCCATAATACGTAGCCTGCTCTTCGCCAATCAAAATAAGCCTACATTATCAGTTGTTATACATTACCAGTTCTTACTGTCACTGTTTTTTATGGTGTCTAAATATTTGTAAGTCCTAAAAGTGGCGACTGAGGGTCATCTTTTGTCTTCTAAGAAACGAATTTTGGGGTTCTTGGGACAACGAACTGATGAGATTGTGAGATGAAAAATTTATTGTCATATAATATCTGATGGATTTACCCGGGATTTTATACATGGAAGTATTGTCCAATATGAGTGTTGTGAGTATAACCCGGAGATTTCCGGAAACTGTTTCGAAGAGTTTCCAGTCGCTTCAAGTATCTATCAGTGGCCACTGACTACATATACGAACCATAGCCTGAATTGTGATTGGGTTCCAACAGACAGTTCTGCGTTATCTGATAGTCCGACACCCTCAAAGGGCAAATACAACAGTGATACGACAAACCACGAATCTTGTTTGCCACACTGGATTACGAGCCACCTACAATTCCACTTCCCGTCTGTGGCAAGTCCAGGGTATTTGAATAAGCCATGCTAACTCATGTTGGTGCCACCAGTTACATTTAGCGGTTGGGGAGCTTGAGATTGGTAGTGAACAGAGTTACTTTTCTCTTGTTGAATTGGTTTCCACCGTACAGTCATTGCACTATTGAATGATTTTGTCCAGATGTCTTTGGAGGAGCGTATCAATAAAGTCTAGCTTTTGCTGGGCTTGAGCATTGTAGTTTCGCGCCTGCTTGACCACGTCATTAGCATAGATAAGAGTAACAATTAAGGGCCATATGGCACTCCAATTACAACTGATTTTACGCTGATGGTTTGACTGCCACTCCAAATGAACCGTCTCATCTGCCTCACAGAAGAATCATCTTGAGCGAATGACCTCGACAACCTGTGGAGTCTACTTCAAATTCTGTTACCATGACAGACTCAGTTCAGTGAGGAGTATTTTGTGATGAATTGGGACTTCTGGTACGATTATGATATAATGAATTCAGAATTTTACCTTCAAAGTCAAGGAGGGAGTTAGGTTTATAGGTCTTAGGTAGAAACGGACTTTTCTGTGGATTAGGAAGGACGAGGAATTTAGCTGTCTTCCACACCCAGAGGCTGAAGTTTATGAATTAGACAAGAAGAAGCATTACGCAAAGAAGTGGGATACGGAAGTAGTAACGAATGACGAGATCGCTTGAACTACTCTATGGCTATAGATACAGCAGTAAGGAATAGCTCAGGAGGCAGTACAGCTGAACAGGAAATGGACATTTCAAAAGGGCAATCGCAGAATCTGGAAACAAAAACATAGCTACAAAGAAGCTAACTTCAAAGGAACCGTGGGTAACAAGTGAAATACTTAAGTTGATCGATGAAAGAAGTAAGTACAAAAACGTTCAGTAAATTCAGGGATACAGAAATTCAAGTCGCTAACGAATGAAATCCATAGGAACTGCAAGGAAGATGAAATGGCTGCAGGGAAAATGTGAAGAAATAGGAAAAGAAATCATTGTCGGAAGGACAGACTCATCATATAGAAAAGTCAAAATAACCTCCAGTGAAATTGAAAGCAAGGGTGTTAACGTTAAGAATACAGCGGGAATTCCACTCTTAAATGCATTGGACAGAGCGGATAGGTGGAAAGGAGTTAAGTGAAGATGGGAAAAGTACACTGAAGGCCTCTATGAAGGGGAATATTTGTCTGATGTGATAGGAGCAGAGACGTTAGTCGATTTAGAAGAGATGTGGGATCCAATATTAGAATTTAAGAGAGCTTTGAAGGGCTCAAGAGCAAATAAGGCAGCAGGGATAGATAACATTCCACCAGAATTTCTACAATCACTGGGGAAGCGGCAACAGAACGATTATTCACGTTGGTGTATTGAATGTATGAGTCTGGCGACATACTACCTGACTTTCGTAAAAATATCATCCATGAAATTCCCAAGACTGTAAGAGCTGAAAAGTGCGAGATTTATTCTACAATCAGCTTAACAGCTCATGCATCCAAGTTGCTGACAACAATAATATACAGAAGAATGGAAAAGAAGCTTGAGGATGTGTTAGTTGACGATCAGTTTGGCTTTAAGAGAGACAAAGGCACTACAGACGCAATTCTGACATTGCGGTTGATAATAGAAGCAAGACTAAAGAAAAATCAAGACACATTCATAGGACTTATCGACCAGGAAAATGCGTTCGACAGTGGAAAATGGTGCAAGAAGTACGAAATTGTGAGAAAAATAGGGGTAAACTATAGGATAGACCTGTAATACACAACATGTACAAGAGTCAAGAAGGAATAATAGTGGACGACCGGGACAAGGGTGTAAGACAGGCATGCAGTCTTTCGGCTCTACTGTTCCAGCTGTACATCGAACAAGCAATGATGAAAATAAAAGTTCAGCCGTTGACTTAAAATTTAAGGTCAAAGATAGCAAGAATACCATTTGCTGATGACATTTGATAACTGAACGTGGAGAAGAATTACATAATTTGCTGAATGGAATGAACAGTCTAATGACTACAGAACATGGATTGAGAGTAAATCGAAGAAAGACGAAGGTAATGAGAAGTAGTAGAAAAGAGAACAGCAAGAAACTGAACATGAGGTTTGATGTTCACGAAGTAGATGAGGTTAAGGAATTTTACTATCTAGGCAGCAAAATTATCAAGAACAGACAGAGCAAGGGCATCAAATGCAGACAAGCACTGGTAAAAAGGGATTTCCTGGCCTAGTATCAAACATAGACCTTAATTTCAGGGAAAAATTTCTGAGACTGTACGTTTGGAGCACACCATTGTACGGTAGTGAGGCATGGGCTGTGGGAAAAACGGAACGGAAGAGAATCGAAGCATTTGAGATGTGATACTGCAGACGAATTAGGCGGACTGATAAGATAAGGAATGATGAGGTTATGCGCAGAATCGCAAAGGAAAGGAATATGTGGAAAACACTGACAAGGAGAAGTGACAGAATTATAGGACATCTGATAAGACCTCAGTGAATAACTTACATAGTAATAGAGGGAGCTGTTCATGGCAAAAACTGTAGAGGAAGACAGAGACTGGAATACATCAACCAAATAAGTGAGGGCTTAGGTAGGTTGCAAGTGCTACTCTGAGCTGAAGAGGTTGGCATAGAGGAGAAATTCGTGGGGGGGGGGGGGGGGGGGGGGTGCATCAAACCAGTCAGACGACTGATGGCCAAAAAACTAAAAAGGAAAAAAGGACTGGTTTCGCCGGATATTCGAATGGGGGCTTAATCCGGAATTGTTGATAATGGAGAGTTTATCAGGACGGTTTGTCAACTACAAACCACATGTTCTGTTGGTACACATTACGTGTCATTAGCACAGTTTCCATTGCTTTCAGCATCGCCATGTCGTTGATCGTTGCTGATTCTAGCGCATTTTAGGGGTTATTTCCCACCCAATAAAGTGTCCTGAACGTCATTCCCCCCCTCCACCCCTCTGACAAGGCGGTCGACAGAATGAGGAGGACCTCTCATCCTCTAAATCGTCAGCCTTGATTAGTATGACGTTTGTTCAAAAGGTAGGCCAAGACGGGACTCGAAAAACGCGCCAAGGACGTTTTAATTACTAATCTAACCTAAAAACAAAAAGCACGCTGGATAGCCGTGCGGTCTAGGGCGTCTTGTGACGGTCAGCGCGGCTCCCCCAGTCGAAGGTTCGAGTCCTCCCTCGGGCATGGGCATGTGTGTGTTGTCCATAGCATAAGGTTGTTTAATCTGGATTAAGTAGTGTGTACACTTACGGACTGATGACCTAAGCAGTTTGGTCCCCTAAGACCTTACCACAAATTTATTTTACAAACAAAAAGAAGATCTAATGCCCACCGTCACTTTCGCCCTGAAAGCTAAGTAGGTCGGATTTTTGACACGTTCTGGCTCAGTCCGAGAAGAAAAACGAAACATTGTCACCAATCGTTCTGCATAAAAACAGGAGGGAGAGAAGAAAGGGTACGATGATTCTTTTTTATATTTCTTTTATTTTTGTTTACTTACAATTTTTTCAGCCTGGCGGCAGCGTGTCCAGGGCGTCTTCTCATTCAACGAGGCTTAAAGACGCTATAATAACCGTTGATATCCTATTTCACATCAGTCCATCCTGTGCTATACCTTAAATGTATCACAGACGGTATACCCCAATGCTCCGGAGGATGCGAACCAACGACACCTTGTGCCACAGAACAGTGTAGTTGCTTGTTAAGAAGTGCCAAAAGTCAAATAACTCGGCAGGACCCTCACTAAGTATGTACGCCGTACCTTTAACTCACATCGTGGCATAATGTCGACCGGCGGATAGTAAGTGACGTCATGATGAATCAGTTCGGTGGGCTGAGACGTCCGTCACAACAAGAATGCCAACATGCGGCGTGTGAGAGCCACAGTCGACAGCCGTATCGATAGCGGCGCACCGGACGCTTAGAGGGTCCTCGGCAAGATGTATAATGTGTAAATATAGTCGGGTTGGGAATTTTGCAGTCGTTATCACTTACCACAGCGCCTTCACGGGGGTGGAAAGGAAAGGCTTCTAGCCGAGCACCGGCTATCGGCGTTGAATCACGTTATAAGGCATTTTCTATTGAAAGCAGCAGTAGAAGTCTTGGTTCCAGGCGACCGAGTGGCCGGTAGAACATCCAACAGAAAACTTATGGCGTCCAGATAGGTGCGAATGTAACGTAGTGGTGGCAAGATAGGCCAACAGGAATCGGCGGCCGGAGGGAATGAGGCGCCATCTCCTGAATCAGTGTGATGTGAGGGATCCTTGTCCGAAGCACGTAGGTGATGCAGACAGAAATAGAGCACGCACCTATTTTGCGCGGTTATCATTTCAATGCTGCCCGATTCTGATGGCAACGTTAGTGTCTCATAATCGGTCCCGAACAACCGAGCATCGCTTACGAAATAACCATAGACCGTCTGGGACTTGGCAGCCACTATAGCGGGAAGCAGCAGAACGTATATGTTATGATAAAGTTCGTGGTGAAGCAGACGTTCACAAAATGTAACCTTACGATCAAGTAAAACGTTAAAGATGTGGGGAGATGAACTTGCGCAGGATCATACTAAACAGTTTGTGATACGTAGCCGTTGCTGTACTTTGCGGGATCCCATGGATGATCACTCCTATACTTTTCATCGCTGGGACCTTGTCAACGGGCACCGGTACACTGATAATCAGTCCTCTGTCCTCATCCATGTAGTGCGACTTCCGCGATGTGATAAGGCTGCCGGCTAACTCGCCTTAGCGCTGAAGCTACGCGATCGCTATATATATATCATAATGTTACTTTAAATCCGTCTTGATTGCAATTTTTTTTATTTTTTATTATTCATATGACCGGTTTCGGTTCATTCAGAACCATCTTCAGATCTGATGTGACGTAGCATGTGAAAGTTGCTGAATTGGACTGGTTACTCCTGTAACTTAAATATCAGATCTGAAGATGGTTCTGAATGAACCGAAACCGGTCATATGAATAATAAAAAAAAAAAAAAATTGCAATCAAGACGGATTTAAAGTAACATTATAAAATCACTGATTGCTGTTATCCCATAAGACATTATGTCTGTTTTTGCAAAATATATATATCTTCTGCCGATCTTGTCAAGAAAACTACATCGCCAGAATAAGCACAACACTTAAAATGGACGTTGTGAAGGCGAAAGCGCTCCAAACGCTGACATAGACCACGAAGTGTAGAGTAGAAGGCGACAGCGAAAATATTGGCTGACAGCCATTGTCTAGCATCGTGGCAGTGGCCCCGTGGATGAAACCGAGAACCACCCTATTCGATACCAGGCAAAGACGCACCTGCTTTAAGACAGCCAGCTAGAAACCGTAAGTAGCTCGGTCGATTGTATGGTCTAGGTCTACCACCTTTAAGATGACACGCTGACATGAACTTAACGCAGTGTGTGTATTACTGCCACATCTAAGATGTGTTTTTACAGCGTTAATGATATCCTTGACAGTAGCTAGGAGGCGAGTACGACCTGTGCGTGCAAACGGCTTATAATACGAATACTATCGTTAGCTAGTGGAAGTCTTTCGGTCTATAACGTCACTTTGGTTTTGGGATAGTGATTACCATGACCTCTAAAAATTCGGGGAAAGTGGGTGGTCTCGAAGGTCCGTATGCAGCACATCTGTCACCTAACTTCCCCCATCAGTTTAGGAAAGGTGTTCTAAAATTCAAGAGGAAGAAAGTCAGGCCCAGAGAATTTGTCTCTTTGGCCTCACGATAGGGCCACGCACAATCCTTCCTTTTTTTATGGCCTCTAAGACTTTGTCATCTCCTTGTCTCCTCACCGAAGGCAGTAGATCGTACAGGTCGTCTCCAACGTCTTTTTCAAGCCATTGACGGGTCAGATAGAGAGTGCGGTAATAATCTGAGACGACATGGGGGATGGTAGTTGGTGTGTCTGCACGGTGGCCGTCCACCGCGATAACTGCCGCTATGAATCGCCTCTTAGGACGTATCCAGTCTCCGGCGACGTGACAGAGGGAAGCAAGTTTGTCTGGGACGAAATCTTGTAGCGTCTCTAGAAACCTCGTTCCTTCTAAACTGGCCGCATCTATGTCCAGGGGACGGACCTTTCGACGCTCTGGTGAAGGCGGTCGCGGCGGTAGTTCCCTCGAAACTTTGTAGTAAAGTTCAGTGGTCGATCGTTGTCAAGGTGCCGTATCTCGCCTGTACACCATGAGCGTGTGACAAGTAGATGGTGTCCACCACTGTATCGCGGAATTGAAGGTGTGTAGCAGTGCCAGGTATCAGTGATGGCTATACAGCAAGCCTCTTCACGCAGAATATTGACGTTATGAGGTCATGATCCTCTACCTCGGCTCGTTTGTTGTCGTGGTAGGGCCACGGCACAGATGAAAGCTTGGTGGTCGGTGAATTCTGTGGACCACAGCTCGGCACCGACAGTAACTGCCCAGAGACCTCGGAAAACGTAAATCCTCTCCAGCCACCTGGACGAGTGGCTGGTGAAGTACGTATATCAGCTTCGTTCTTTGTGGATGATTGTCCAGGTAGTGAGCAAAGCTAGGTCCCTAACCATCGCGTGAAGGGCCGGACATGGGACATGGTGACGGATCTGATTCTCAGCGCGTAAGACGCTGTTAAAGTCCCTGTCCATAATAAATCCTCCGTGGCACCCTGAAACAGTGGAGACACCTTGGTAGAGTAACAGACTGTTTGCTCTCTATACTTCGCCATTTCAGATGGGCCGCACAGATTCACAAACTGGACCGCACCGAAAGCGTTGTGCCTCACGCTGATGGCAAATACTGAGATTCCGTTGCTTCTAATCCATCACGTATTAGCATGAGCGTACCACCACCTGTTTCTGTAATTGGGTTGCCGTAAGAAGTGCATCCTTAAACATTCAGACGCATATCAAGCTGAAGGGGCGCTATACCAATGTCTGCCTCCCGAATCACGTCCTTTAACAGCGGGGTTTTCATAGTGAAATTAATGCCGTTGTCATTGACCGATACACCTAGTTCACTGTGAGTTAAGATGTAGCCTGCACTAGTCTGGGCCAGTAAGCGCCACGTCGCACGATTGACCGTCCCTGTCACTGGCAATACGAACATTAGCGATTGGGTGACATAAGATGGCCGCCCGACAATCCACCAGCAGCGAGCGTCTTTCCGTCTTCACTTCCGACCCCCAATCACCTAGGAAGGGGTGCGGTACATTATTCGACAGATTAAGTTCATCTGGTGTCTTAGCCGTATCACCGCTGCGGAGCCTGTCTGTGGGTTGAGCATCGTCAAAATGTCTTTGACGTGGACGGTCGTTGCCAGCAACGAATCAGGAACTGTTGGAGCGAAGTCCAGTCCAAGCCGCAAAGAGATTATCCTTATCTTGCTGCAACGGGTCACAGTCTTTCGAAGCGTCTTGTGGGTCACGACGAACAATAGGCACCTCCCGCATCTCCACGTCCGACCTGGAATCGAACTTTAGGTGTTCTCTTCTTCATACGAAATATGCGCTAACATGGCCCCTGCTATTGAGAACGTCGATGGTTCCGACACAGGCCATGGCATCGTAGATGTGGAAACTGGATCCGCAGGGGTCGGTGCAACCTCCGCGTTCCACATATTCCTCACTGCTCAACGTAGTAAGTAGACAGCATCGTCGGTTGCAATATAGGCGTTGTGTCAGCACGAGGTATCTCGATGAGGCGTCCCTGTATACATGATAGAACATACCCCTCCTGCTTGCGCCCCGGACAAGTCTGCGGTTAGCTATCATAAATGACGACTGCTCGACAGCCGCTAACGTTCCCGTACGAGTAGATGTGTTTGCGCTGGTCAGTTCGCATCTTACATACTTCGTTCAGAACACGATACATTTCGATCGTATGCCACTCTTCATTCACATGACTTACCATTCCCCCTCGTAAGACACAGTGCTTCCACTACAAGCGTTGCTGAAAGTTCAAACAGCAGCTCGAATATTCGTATGGTTCGAAATCCGCGTTTTGCATGGTCTACTGTCACATTGCCGACCAAGTGGTAGACACAACATTCGTCGATAGAGTGGTGATTAATCAATTCGAACACTGCTTTATCGAAAAATTTCGTCCACAGCTCGTGGTCTAGGGGCTAGCGCTGCTGCTTCTGGATCGCGGGGTCCCGGGTTCGATTCCCGGCCGGGTTGGGGATTTTCCTTCCCGTGGTCTGGGTGATTGTGTTGCCTTCATCATTTCATCATCATCATAATTTTTGAGAGTAACTAGATTGGATTGCGAAAAGAAAATAGACTCTGTAGAAATTGAGACTTCGTAGGGGCGCTGATGACTGCGCAGTTGAAATCCCCACAAACCAAAATTCATCATCATAATCGAAAAATATCCGGTAAACCTTGCTTTTTTTTTTTTTTTTTTTTTTTTTTTTTGTCATCAGTCTACTGACTGGTTTGATGCGGCCCGCCACGAATTCCTTTCCTGTGCTAACCTCTTCATCTCAGAGTAGCACTTGCAACCTACGTCCTCAATTATTTGCTTGACGTATTCCAATCTCTGTCTTCCTCTACAGTTTTTGCCCTCTACAGCTCCCTCTAGTACCGTGGATGTCATTCCCTCAGGTCTTAGCAGATGTCCTATCATCATGTCCCTTATCCTTAGCAGTGTTTTCCACATATTCCTTTCTCTCCGATTCTGCGTAGAACCTCCTCATTCCTTACCTTATCAGTCCACCTAATTTTCAACATTCGTCTATAGCACCACATCTCAAATGCTTCGATTCTCTTCTATTCCGGTTTTCCCACGGTCCATGTTTCACTACCATACAATGCTGTACTCCAGACGTACAACCTCAGAAATTTCTTCCTCAAATTAAGGCCGGTATTTGATATTAGTACACTTCTCTTGGCCAGAAATGCCTTATTTGCCATAGCGAGTCTGCTTTTGATGTCCTCCTTGCTCCGTCCGTCATCGGTTATTTTACTGCCTAGGTAGCAGAATTCCTTAACTTCATTGACTTCGTGACCATCATTCCTGATGTTAAGTTTCTCGCTGTTCTCATTTCTACTACTTCTCATTAGCTTCGTCTTTCTCCGATTTACTCCCAAACCATACTGTGTACTCATTAGGCTATTCATTCCGTTCAGCAGATCATTTAATTCTTCTTCACTTTCACTCAGGATAACAATGTCATCAGCGAATCGTATCATTGATATCCTTTCACCTTGTATTTTAATTCCACTCCTGAACCTTTCTTTTATTTCCATCATTGCTTCGTCGATGTACAGATTGAAGAGTAGGGGCGAAAGGCTACAGCCTTGTCTTACACCCTTCTTAATACGAGCACTTCGTTCTTGATCGTCCACTCTTATTATTCCCTCTTCGTTGTTGTACATATTGTATATGACCCGTCTCTCCCTATAGCTTACCCCTACTTCTTTCAGAATCTCTAAAAGCTTGCACCATTTTATATTGTCGAACGCTTTTTCCAGGTCGACAAATCCTATGAAAGTGTCTTGATTTTTCTTTAGCCTTGCTTCCATTATTAGCCGTAACGTCAGAATTGCCTCTCTCGTCCCTTTACTTTTCCTAAAGCCAAACTGATCGTCACCTAGCACATTCTCAATTTTCTTTTCCATTCTTCTGTATATTATTCTTGTAAGCAGCTTAGATGCATGAGTTGTTAAGCTGATTGTGCGATAATTCTCGCACTTGTCAGCTCTTTCCGTCTTCGGAATTGTGTGGATGATGCTTTTCCGAAAGTCAGGTGGTATATCGCCAGACTCATATATGCTACACACCAGCGTGAATAGTCGTTTTGTTGCCACTTCCCCCAATGATTTTAGAAATTCTGATGTAATGTTATCTTTCCCTTCTGCCTTATTTGACCGTAAGTCCTCCAAAACTCTTTAAAATTCCGATTCTAATACTGGATCCCCTATCTCTTCTAAATCGACTCCTGTTTCTTCTTCTATCACATCAGACAAATCTTCACCCTGATAGAGGCTTTCAATGTATTCTTTCCACCTATCTGCTCTCTCCTCTGCATTTAACAGTGGAATTCCCGTTGCACTCTTAATGTTACCACCGTTGCTTTTAATGTCACCAAAGGTTGTTTTGACTTTCCTGTATGCTGAGTCTGCCCTTCCGACAATCATATCTTTTTCGATGTCTTCACATTTTTCCTGCAGCCATTTCGTCTTAGCTTCCCTGCACTTCTTATTTATTTCATTCCTCAGCGACTTGTATTTCTGTATTCCTGATTTTCCCGGAACATGTTTGTACTTCCTCCTTTCACCAATCAACTGAAGTATTTCTTCTGTTACCCATGGTTTCTTCGCAGCTCCCTTCTTTGTACCTATGTTTTCCTTCCCAACTTCTGTGATGGTCCTTTTTAGAGATGTCCATTCCTCTTCAACTGTACTGCCTACTGCGCTATTTATTATTGCTGCATCTATAGCGTTAGAGAACTTCAAACGTATCTCGTCATTCCTTAGCACTTCCGTATCCCACTTCTTTGCGTATTGATTCTTCCTGACTAATGTCTTGAACTTCAGCCTACTCTTCATCACTACCATATTGTGATCTGAGTCTATATCTGCTCCTGGGTACGCCTTACAATCCAGTATCTGATTTCGGAATCTCTGTCTGACCGTGATGTAATCTAATTGAAATCTTCCCGTATCTCCCGGCCTTTTCCAAGTATACCTGCTCCTCTTGTGATTCTTAAACAGGGTATTCGCTATTACTATCTGAAACTTGTTAGAGAACTCAATTAGTCTTTCTCCTTTTTCATTCCTTGTCCGAAGCCCATATTCTCCTGTAACTTTTTCTTCTACTCCTTCCCCTACAACTGCATTCCAGTCATCCATGACTATTAGATTTTCGTCGCCCTTTACATACTGCATTACCCTTTCAATATCCTCATACACTTTCTCTATCTGTTCATCTTTAGCTTGCGACGTCGGCATGTATACCTGAACTATCATTGACGGTGTTGGTCTCCTGTCGATTCTGATTAGAACAACCCGGTCACTGAACTTTTCACAGTAACACACCCTCTGCCCTACCTTCCTATTCATAACGATCCTACACCTGTTATACCATTTTCTGCTGCTGTTGATATTACCCGATACTCATCTGACCAGAAATCCTTGTCTTCCTTCCACTGACCCCTACTATATCTAGATTGAGCCTTTACATTTCCCTTTTCAGATTTTCTAGTTTTCCTACCACGTTCAAGCTTCTGACATTCCACGCCCCGACTCGCAGAACGTTATCCTTTCGTAGATTATTCCATCTTTTTCTCATGGTAACCTCCCCCTTGGCAGTCCCCTCCCGGAGATCCGAATGGGGGACTATTCTGGAATCTTTTGCCAATGGAGAGATCATCATGACACTTCTTCAATTACCGGCCACATGTCGTGTGGATACACGTTACGTGTCTTTAATGCAGTGGTTTCCATTGCATTCTGCATTCTCATGTCGTTGATCATTGCTGATTCTTCCGCCTTTAGTGGCAATTTCCCACCCCTAGGACAGGAGAGTGCCCTGAACCTCTATCCGCTCCTCCGCCCTCTTTGACAAGGCCGTTGGCAGAATGCGGCTGACTTCTTATGCCGGAAGTCTTCGGCTGATTATTTATCAAAAATTAGGCAGTGGTGGGGATCGAACCCGGTACCGAAAACGTTTTGATAGGGAATGAAAGACGCTACCCCTAGACCACAGGTACAACCTTGCTTCCTGGGTATTAAACGTTAATTTCATCGTCGCCTTCTGTACGAAATGGCCGTCGTCAGTCGAGATCCTCTGTTAATAGCACTATAACACTACTGACGCGAATAAACAAAGGCCCGCTCGCTGAGCACAACTCAAAGCCCCGCCCATGCCCACTTTGCAACACGGCTCCGATTCCCCATACACAGTGGGTGCTGTCCTCTTACTCCACATATATTTGGAGATACTTTGTTTAATATACTGTCGAGCGTTTCTTATAATCGTTTTGAAAATACTACTCTTCCACTTCTCATTACTTCTGGTATGTTTTACATGTGTCTATAAATTTCGTCATTACTGTGTAATTTCCAACCTTCGACAGTTTTTCGGAGGCTCAATTTTTCCTAATGATTTGCCATTCTAGTATTTATTATCGTTCAATTCCTGACATTCATTAGAAAATAGACATTCTGGTTCAACTATTGTATTGTAATGCCATATTTTCGCATTTTACAGTCCTTTTTGTTGTTAACGTCTTCGTTTATACCATATGCCCTTAAAGTATTAAGTATCCCTTCCTCTATGTACATACACAGTGATCACAGCCCTACACAGCACGCACTGATTACACAAATAGCCTCCATTCTCTTCTGTTTTTTGCTCGGTTCCTCCAGGTGTCTTCATTCCGCAACACTGCCCGGTCCTTTGCCAGATTTTCCATCCAGTACTTCTTTGGTGTTCCTACGGGGCGTCTGGTGTTTGGTTTCCCCTGCAGCGCTTTTTTCACTTTTCTTTTGGGCATGTGTGCTACATAGCCCACCCACTGTATTATTTTGCACTTCTATTTCTATGGCTCTGAGCACTATGGGACTCAACTGCTGAGGTCATTAGTCCCCTAGAACTCAGAACTACTTAAACCTAACTAACCTAAGGACATCACAAACATCCATGCCCGAGGCAGGATTCGAACCTGCGACCGTAGCGGTCTTGCGGTTCCAGACTGCAGCGCCTTTATCCGCACGGCCACTTCCGCCGGCCTCTATTTCTATAGTATTGTTGGTTGTAGCATGGAAAGATATATCTCCTCATTCTTCCTCCTCCTCCATCCTCGTTTATCTAAGATCGGTCGCCATATTTACCTCATTAGCCTTCTTTGAAATATTAGTTCTCCAGATTTCTGAACTGTACTTGATATAAAGTCAGTGATATTGTTTTTGAGCTGAGCGTTTCGCTGAAGTTATACATGCATTTCATTCCCACTGCAGTTCTTTCCTTGATGTCCATATCTATGCGGTCATTGCTCCTAAACCAAGACCCCAAGCATTTGAACTGGTGAACACCTTGAACCTCACACTATCTGTCTCAAAAATTTTTTGCTGCTTTTGTCTTATTCTTAACTGTACGAACCTCCTTTTGTCTTGAGTCACCTTTAGGGCAATCTTCCGTGAGTGATTGCCTATTTTCTGATACACATCTTTCAAGCATTGGTTTGATTCCCTTAGCACTACTGTATCATATGCATAAGCGAGACAACTGAAATTACCATCCTTTCGTACTCAAGCCCACTCCTGTTGCCTACATTCCCTTATTAATTTCTTTAATATGGCATTGAACAGAATCCCCTTCTCTCAGACCTTTCTCAGTTTCTAACGTTTCTGACGGTCCCCCTGTGGAACGCACTGCTGGCCTTGATCCAATCATACAAATCTGCACCGTTCTCATCAGCTTTTCATGGACGCTGAAGTCACTCTGCGCATCTTTATTCAAGTGTATGTTGCCTTATGCACGTTCAAAATCGGCAAACAAACTCTAGATATGTTTACCATATTCCCAGAGTTTCCAGACAGTTGTCCGAGAGTGAATATGTGACCTACTGTTCAGATTGGTCCAAAGCCAGCATGGCTTTATATATTGTTCTCTATGAATGGTTATACTTTTCTGAGTATAATGGTACCCGGTACCTTGTACGACACATTCAGAAAATTAACCCGTAGGTAGTTACCACATTCCATTTTGCTTCTCCTTTTGTGTGTCGGACATATTACCGCCAATTTCCATTCTTCTGGCAGAGTCTCTTCCACGTCAACTGGATTAGTTTGTGTATCTCTAAGTGCAAGTTCTCACCTTCCTCTTTTTTTAATTCTCCTGTGATTCTGCTTCCCCTGGGGCCTCCTTGATGTTTCTGAGTCTTTTGATTGCAATCTTCACATTTTCTTCAGTCACTTCCTATTAATCTTCATCTCTTCTTTCCTCCGTGGTATCTATAAGTAGCACCTCATCAGGGTCTGTGAGACTCAAGAGTTCTTAGAAGTATTCTCTCAATCTTTCTACAGTTCTATTCCTGTTATTTATCAAGCTTCTCTTCTTATCTGTAATGAAAAATGCTGGGCCCTGAAATCCACGATTCCGTTTCTTGAGGCACTGGAAAAATTGTCCTGAATTATTTTTGCAGATCTCTGTCGCATCTTGTTCTAATTAATTGTTATATATATTCTTTTCTGTGTTCGCAGGGTTCGCATCTTCTCTTCTAGTCCCTTATGATATCTCTCTTATCTCATCATTCTCCCTGTCAGCCAGCCACTTCTGCCTCATTTTTATTCTCATTTATGTAACCTCCTTGAATGTCTCGTTGAAATACTTTGTCTTCTTCATTCTCTCCTTTCCCCTCAACACATCCTCTGCCACACTTAGTATCGTGGAATTCCCTACTTTCCAATTTTTCTTCAATGTTCTAGCTCGCTTCCGGGTTTTTTAGAGCCTTAAACAAGTGTTTGATTTCTACAGCATATTGTTCTTTAATTGCACTTTCTCGCATTTTCCCAACACTCAAAGAAGGTTCTAGTGTCTCCTTCGTCTTATGCATGTAGATGAACATCGTTTTACATGAAGTGGTCTGGTGCACAGTCGGCCGCTCCATACGACCCGACGTCCGTTACTCTACGGCTATAGCTGTGGTACATCAAAACGTGATCTGTCTGATTGGTAGTTCTTCCATCTGGTGAGCACCATGTTCCCTTATGTATTCTCTTGTGTTCGAAGTAAGTCGGACTTACTCTCATGTTCTTGGACGTAGCTAAGTTGATCACGCTCTGTCCATTCTCATTGGTCCCGTCATTCAAAATGTGTTTTCCTATATTTGTAATACAGTATTTTTCTTTTGCAACGTTTCCATTACGATTTCCCAGAACTTTGTTGATACTTGGTGTGCTCTCAACTTTTTGTTCTAGATGGCCATAGAACTCTTGCTTCTCCTAGTCTGTTTTACCTTCTGTTTGAACGTGAACATTGATGAGTGTGATGTCTTATTCTTAGTTTCCGAGTACGATGTAGGACACTCTCTTGTTAACGGCTTCGAATACCTTCCCAGCATTTGCTGTTTTATCATCCTTTCCCCTACAGCGGCTTTTTCCAAACCCTTTTCTTAGTTTATCTCCCCAAGACATTTATGATTTTTAACCGTTTGAGTGTGGACAGTATCCGCTTTCACAAATTTCGTTGTGTTATTAATGTTTGAAAAATATTTGGTTTTCTCTGCGAAAATTCTGAATCCACTCCTACAGGTTATTTCTTAAGAAGGTTAATTTCTGATATGGCAGATATCACATTTTCAGAAACCAAAACTAAATCTTTTGGAAAAACAAGGCAAGTTATTCCAATATCTTTGTTTCTCTTCCCAACATTATGATTAAGTTTTTTTCTGGAACACAATTAAAAAGAATTGGTGATAAGTCCTCACATTCCCGTGCAGCTGTGTTGATCTCGAAGCATTGTGACATTTCTCCCATAAATTTTACCTGTGTCTGTGTTTCACAATTTAGGTAAACATTAAACTAAATTTCTGTTCAAAAATGGTTCAAATGGCTCTGAGCACTATGGGACTCAACTGCTGTGGTCATAAGTCCCCTAGAACTTAGAACTACTGAAACCTAACTAACCTAAGGACAGCACACAACACCCAGCCATCACGAGGCAGAGAAAATCCCTGACCCCGCCGGGAATCGAACCCGGGAACCCGGGCGTGGGAAGCGAGAACGCTACCGCACGACCACGAGATGCGGGCTAAATTTCTGTCTGTGATTTGCCTTCCAATGAAAATAAAGGTCTCTTTTGAAATCAAGAAATATTTCTAAAACATATTCTTCACTCGGCAATCTGTCCAAATGATTGGCTTCAGATTATATACGTGTTCAGAACATAATTTGCCCTGCCTAAAACCACCTGGGTATTCACCTAAACTGTTTACTAAAACCTTGAAAATTATTTTATGTGCAAGTGGTAGCAAAGATTTATCTCTGAAGTTGTCTTGTTAGTTGCCTTTTTTATATAGTGGGTGTTTGAAGTCTATTTGCTAATCTCTTGAGATATTTTATTTTACTTTATTTCCTCAAAGGTTAATTTTAGCTCTTTTTTTTTATTTTTCATAGGATCAATTTCAAAAGTTCCACTGTAACAGAGTACTCTCCACTAGCTTCATTCGCATTTTGAGTTTTAATTTCATCTTCAATTTCACTCTCAGTCGGAGGTAAATCTTCTTCTTGATTTGCATGGGTGTTTCAGAATTCCATCTTATCGATTGGTTCTGGACAGTCAAGAGATTGATCAAAATATTCTGCAAGTATTTCGAAACTTTTAGTGTTTTTTGAGCAAAATTCGCCGTTTTCATTTCTGAAAGAGGCAGCTGCAATTCGATATCTCTTCAGTCTCCCGTCAAATATCCGATAGAAATCACGGGTATTATTTTTTGAAAAGCTTTCAAACAATTTCTGCAATTTTCCTCTTTTCCAGATCTCTTTTACCTCTTTTGATTATCCTCGCTGGTTCCTTTCTGTTGTTTGAAGCGATCAGTGTGTTCAATCTTCTATGAGCATTTCCACATTTACTACTTTTCACCTCTATCTGTTAAAGCTTACATACTTCGTTACACAATATTTAATTTTTATTTTTGGTGACCAGAAATGTTTTCAGCACGGCATTATTAATAACTTTGAATTATTCTTGCTAGCTGCCATCTTAGATAATTTAATAATAACTTGATATTAGTGAACTGATTCTGTGTCTGTGTAATTTTCGTTAGTCTTTGTGACATCTGTTTTACTTTATTAGGTAGAAGATTAACCTTAATTTTAGAGAGGTAGTGATCACAATCAAATTCGCCGTTCCTCATTCTGGTCATATTCATAACTATTCGAGAAACATTCACATGATCTAACAAAAGTCCTCCGAGCATTATATTGTGGAGATAGCCGTATTTTATTTAAACTTTTATTTTATTGTTGAAATATGGACCCAATGATCTCTGTTTTCTCATTTCCTGAGGCAGTACTTGCTCAGCGTTTATGGATATTACGCAAAAAATTACTACTTCCCCACGACAGATAATATAACGAAGCCCATGTCTACCACATAGTGCATCATCTCTAAAGTAAAGAGGGCGTGCACTAATTAATAATGCTGTTGTTGTAGCATTCATTCTTTGGTTTTAAGCAGCTTTCCACTATTCTGCGGAAGCCTCTTCAGCTCTTCATAAGTAGAAACTACAATTATTCCCGTCACTCTAGTATCACTTACCAGACCTACGATGCTTTTGTTACTAAGGCTGTGTCCTATCGAATCGTCCTTTTAGCCAATTTTTGCCTTAAATTCGTTTTCCCCAACTCGAGTTTTCATAATTATTCGAGTTGCTCACACAGTCTTCAGCATTTTATTGTATCACCACATCTCAAAAGCTGCTATAATCGTCTTATCTATATTGTTTATCGTCTGCCTTTCACTTCCACATAAGGCTACACTTCACACAAATGACTTCAGAAAAAGATTTCCTAAAACATGATTTTATATTTGGTGTTGGCAGATTTACCTTTCCAGCAACACATATTTTGCTGATGTGAAACTGCAATTAATGTTCTCTCTACGTCTCCGACCGTCGGTTGTTTATTCCAAGTAGGAAAACTCTTCCACTACTCTTAGTGTCAATTTACCTGGTGTAATTCGGCTTCCTTACGTTACCATCGATTTATTTACGTTGACGTTAATCATGCAGCCCCATTTACAAACAATTTTAATTCCGTTTAACTTCTCTTCCAACTTCTTTGTTGTGTCCGATATTAATACAGTGAACGAAAACTTCATACGCTATGACGTCTGCATGTATCACAGTTTCATGAATATTACTGTACTTCTGTTATTGCATTTCAAAAAAAAAAAAATGTTATTGTGTGGCAGCTACAAAGTTGGCACTACCCACTGCGTGACAGTAGGTCAAAGAATATTCGCTTAAATGCTGTCGCCGCGAGGGATACACATTCACACCTCCGTCCAGTCCGAGCTGCACGTTTGCCTCTGTAAGACTTGGCAAGGGTTTTCTGGTAATATGCGGCAACTTCCATCCACTACACATTCGTCGAGAGTAGGTGGGAGTGCATTTGTCGAACGTGTCTCCTGCAGGCGAGTTCACGACTATGGGGCTGGGCGGGAGGAGTAGCGAATAAAGAAATGGCGAAGGGTCTGGGCGTGCGGGCGCTGGATGGAGACGTCAGAACCGCGAGCTGGGAGCGTGCCAGCAGTCTGCAGTTCGGCTGCCACAAGAACGGCGACTCTCCGTAAGTACCACCAGACTGCAGCCGGCGACGGCGTTCCAGCGCCTGGAGCCGTCCCTTCCAGACGAATGGAGCGCTCTCAGTGGCGGTTTCCGTTGTGTGACAAGCGGAAGAAAATTTGTTATACGGAATGCTTTATACAGCAATGAGATTACTGAAGAATTATGAAAGCCGTGGGAAACTGATGAGAGCTAAATGGAAATGGTTTGCAAAGCAAACGTGAAGAAATTAAAAATGAAATGATAGTCGGAAGGACGAATCCAGCAGATAGAGGAAGCAAATTACATTTTGATGAAATTAATGGCACGGGTATCAATATTAGGACTACAAAAAGAATTACACTGATAGATGCAGAAGAAAAAGCGAAAAAGTGAAGAAAATACTTTAAGAGCCTCAACGAGGTGAGAACCTAAAAGCTGACATGAAGAAGAAATGAGATCTATTTGGAAGACATAAAGCGTCCAGCATTAGAGTCAGGGTTCGACATGATTTAGAAAGACGTTCGATCAATTAAGGCTGGAGAAATAAGTAACATTTCTCCAAAATTTGTAGAATGATTGAGGGAAGTATTCATATGGGGTCTTAGAGTATATGAAGCTGGGACATACTGACGAACAAATAGTGTTCCTGATATATAATAATAATAAGTTTATTGCAGCCAAATAGCCATACAAATTCAATGTACAGTGATAATAATAAGATAAATCAAATTTCACATATTGTGATTTGCATAGTCACGTATTGTTCGTGTCCTTTTGGTACAGAGCTCTATATGGTAACGTTTGCAAATTTGGTGACAGTTTACACACACACATTTCGTTTGGTTCATGACATGACGTGTTGTTGCAAATAAGGTGGCGGAAACCATAGACTGCCAATCTGGTGACCACGTGTCTCATTTCGAAGTTTTCCTTTGTCCATGTTCGGTCAATCATGGCACCTGTGCTGTAAAATTCTGGAGGTATGTCTTCCCTTTTTTTCTCCAATGTTTTAAGTACACTCTCCAAGGCGCTGCTATTGGGTAGCATCAGGATTGTCCGAAGGTCTTCAATGAGGAAGGGTTCCCTCGCCAGCAGGTATACAAGTCTCGATCGCGTTGTTTTGGACACTCCTATTGCTTTCTTTTCATAGGTCGCCTTCACTCCTTCTAGTGTTGTTAGGTTGTTCACTGTAAGATGTGGTCCAATAATTTCTATGCCGTACGTCAGTATTGGGAAGATTTTGGCTCTGAATAGTGCCATTGCTGTCTCTAGGCTAAGGGATCTGATGTATTGTATTTCATGTATTGCCATTGTTGCTTGCATTGCTTTCTCTGTTAGATGTTTTGTGAAACATTTTGCAGTTGTTTGTATTGTGATCCCTAGGTAATTGTAGTCCGGTACAATATTCAGTTTTCTCTCTCGTATGAAAATCTCAGCTGATGCCAGTATTCTTCCACCATTTATGAGTACCATCATTTCTGTTTTCGCCACATTTATTTCGAAGCCGTGTTCGACACACCAATCTTGGATATCGTTTATCGCATCTTCCAATTTTGCTATATTCTTTGCACCTATTACGATATCGTCTGCACATGCATATGAGACTACACCCTCCTTTTGGGGTATTCTTACAATTTTTTCCGCTGCAAGGATAAATAACAGAGGACTCAGTGGGTCTCCCTGTAGTACTCAGTTTGATTGAAGTATCGGCTTCGATAGGGAGAGATTCTCTGATATTCTTACTTCGTTCCATTGCAGTATGGCGCTTATAATTCGTGTCCAGATGTTGTTTTTTCCCAGGGTTTCCTCTAGTATTTTGGTCATTAAGTTTCTGTTCATAAAGTCAAAGGCTTTTGTAAAATCTATGAATACTACATAGAACATAGAATACTACATAGAACATAGACAGAGGTCTTCAAGGGCTTCCCATACGCTCTTTAGCAGGAGTTCCTGATATATAATGACGGGAAAAATGTCAACATTAATAAGTAATTAATGTAGAGTGATTAAAATTGCAAGATCACAGGATAACGTAAGCGAGAGATAAACCATTGGGTGAGAGTTATCCTGTTGGAAAACAGCCCCTGGAATGCTGTTCATGAATGGCAGCACAACAGGTCAAATCACCAAATTGACGTACTCTTTTGCAATCAGGGTGCATGGGATAATCGCGGGTGTGCTCCTGCTATCATACGAAATGGCACCCTAGACCATGACCACAGTTCTATGGCTGACAGGTTTGTTGCAGGTCCTCAGCTAGCTTCCTTCCGACCAACGTAAGGTTGCCACTGAAACTGAGGCAGAACCAGCTTTCATTAGAAAACACAGCGGACTCCATCCCGCCCTCCAAAGAGCACTCGCTTGATACCACCGAAGTTGCAAATGGCGTTGGCTTGGCATCAGTGGAATGCACGCTACAGGCGATTTGTAACAGTTCGTTGTGTTACAGTGTCGACTACTGCTCAGATTGCTGATGTAGATGCAATTCCGATGCGCCGGAGACATACGATGAACACCGTGGTCTCCTGTCTCTGTAATGCCACGTGGCCGTACGGACATCGTTCATCTTGCGTCTGTACATTCTGCCAGCAGTCACATACAGTAGTTACATTTCTGCCATGTCTTGCTTCCATATAGCAGACCGAACGTCCATCTTAACGTAGCCGTAATATACCCACGGCCCAGTTCCTCTTGGAGCGGCGAGTGGGAAGGTTCTTGCATATTTCACTTGCCGCAGCGTCGCTTTTATGAAGTTTTCCTCATTAGTGGTGTCTGCCGAGTGAGTCTTAGCGCCTACGCTCCTGCTTACTGTCTGTTCGTCTACTTTCAGCGACGTCGGCCGCTCCGCTATGGCTACCATGGTTTCCATTTATATTCCACGAAAAGGTGCTGTGAGTTATACTTTCGATAAAACAACGCGACACGTGCAGCCCGGGTCTCTAGAAATCTATGATTGACTTGTCGATACACTTCATGTGAACCCTGATCAGGTCCACCCAAGCTTCTTATTTTGACGCAGACGAGTGCGTGTTTTACGGGAAATTAATTGGTCCCCTTCACGTTGAAAGATTACCGTCGCGTCATGGTTCTCAAGTCCTGTTCAAGTGTCGCGATAATTCCGTTAGTGTGATGTCACTGGCAGATGCTGAAATTGACTATATCAATTTTCGAGTGTTCAACCTCCCGCAGAAAGTTGCTGACAACTTTCTAAAGGACATATTGACTCTTCACGGTAACGTGAAAAAACGTGCGTCGTGAATGTTCCGGCGTAACGACAAGCGCCGGAATGAAGATCAAGAACCATACAGAAGAGAGGACTGTCAGACGACGTCAGCCAATAGCACGTTGACTTGGACGGCACCACGGCAGTAGCGGTCTCTACAGGAAGAGAATAAAAGCGACGCGCCGTCTAGACTCGGCACACTACAAGAGCCGCACTAGAAGATGATCCATACCAATTACTTGAATTGAAATTGTATATTTCGAAGTACACTGATGCAAGTTAAGTATTATAAATTCAGTTATTGTAATAAACTGCATTAATATGATTTACTTGTATGTTGTATAATAACTATCCGAGAAAACAGGTTCCTAGGTTCCCTATAACAAACGAGTTGACAGGATCCCATAGTGAACCTTGGTCCACTGAACACAGGTTACAGTGTTATACTGGAATTCGTTCCATGTAAATGCATCTACAGCGCAATATTCCATCACATTTACAAGTGTGTCGTTACCGCGTTCGTGTCATGTATACTGGTCAAGAGGGAACCTGCGTCCTGTGTATGTGGACACGTTCGATCTAATTGCTCGCTTCGGATGATAATGAGTGAAAAGTGTATTCTGACAATCGTGTAAATAAATATCCGCATTTACCTCCAAGACAGGTTCAGAATCCCACTGCCCGCAGGATAGTGACAAACAAGCGACGTCGTACTCAAGACAGTGAGTGTGAAGATTTGTCTGTGCCTTCTAGTACACTCTCCTCCGCATCGACTGTGCCCCCTACTCTTCTCGATGCTACGACACCTGCCGTCCGTGATACGGTGAGAGGCGAAGAAGTTATCTCCAGCATTCATCCTGCTCGCGAAGTGGCTCTTTCCCCCCCTTTTCCCTGAGCTGCCTGTGTGTGGAGAGGGAGCGGAGTCGACCGCCCCCCCCCCCCCAACCCCCCTTCGTCTTTGTATCCTCCTTTACAGTCTGAAACGAAGCAATGCCCTCCTGCTCATTCGTCTTCAACCGCCGACGCTTTACTAAATTTGTCACCTACAGCATCTCCTGAGGAGAATAAAATTAGCGACGAAGTATCACCTGTTGCATTGGCAGTTCCACAGAAAGCTTTAGCCTTAGTGACTGGAACTGCATTACATGAACCTTAAAATTACCAAATATGCAGCAATCAGTCTCAAAGTCATATTTTATTTATTCACTTTTGCAAATCGATTTCATCTGATCAACAGCCATCATCGGTGCTTTCAACCAATATGTGCCCTGACTAGTAATACTGTCAGAAGTCAAACATAAAATTTTATGTTTGCGAATGCCTCGATGTCGAGACCTCCTCGGCAGTATATTAAATCTTGACTTCCGTCGGCAAGGTGTTGGTTAATTTCATTTTTCTGATGATAGATGTTTTCTTTGTTATTTAGGTTCAAATCTAATTTGCCTCGGCTTGTTCTCTCCTAGATAACCTGCTCGTCTTGTAGTATTTTGACTCGGTATCCCCCCCCCCCCCCCCCAGATCTATTGTAAAATGTTTGTAGACGAAGTAATTACATACGTATGAGCGTATACAATCGTTGCAATCAGACTGAAATTTTTCTTAGATTGCTTTCGAATATAATCTGATCTCGTCAGCCTTCTGCTTTTTGATTCTATATAAAAACTAAAAAATACATTTATCTAAAAAATACAAAATAAATAAAAAATTAAAAAACTAATAAAATGTTAAGAAATTTTGTAAGAATTGTGTATACATATAGTGAGAGCTTGTTCGTAATTTGTCGGATAAGTTCTCTTTTTTTGCTTTCTTAGGATCATCTTAGTGCAAAGCAAAGAATTCCAAGCAACCATGTATCTGGCATTCATTGATTTTCAAAAGGCTTTCGATTCCGTGAAACATAAAGTGCTCTGGCAGGTATTGCGAAAGTATGGCATACCACAGAAGATCTTAAACATCATAAAAGATCTATATGATGGCTACAAATGCTGCGTACTCCACAAGGGAAATATGACAGAGCACATAAAAGTAACAACTGGAGTCCGTCAGGGTTGCATTTTGTCACCAACACTTTTTCTATTCGTTCTAGACTCTGTTATGAGAAGAGTCAGAGCAGGCAGGAGACGAGGAATCCAGTGGGGGATCCACGTACGTCTGGAGGATTTGGATTTTGCAGACGACTTAGTTTTACTAGCTCCAAGGCTGACTGATATGCAAGCTAAATTAAACTTGCTGAAAGAAGAAGCAGAGACTGTTGGCCTCATGATACATATAGGTAAACAAAGGGAATGAGGGTAAATTCAGGGAATATGGAGGTGCCATTGTTAATAGGTGAGCAGCGGGTGGAGACTGTCAACTCATTCCTGTATCTGGTTAGTATAGTGGCGTAAGATGGTGGAGCTGGAGATGATGTGAAAAACCGCATTAAAAAGGCAAATGCTGCCTTCATACAATTGTATCCAACATGGAAATATTGAAATATCACGTATAAAACAAAAATCCGTATCTTTAATACAAATGTGAAGTCTGTCTTTCTGTACGCCAGTGAAAGCTGGAAAACAGATAAAAAGATAACATCCCAGTTACAAAGCTTCATAAACAGATGTCTTCGACGCATCATGAATATCTGGTGGCCAGAAAAAATATGTAATGAGGAGCTCTGGCGAATAACAAACCAGATACCTATAGAAGACCAGATACGAGAGAGAAAGTGGAGATGGTTGGGGCACACCTTAAGAAAACCAGATGGAGCCATCGAGAAAAAAGCATTGGAATGGAATCCCCAGGGAACAAGGAAGAGAGGAAGACCAAGGTGCACATGGAAGAGGACAGTGGAAGGGGAAGCAAAAAGAGTTGGCAAGACCTGGGCAGAATTGAGGCAAATGGCCAAAGACAGAGACGGATGGCGAGTTCTCCTGGATGCCCTATGCCCCCACAGGGGCCAAAGCAATTAAGTCAAGTAAGACAGACCATTGCAAGGGTAATACAGTATATAAAGGGAGATGAAAATCTATTAATCATGAGAGACTGGAGTGTATTTATAGGGGAGGGAGCAGAAGAAAAGACTACAGGAGGATTTGTGTTCGACACAAGGAATGACAGAGGAGAAAACCTATCTTTCTATAATAAATTTCAGAAAGTAATATCGAATACTCTGTTCAGGAATCACAAGAGGAGGAGATATACTTGGAAAAGACCAGGCTGTACGGGAACATTTCAGTTATATTAAACAATGGTCAGATAGAGATTCCGAAATCAGATACTAGATTGTAAGGCGTACTCAGGAGCAAATATAAATTCAGATCGATACACTAGTGATGAAGAGGGGGATGAAGATTAAGACAGTAGTCAGCATAAATCAATACGTAAAGAAGTGAGATGAGGAAGTAGTAAGGAATGACGCGATACATTTGAAGTTCTCTAACGCTATAGATACAGCAATATGGAACAGCTCAGTAGGCAGTACAGTTGAAGAGGAATGGACATCTGTAAAAAGGGCCATCACAGAAGTTTGTGAGGAAAAAGTAGGTACAAAGCAGGTAACAGCCAAGAAACCATGGGTAACAGAAGAAATTCTTCAATTGATCCATGAAAGGAGGAAGTACAAAAATATTCCGGGAAACTTAAGAATACAGAAATACAAGTCACTGAGGATTGAAATAAATAGGAAGTGCAGGAAAACTAAAACGAAATGGCTGCAGGAAAAACAAGAAGACATTGAAAAAGAAACGATTGTCTGGAAGACAGACTCGGCATACAGGAAAGTAAGAACAACCTTCGGTGACATTAAAAGGATGGGTGATAACATTAAGAATGCAACGAGAATACCACTATTAGATGCAAAGGAAAGATCGGATAGGTGGGAAGAATACATTAAAAGCCTCTATCAGGGGGAAGATTTGTCTGATATGATGGAAGAAGAAACAGAAGTCGATTTAGAAGAGGTAGGGGATCCAGTATCAGAATGAGAATTTAAAAGAGCTTTGGAAGACTTAAGATCAAATAAGACGGAAGGGATAGACAACATTCCATCAGAATTTCTAAAATCTTTCGGGGACGTAGTATCTGACATACGGAAAAATATCATCCACTCAACTCCGAAAACTGCAAGAGCTGACAAGTGCGAGAATTATCGCACAATCTACGTAAGTGCTAATGCATCCAAGTTGCTGACAAAAATAATTTATAGATGAATTAGAAATAAAATTGAATTTGACGTTTTGGTTGATAATGGAAGCAAGGCTGAAAAAAAATCACGACACGTTCATAGGACTTGTCGACTTAGAAAAAGCGTTCGACAATGAGGAATGGTGCAAAATGTTCGAAATCCTGATAAAAGTGAGGGTAAGCTATAGAGAGAGGGAGTAATATACAATATGTACAAGAGCGAAGAGGGAATAATATGAGTGGACGAGTAAGAACAAAGTGCTCGGATTAAAAAGGGCTTAAGACAGGGATGTAGTCTTTCACCCCCCTTGTTCAATCTGTACATCGAGGAAGCAATGAAGGAAATAAAATAAAGGTTCAGGAGTAGAATTAAAATTCAAGTTTAACGATATGAATGATACGATTCGCTGATGACATTGGGTATCATGAGTGAATGTGAAGAAAAATTACGTTATCTGTTGAATGGAATGAACAATCTTATGAATACAGAATATAGATTGAGAGTAAATCGAATTAGCAGAAATGGGAACAGGGACGGAAGTAAGATTAGGTTTGATGTTCAGGAAGTAGGCGAAGTTAAGAACTTCAGTTACCTAGGCTGTAAAATAAGCCATGACGTACGGAGCAAAGAAGACATTAAAAGCAGACTAGCAATGGCAAAAATGGCATTCCTGAGTGAGAGAAGTCTGCTAGTATCTAGCGTAGGCCTTAATTTGGGGAAGAAAGTTCTGAGCATGTACGTCTGGAGTACAGCATTTTATGGTACTGAAACACAGACTGCGGGAGAACCGAAACAGAAGAGTATCGTAGCATTTGAGATAAGGTGCTGCTGACGAATGTTGAAAATTTGGTTGACTGATAAGGTAAGAAATGAGGAGGTAGTGCGCAGAATCGGAGAGGAAAGGATTTATGTGAAAAACACTGATAAGGACAAGGGACAGGATGATAGGATATCTGTTAAAACTTGAAGGAATAACTTCCATGGTACTGTAGAGGGCAAAAACTGTAGAGGAAGACAGAGATTGGAATACACCCAGCAAATAATTGAGGACGTATGCTGCAAGTGCTACTCTGAGATGAAGAGGTTGGCACAGGATAGGAATTCGTGGCGAGCCACATCAAACCAGTCAGAAGGCTGATGAAAAAAAAATGGCGTCTTTGTCGCCTTAGGGGCAGTCTTGGCTAACACCAACTCTCCACGTCCTATCTGAAGGGTAACTAGCGCTCTCGATCATTCCAGCATGTATTTGAAGCAAATCTGATTTCCATCTTCGTATTGGCTCTGCTAGCGCTACTCTTATGCCAATGGTTCGAAATCTGAATAGATATCATCTTTCAAATATAGAAGCACGCCTACCAACTTTCGTTTATGCCGGGCAGCTTCCTCTTGGAGTTGCGTTTTTTTTCTCGTCAGTGTATATTAAATACCTTCGCAGCGGTGATAGTCGTGGGGCAATACATAGTTCTCTTTGCTTATGACAGTGGTATTACAGTCACTGAGACAACACGGGAACTCGTTGCAGAGGAATCAAATGCAGCTCTCAAGGAGTTTTGAAATTGGTCAACATGCAACATGGTGAACATAATGAAAATACATGTTATGAATTTCAGTGTGGAGATGGAAAGTGACACCTTTGAATTAAATGTAGATGGTACCATTATTCTCAGGTAAAGTGGTTCCAATACAAAGATACTTGCAAACAGAATTCCATCAGCCTGTCAAGTCCTTAGAGACATTTCCCCGCTATGTAGCAGCCAGTGTCTGTACGTTACTTTCTGTTACAAGTACACTCAATTATTAGCTATGGAACTTTTTTCGATTGAGGAAATGCACAAAATCTGAACACAGCGTTAAAAGTACACAAAAATGCCTTAAAAATAGTTACCTAAAATAGTAGTTGAGCCCATTGTAAATATCGGCCAAAAACAAAAGGAATTTAACCACACTCGTGCTACTACATTTTTAAATCACTTGTACAGTTAAATGGTAACACTGAAATTTACGGCACAAGCAACTCTGTGCACGACCAGGACCAAGATTTATAAGCATAAATCACAAAACAGTATTTTTACCAGGGAAAATAGTGTACAACAAATTTCGCAAGGAGATTAAAAAGATTGTTGAAACAAATTTATTTAAAAGCCAGTAAAAAATAATCCCCTCAAAATAATCTCCTCAAAATAATCGACATAATCTCCTCGAAATAAGCTCCTGAAAATAATCTTCTTATGGTTGCTGTAACGTGCTGCCTGATGGAGTATGAAAAGCTTTACATGAAATTGTCTTTCCGGGCAAAAGAAATGCTGACCACCTTTTACAAAATAAAATTCAAAGGTATGAAGACGTCGGTGAGCGTGAAATTTTACAATCATTAATTATTGTATAACATAAATTGAATTTTCCGTCGGTGCCCGTCAGAACTTGACAAGAATATTAAAAAAAACTTCCTAATGTTCTAAAAAAAATTACATTTATTTGGTAAAAAACCGCTTTACGGCTTCTCAGGCCATCTTCTGGTGACAGCTGAATGTCGCAAGCACAGATAAACATGATGTTTGATTTATACAGTTATTATTCTGTACAGACGTCACGTAAGTGACTACACAGGAAAATATTACACTTTTTGTAATATAGAAGTAATGACATTAGCTATGAATGCGGCAAACAATCTTTTTGTTTGGAGATACATTTAACAACTGATGAGAAATAAGATGATTTTACAGTATGAATAAAATATTTTAACAATATATATAAGAGTGGAGAAAATGGAAATTGAGTCCGATCCTTTACTACCAAGCTGGCATGTTGTTGATATCTGGTATTTGCAGTAGGGCCATCTTTCTTCTTTCCATTACATAATTTAAAACTTAACATTCCACGTCATATGAATGCTCTTCTGCAGCCTATAAAATAAGCGTAGTTTACAATCTTCTTTTTTAAACTAATGAATAAATCTCCATAAATCTTGATGCACATTATTTATTGATTCTTGGTCAACACTTCCTGATTTCATCATTAAGCCACCCTTTCGTAGGGTAAAGGTTGCTATATACGGAATGAGGAGTGTCCATTATGAAGTCCTGCTGTCTGCAAATCTTATCTAAATTATCTGAAATCAAAAACCAAACCATTTTCTGCAACTATAGAATATCAAGCAGGAGGCAACAGCACAGTTTCTTAAATCTGAAAAAGATCGCACGTATGATACAAAGATGCAGTTTCGTCGTGTGTTTTGCTCACGTTCTTCCTGTAAGTAATGAAAAAATTTAAACTGTAAAAGTATCCCATCACTGCAAGCGGATATGTCCGAGGGTAATTCAGTCAAACTTCCGAAAAATATCTTCACTATCCTGGCGGCGGTCCGTTTCGTTAGCTTCAGATACAGTTATTTCGTCAGAACGAGAACTGGCGGCTAGATTTACTGCTTTATTTTCAGAGATTGGCTGGATATTTTATCATACGGAGATCTGATTGGTTGACAGGATCAAGGAAGACGGAAAGTTGATATACTGGTAAATTTAATATAAATTTTTATTGCTTTTCATCGGCCAATCTGGTGGAAGCTGCCATCGTGACGTGATGCTGCTTATGTGTTAGCCAGTACCTGCTGACACGTATCAATGGTTCTCGTTCCCTGCAGTTTACGTCGCGCACTGGGCAACTCCGGAAGCACGCACAGCCTGTCTGATTGGCTACCAAGACGGCGACAGTCTGCGGATCTCCTCGTGCTTCATCTGGATGGATGATATGCTGTCTCGACAACCTCACCGTCTTTTCGCTTAATGCTAAGTGGCTTCCTAGCAAGCACGTTAAAATTGTGCGGATCTGTCATACGTGACCGAACGATCTGCCACCGTCGATTTAGTATGCTTGCACTCTGCATTACGCGTTAAGATAGGGCGTCCTATCTCACCAATATAAACCAGTCAACCATCGCAGCTAGGCTAGTACACTCCGACACCCGGTCTTCACACTCCGCCTGTTAATACACACACTGTGAGCATTCTTGCCAGGGTAAGTGCAGCCTCTTGCCGTCTGGCTTTGCCATGCATTGCTTTCTGCTGATTGAGTTGCTTAGGTAAATGACGGATCGTGAGCTGCTTAATTCTACGCAATGCGTAGATGATCGTATACTGTCAGTTTCTGATCAGTTTTCCGGTATATGGGGACCAGTTAGCTCACCAGATACTGTTAATCACGATATTACGGGAGCGTATCACAAAAGTGTTCTATATTAATTTTATACTGCTTTATATTTGACGTCCGCTACATAGTGAAAGATTACTATCAACGCTGTGACACCCGATTTTCTTTTTTCGATCGTAGCCAACTGCAAAACGATTTAGATACCTGGGTAGTGCAAAAATTGGCAATTGACCCTAAATAATGAAAAGTGCAAGGTCCTCCACATGGGTACTAAAAGAAATCCGTTGAACTTCGGTTACACGATAAATGAGTTAAACTTAAAGGCCATAAATTCAACTAAGCACCTAGGAATTACAATTACGGATTACTTAAATTGTAATGAGTACATAGAACATATTGTGGTTAAGGCGACCCAAGGACTGCGTTTTATTGGCAGAATGCTTAGAAGATGCAACAAGTCTACTAAAGAGACAGCCTACACCGCTCGTCTTCTTTTGGTTACACTATCGAGAGATAGGAGAGACAGGTTCACCGTCATGATACAGGATGTGACGTAGAAATCGTTAAAACAAAGGCTTTATTCGTTGCGGCGGGACCATCTCACAAAATTTCAATCACCAATCCGCATCCAGTGACGCCTGTGGGCTGAAGATGACACGACGGCCGGTCGGTACCTTTGAGCCTTCATGGTCTGTTCAAGTGGTGCTTGGTTTAGTTTTAACTTTCTCCTCACAAAGCGAAGATATTTTTTTGACACCGACCTACATAGGAAGAAAAGATCATCAGAATAAAAAATAAGTGAAAGATAAAGGTGTTCGTTTTTATCTGCGCGCTGTTAAAGGGTGGAGTATTACAAAGTTCGTGCGAAGGTGTTTAGACGAACCCTCCACAAGCATTTAAGTGATATGCGTAGTAGCCATGCAGATGAAGATGTAGATCAACATGAGTTGATTTTATTCCACTTACCATGCAGCTGTGAAACTGGTGGTGCTTATAAACAAAGGACATACAGATGACGCACTCTAATCATAAAAATTATATATTCCAGCTCTGGCTCCACTGACTACAGAGTCCGCTGCCTAAAATATGTAAGACTTCTGAGGGTTTGAGGTGCTGAATCCAGCATCTCGCGTAGTTCCTAGAAAGTTTCGCTACCCTTTCAGGCAAAGTTTTACTAGTTTTTATTTATTTATTTACAGTAACTAAGCATGTAGTTACATAAGCTTTATTACGTCCACGGATAGCTTACAGTGAAACATACGTATCATGCCTCCAAGTCGTGTGCCTTTCAGGTTGAGCCCAACGCTGCGGTTTGTAAACTGCAGATTCGTCATAGTTATTACGATCGCTGCGTGGCAGAGCGCGTACCTCATCGGCAGTTAATGAAAATCGTTACCTCGTTAATTAATTACTGATTGAATATCGAAGAGCGACGGCATTAAGTTGGCCTCTGTGACGTTCGATCATTAATTTAGAGCCCACGGGCAAAACCTGTTGTTGACAAATGTCCTGTTCGTTGATTACTTCCACAGAGGAACAAGTTTCGATACGTTCTGATTAATACCTCCGATTTATTACACTAATTTTTCTGTGGATACGCAAGCAACGGACTCTTTGCTGGTGGATGTAGAACTTTTGGGAAGGAATTCAATTTGGAAAAACCAACTGCGGATTGTGACGTGGTGTACTAATGTTTCGCGTGTTTCTTCCTAGAATATCATTCATTTACTATGTTAAACTGGTATAATGATGTTTAGTACAAATGGTGGATGTACAGTTGCCACAATTTAAAGCCATCGAAGCCCGCACAAGTAGAAAGGGCATCATCTTTCTACCTCTGTTTTTATGTTCGACTGTTTTAGATTTCAATCTTACCTTTGAAACGTCTCATACCTATCGAAAGCCACAGTAGACGTCTTTGGTGAGCTCATGTATCACGAGCTTACAACATGTAGCCAAATATTCCAGCTATGGAAAACAACTGGAATCTTCGTTACTCTCCAGATTCAGATCCACAATAAGATGGATGTATTTCAAAATATAGCTGTTCTTATGTCGCCGGTTATGTGGTATTTCTTTTAGATAATTGTATAGTGATATTGTGAGTTTTTCAGCCTGAAAAGTGAACATATACTCAGATTTTCCACCTGCTCGGACCATGTTGGGTGTTACATGAAATTTATGATTTATGGTTAAATATTTGCTTTCACGGGATACTTTCTAAACATTCACTGTGTAATTCAACCAATACAACCTCCTAAAGACGGAAATTTTGTCGCCTTATCGTTTGAAGTTTACATTATTTCTTTTTTAAAACTATGTAATTAAATGTAGCTGAACCATTGACATGTCACCGCTCAACTTCTCATTGACAGTTTTTTCAGTTCCCATCACCTGTAGATAATAATTCTGCATTAGACCATTCTTTAAACTGTTCCAGAATATAGTGAGCTTTACAATCTTTAATTCCCCATTCCATTTCATTATTGGACTACCAGCCGGGCAGAAATCATTTTGAAACTAAACCAACAAGGACATAATATCACTCTTCTCCGATAAGAAATCTCATTTTACATTATTTTATTTTGTACCTCTTAATTTTATGGTTTATGGCTCTACTACTTTCTTAATAGTAATATATAGCACCAGCAGTGATTCATCCAAATATTTCGTCGCGGGACGTTTTACTGTCTTAAAATAGCTGACCTATGATTCTCGGTGCTTTAATGTAAACCAGAGAAGACATTTTGTAGGAATGTGACGATGTAATTGCACAAGTCCACATTAAAATTATTTGACTGACAAAATTAGCCAGTGGTGATTACAGAATTACGTAAATATTGGATACTGTCTATATTCTCTGGCTTTTTTGGGCAAGAAGAAATATGTCTACTAATATACCTTGTAAGAGTACGCTGTTTTGCCTTGCACTGACAAGAGAAAGAACTAAATCTGTCTTTAGGTGAGCTCTATGCCTTCATTTTTGGGGAAAGAAGAAATATGTTCGCTAACGCACACGATTTCCCCTTACACTGATGAGAGGAAAACTGAATTCGACTCTAGGGCCGGCCTGGGTGGCCGAGCGGTTCTAGGCGCTACAGTCTGGAACCGCGCGACCGCTACGATCGCATGTTCGAACCCTGCCTCGGGCATGGATGTGTGTGATGTCCTTAGGTTAGTTAGATTGAAGTAGTTCTAAGTTATAGGGGACTGATGACCTCAGAAGTTAAGTCCCATAGTGCTCAGAGACATTTGAACCATTTGACTCTAGGAGGTGGTAGATGGGTTTATGCGCTTAAGAAATTCTCTCTAAAATTACACAGCTGTACTTTTTTTAATCATGACTAGCAATTTAGATCGATTGAAAGACCATCGTCAGGTTATACAAGATATCAATAGCTTAACGTCATACATATGACATTACCTTTACACAATGCGAACCACTGCATCCACTGACAGATTACCTATATACTGCAAAATAAAGAATTATCAATAGTGTTAGATCCTCGGATCTTAGCATAACCGTCATTCTGACAGGTTTTCTCTTTATATCCTGCAGTAATACTTCAAATTCTTTAAAAGAAATTTTACATATATCACAATTTGATTACTTCTTGTACAGAGTGTAGGCTATGATAGTTAACAACGAAAACTGACACTACAGAAAGTATAAGGTAACACAATCCAAAACATTTCAAGAAACGTGGCATACGAGTTATTTGAGAGGTAACTGCGAATACATGACTACGGGCCACACAGACGTCAGTATGAAGTATTGCCCTACATAAACTTTCCGTCCTACGGAAGATTTTTGACTATGGCCTCGTATACCGTAATTGTTTTCAAATTTCCCCCATGGTATATGGTTGAAGACTGTAGTAAATACATAATGAAGCATCTGCATTTTTCTACTGATACAAGACGACATTCACTGAGGTGACAAAAATTAAGGGATACCTCCTGATATCGGGTCGGCCGTTCTATTGCCCGGGGTAGTGCAGCAGCTCGCCTTCGCGCGGACTCGAGAAGTCGTTGGATGTTCCCTGCAGGAATGATGAGCCTTGCTACAGCTGTAGCCGGCCATAATTGCGAAAGTGTTGCCGTTGTAGGAGTTTGTGCACGAACTGACCTCTCCATTATGTTCGATTGGGTTCATGCTGGGCAATCTGGGATGGCCGCTGTGACTGAGCGGTTCTAGGCGCTTCAGTCCGGAACCGTGTTGCTGCTTAGGTCGCAGGTTCGAATCCTGCCTCGGGTATGGATGTGTGTGATGTCTCTAGGTTAGTTTGGTTTAATTAGTCTAGAGGACTGTTCTAAGTCTAGAGGACTGATGTCCTCAGATGTTAAGTCCCATAGTGCTTACAGCCATTTGAAAGATTTTGGGCCATCTGGTTAGCCAGATCATTCGCTCGAACTGTCCAGAATGATCTCCAAACTGGTCGCGAACAATGGTGGCCCGGTGACATGACATCGTTGTTTGGTAACATGAAGTCCATGAATAGCTACAAATAACCGAACATAACCGTTTCCAATCACTGTTGCCTTCAGTCGGACGAGAGGACCCAGTACATTCCATGTAAACACAGACAAACCATTATGCAGTCACCAGCAGCTCGCATAGCGCCTTGTTCACAGCTTTGGGCCATGGCTTCGTGGGGTATGTGCCACATTCGAACTCTACCCTTAGCTCTTACCAGCCGAAATTAGAGGCTCATTTGACCAGGTAGTCGTTTAACAGTCGTGTAGCGTCCAACCAATGAGGTTACGAGTCCAATAGTGCACTGCTGGCGATGTCGTTATGTTAATTAACGCACTCGTGTCGGGCGTTACTAACATAGAACATTTACGCCGAATGCCGCCCGCTATCCTAACGGGTACATTCGTCGTTTGTCCCACATTGATTTCTGCGGTTATTTCACTTAGTCGTGCTTGTTTGTTAGCACCGATAACTCTACGCAAACCGAAATGCACTTGGTCGTTAAGTAAAGGCCGTCAGTAACTGCGTTGTCCGTGGTGAGAGGTAACGTGTGAAATTTGATATTCTCGCCACACTATTGACACTGTAGATCGCGAAATATTGAATGCCCCAACGATTTCGAAAACGGAAACTCTCATCAGGTTAGGTCCAACTATCATTCCGCGTTCAGCGAATTTTAATTCCTGTCGTGAGGCCATAATCATGTCGGGGACGTTTCCACATGAATCACCTGAATATAAATGACGGCCCTTTTATACCTTGAGTACACGATGCTATCGCCATCTGTGTATGTGCATATCGCTAACCTTATGACCTACGTCACATCAGTGTGTAAGGCGAATAGTCTGGGCAGACGTTTGTCTGCTGTACACCTCCAGTTCTGGATTTTTCAATTTTGTTTCATCTCAAAAGTAAAGTGTACAGGACGTATTGTTACAGCGAATGGACTGGTGCAGTCTTGCCAGAGGTTATGAGATGTTGTGAATGAGTCATCATCATCATCATCATCATCATTTAAGATTGATTATGCCTTTCAGCGTTCAGTCTGGAGCATAGTCCCCCTTATAAAATTCCTCCATGATCCCCTATTCAGTGCTAACATTGGTGCCTCTTCTGATGTTAAACCTATTACTTCAAAATCATTCTTAACCGAATCCAGGTACCTTCTCCTACCCTCTACTGCTGAACCCATGAGTCTCTTGGGTAACCTTGCTTCTCCCATGCGTGTAACATGACCCCACCATCTAAGCCTGTTCGCCCTGACTGCTACATCTATAGAGTTCATTCCCAGTTTTTCTTTGATTTCCTCATTGTGGACACCCTCCTGCCATTTTTCCCATCTACTAGTACCTCCAATCATCCTAGCTACTTTCATATCCGTAACCTCAACCTTGTTGATAAGGTAACCTGAATCCACCCAGCTTTCGCTCCCATACAACAAAGTTGATCGAAAGATTGAACGGTGCACAGATAACTTAGTCTTGGTACTGACTTCCTTCTTGCAGAAGAGAGCAGATCGTAGCTGAGCGCTCACTGCATTAGCTTTGCTACACCTCGCTTCCAGTTCTTTCACTATGTTGCCATCCTGTGAGAATATGCATCCTAAGTACTTGAAACCGTCCACCTGTACTAACTTTTTGCCTCCTATTTGGCACTCAATCCGTTTATATTTCTTTCCCACTGACATTACTTTCGTTTTGGAGATGCTAATCTTCATACCATAGTCCTTATGTTTCTGATCTAGCTCTGAAATATTACTTTGCAAACTTTCAATCGAATGAGTGTGAAAGAATTTTTTACTCAGTGAATGATGAGTATCATATTTCATCCAGATAGAAAGATACCAAGCAGAACACATCCTTCACGAAGCACGAATGTACAGTGAACATCAGTACTGTATTTCTTGTTCGAGCAGGTGAGTAAAACTTGAGCCCAAATGAATGTGACTCTATCGAAAAGCTTAACTTTTAAATATGTTTATATTAACTGGGGCAATATTTCACACTGAAGTCTGCGGCGGTCTAGCCTCTCATTGGCATTTATCTGCTAAACGAATCGTTTGATCAATTATATTTACAGGAACATTTATGCCTCGGTTATCGCACACTTCTGTCAGTGTTAGTGTGATTGGAAAGTACGGGCTTTTAAGTGGCCATAAGACTTTACGTGAATGACTGGGCCTAAGGGATTTCAAATACCGCATTCACTGATTTCATACATACATACAGTTGATGAACCAGTCTTCGTTATACATTATATAAACTTTGCATAAAATTTAATATAAAATAAGAAATACACGGTAACGAACAGAGCAAGTACCCCAAGTAAGAAGCTATTTAAAAAAAAAGTGTCTACAACACAAATAATTAACAATTTTAACAGGAGCAATAACTTAAAACTAATGACTTACCAATATGCAAATATCCCTACATAACTTGAAAACACTGTACCCAGTAATGCACAGTACAAATTTCAAAACTTACTTTCAAATAACAACGGACATGTGCTGTCCTTTACCAAAGCCATTAAAATAGAAACGTTGGTTTCATTTAAGTATATAACTGGTACTGTAGTTTTAAATCAACAAGGAATGAAGTTTAATTTCCGTACCTTAGAGACAATACCCAAGTATATCTCCAAAGGAATACTAATTTCCTAAAAATTAACTTATATGTGGTAGAACGGCAATAAGACTGGTTTCCTGCAACACGGTGCCGTGCTGCTGACAATAAAATTCCACTCACCTTTTGATGAATCTCTTCTTACAGGCGCGCGTCCTTGAAGTTACTGAAATGGAGTTCTCAGTCAGAAGAAGCTGTAGTGAAAGCGGCTATACACTTCCTACCACAAGTCCCACTAAATGTTGTCGGTGGAAGGTTAGTAATAAATACATGGCAGTATTTATGTGCGTAAAATTTCACTCTGTTACAGTAAGCTTGTATACACGAATTATTACCAAATCTTACTCTAAGCTGTACAAGGTCTGAAAAGTGCAGACGCACACATCATCCATAACCGTAGACAGTTCATGGTAATTTTAGTTACCCTTTACAGAAACTTCGCAAGCGGATTGTTTCTTTTAGAAAACATTTGGGTACCGAACTATCACAATAATAATAATTTTCATCGGTGTACCTATCAGTAGGTATGATCACTTCGAGATCCAAGACCCGATCTACAAGTTTCTAGTTCCCAAAATACGTAAGAATATGCTAATTTCTAATTGGCAGAGAAACATCACAGCCAATCGGAAAGCAACATACATACAGAAACAGTCAAAACAGATCATTAAATCAGAACAGTAAATTAATTTAAATAATTTTCGAAAACATACGTATATAAAACGAACTCCTTCTTAACAAAACTCCTTTGCCGAAATCAGAATCTCATTTCTCTCGTACCATATACTGACGAGATTCTTCCATATGAATGACTAACACACTCGTCATTCTCGAACATTTTTCACGAGACCAGTTACTTCAATGTGTAATACAAGAACCTCACACAAAACATTATTTCATCATTACGCTCTTTGATATCTCATAACTAATCGCAATTATAACAGTAATTAATGAACAATTACTTAGTTAAGCAATCAGAACTGCAAATAAAAATCCAAGTATTTGGCTGTAACTGAAACCGTGTCCGTCAATTAGGGACCTCCAGTAGATCGCACAGAAACTACATACACTACGGCATCTGACGTCATCTGTCCTGCACGTCACTCACACTCCACGCCTGTTCATCAATGTTATGTCCGGTTTCAATACGCACAATGTACGGCGCTACGCCTCAGGCTGAGGATACACTTAAAAAGGTTAAGCGTAACAGACCTCAGCAAACTTGAAAGCTGACACACATGATTGCCCAGGAAACCTATATGTCCAAATCATGATAACTTGTCCACAGTATAGGTGAGCAGTAGTGTTGCTTGCGCCCCGCCTCAGCCACGCACTATTCCACTGACTTGTGGCAGCAAGAGCGCAGATAGAGCGGCCATGTTTAAGCACCAGGACAGCATTCTAGAGGGACCAGCTTCCCCCACGGCTTCAGATTGAGTGTACCGCTTCCTTACGAACCACGCTACCGACGATCCCCTCAGAAAATCACAATAACGTATTCCTGCAGATATGGACTACTAATAAGGCACTATCAAGTGACCCCCTCCCAAATATGCAGGGTGTAAACGGCATAAGGCGCCAAAGTTATACAGATGGTACATCTCGGTGTGCTTGACCAAAAAGTCTAATTACATTTTCTTGTATCATGTACTCTATTTTTGTATTATTAAAACCCAATGTTCGTAGGACAGATAGTACACGCATTTATGTTTTCGTAGTCAACCGACAGTACACTGCGTACCGAGCTTATTTTCTACAATGACGGGGCGGCCAGAGAAAGGCAACGAGCCGACCAGAGGATTGAAATCATTAGACGTGTACAACAACGTGGTGTGATAATCAGGTGGTACCGAAAAAAGGAATGTAAACGGTTTTTGGGTTGTCAAGAAAGTGTAATTCGCTTTACGTGAATTGAATACCACCAGTCTGTTTCTCAACAAGTCGATAACGAAGGTCGTAGTAGTAATGAAAAGCTAATATCAAACACAATGTATTTCCATTAGTACAAATTTAATCAATCACCAAGTAGATAGTTGTGCATTAATTACAATCAACTGTTTCACCTTTTTACGGGAATACCATAACGAATACTAAATTCACATTATTTTCCTTCTGTACAACAACATCGTAACGAAAAGAAAACCCATTACTTCGTTTCCTCTTACACCAATACTACAATAAATGTTCGAAATGACCACCATTCGCTTCTAGACATGCTTCATTATGGCGAACCCAGTTTCGTCGCACTCGTTCACACACAAGCACATTGGCCTTTATGGTATTCGCATCTTCGAAAATCTTCTGCATCAATTCGTCCACATTATTTACTGGCTCAGCGTAAACAAGTTCCTTCATATGGCCCCAAAAGTAAAAATCCAGTTGATTTCAATCAGGGCTGCGTGGTGGCCATCGATGTGGACCCGAACGCCCGATCCATCGTCGTGGAAATTGACTATCCAAAAATCTGCGTACTCTGTGACCAATGTGGGGTGGAGTACCATCGAGGGGGAACCACATGTTATGACGTATGCCTAACGGAATGACTTCTAACAACGTTGGTAACAATTTTTCCTGTACAAACGTTCGGTAACAGTTGCCAGTCAAACCAGCATACCCGCCCACACATTTACGGAAAATCGTCGCTGAAAATGTGTTGCCACTACGTCGCGAGGATTGTGTACACTCCACGTGTACATGTTATGGAAATTAGTTATTCCGTTGTGAGTGAAACACGCTTCATCTGTGACGAGTGTTTTGTTGACAGAATCATGCTGCTCACTGTGTAACAAAAACCACTCTGAGAATTCACGTCGTGGAGGGAAATCTTGTTCTTCCAATGCTTCTACGCATTGAATGTGGTAAGGCCGCAGACGCTCCTCTTGCAAAGTGCGATGAACGACAGTGTGCGATATACCCACGTGGCGGGCGATGCTTTTAGTACTCTGAGAAGGATCCTCCTGGATGCCGTCCAGAATTCTTTCCTCAGCTTCCAATGTACGATCGGCGCGTTGTGGGTCTCTACCTTCTGCACGAGGCAGTAAAGAGTCAGTATCTCTCAATCTAAGGATATTAAATACGTACTCGTCAGTTGTATTCTGTCATGATGTAACAAAAACGGAAAGCATATCAGAACAGAGGATACGTTTCGCATACGGTCGAAAATTTACAAAGGTGCAGATAACTATTGTACTTTATTCAGATGTAAAAGCATAATAATCGCATACAAGTAGAGAATTACAATGACGCAAACCTTTGGTGCACAGCAGCAAATGTCTTTCGTGCAGGAAGTCGTCGTTGCCGGAAGCGTTCTCGATAAATCCGTACAGCTGCCCTCGCAACACCTTTTGCCTCGCCATAAATTAAATGCATATCGCATAGTTCAGCTATAGTAAATCTCCTTTCCATCCTAGCAGTTAACAGAGTTGCAATAACATCAGCACTGGTTACGCGCCTACTGTCGTCGCTCGGTGTATTACAATGACGCAGTTGCTCAGGCCGCTGTTGCCTTTGTGTTTACGCTCGCGATGTCAATACGCGCAGCGGGCAATAACAGGAACCGATAGCTTACGTACGTGCACGGCCAAGAATCTACTTTTCCAAAACCATTATCCTGAGACGAACTGTTTTTTCCTGGGACAACCGTAGGAAATACGCAAACATGTTACTAGACTTTTTTGTCAAGCATTGCGAGATGTGCCACCTGTATAATTTTGGCGCCTCATATGGTTTACACCCTGTATATTTTAACGCCAGGCACTCAATGAAATCGAGAATTGTCTCCTTTAAATACAAAAAAACAATATAACGACCTCAGCACGGCCCGCAAACACCATGGGATTTTTATGAGCTTGAAAGCTTAAACCAAAATTACAACTAAAATTGTGAATTTTTATCTCAGAATGAGTATGGTGGAGGCTTGGAAACGGTTCTACAATCGGCTCAGCACGTAGTGATCAGGTCAAATCGGCGAAGATACCTCGAGTACCGGTATACAGTATATGCTAAGACAGGTTTATTATTACGTGAGCCACTCTATAACAATAAGCACATATTATTTAGTCAACGCAGCAAAAACACAACCTAGAATAATTTTAATATAAGGCTGATATTTACGAGAAATATTGTACCGTTATTAATCACCCATTAAACGTTAACGAATAAGGCCACATTAGTCGTGTTACATAATTTAGCTGCGGCATGGCAAACCAAGGCCAACCAAAATAGGAAAAATCATCCCCCTTAAAAGTAATATAACAAGGCTATAATTTACGACATTAATTCGTCACGCGTGCCTCAGACAGGCATGAAAATTACATTTTGAAGTTCCTTTAAACACCGAACTTAGTTACCACGGAGTCTTGAAGGCAAAAGATGGTCCATATAACAACACAATAACAGTCAAGGCTGCTTAGGATATTTGCCTCCTTCAAGAACACTTGTCATCAATTACAGTTCATTAAGATAATGCAATAAGATAGCAAAAATTAATGTACACGGCATAAAAGAGCAAAAGTTCAAGTACTCTACTTGGGAGTCTCACGGAAACAAAATTTAACAGGCCGTAATGTCACATCGCTCTCTTAACCATAGGACATCCACTGCGAGGTACCAAAATAGGGACGGGAGCAGCCGCTAATCGAACGCAGCAGGGAAACATGATGGTCAGCTCGCCTCTGACAGCTCGGTACCCTCCTCGTAACCAACTCTTGTTGAAGAGGCCGCGATGTAGAAAGCCCTTTTCCCCTATGACACCGACAGACCGGACGCCACCAGTAAACTTGTTTTCGTTTCCGCTCATAGCACCACGTACAAAGACAACGGAAACCCCTGTTCGCCACTACCCTTCCAGAGGGAGCCACACTCCTTTCAAGACCTTGCGGTCAACGATGAGAGGCGACTAGTTATATGGTCTTTATGACTAGCCAGAAGATTCTCTTAAAGCTGATTGTATGGGTACTTAAACAATACCGGAGCTTAGAAAAATGCTGTGTTCCTTGACTTCCGTAAGGTAATTCTGCACTGCCACCCAATGAACAAAATACGAGCCTACAGTATATCACATCAACTGAGTGACTGGACTGAATAATTTCTAGCAAACAGAACATACCACGCCGTTCCTAATAGAGAGAAGTCTTCAGACGTAAAAGTGACTTTTGGCGTACCCCTACGAAGTCATCAGGCTTTCCGCGGATGGTGATGTCGTGTACAGAAAAGTCGCAACGCTAGAAAATTGTAACGAACTGCAGAAAGACCTGCAGGGGATCGACGCTAGGTGCAGGGAGTGGCAATGACCTCAGACACGAACAAAAGTAATGTATCTATGACGGTAGTATCTGTTCCCGAAAGAACAGTTACCGTTGATGACCATGCAGCTTTGCTAGAATGAAATGATTACTAAATGGACACCCTCGCTGCAAACAAGCGTTTATACACTTCATTGGGGACATTTTGAAAATGTGTTCCTCGAACGCGGGATCTCCTGCTTACAAGGCAGACGCTCTATCCATCTGAGCCGGATAGTGCGCCTTCAAGGACGTATCCCTTGCACGCTCCCCATGAGACCCTCATTCCCAACATGTCCACACCACTACATTCGCAGTGCGTCTAATAGATGTTTGCCCCTCACACGCATTACTCGTGGCAGATTAATCTACCAAGCCCCGTACGAGTTCGGGCATAACGTGTGCGTTCGCACAAGAAGGTCAATGGCCGGGAAGCCATATTTTAACCATATATGACGGTAGTATCTGTTCCCGAAAGAACAGTTACCGTTGATGACCATGCATCTTTCCTAGAATGAAATGATCCCGGGTTCGAGTCCCGGTCGGAGCACACATTTTCAGCATGTCCCCAACGAAGTATATAAATGCCTGTTTGCAGCGGGGGTGTCCATTTAATTATCATTTCATTCAAAAGTAATGTATTTCGTCTGTAGGCAGAAAGAACGATTATTGTATGATGACGCGATTGTGGAACAACCACTGGACGTAATTACTTGAACAAAACATTTAGCAGTACGCACACGGAGTGATTTAAAGTGGAACGACCACATAAAAATAATCACGAGAAAGGTAGATGCCAGATTGAGATTCAGTGGAAGAATCCTAAGAAAATCCAGTCAACCAACAAAGGGGCGTGTTTAGAAAATCCTCTTTCGACCAAGACTTGAATATTTGATATCCCTACAAGATAAGACTGACCAAGGAAATTGGGATGATACAAAGAAGAGCAACACGTATTTTTACAGGTCCACTTAGCAATCACGAAAGCGTCACAGATGCGATCAACAAACTCCAATGGCGGACGCTGCAAGAGGGGCATTCTGCATCACGGTGTGGTTCACTTGCAAATTTGGTTGGTTGGTTGGTCTGAGGGGAGGGGAAGAAACAGCAAGGTCATCCGTCCCATCGTATAAGGGAAGGAACCCGGCCGTACCCTTAAAATGGAACCATCGTGGCATTTGCCTAAAGCGATTGAGGGAGATCACAGAAAGCCTAAATCAGGATGTCCGGAGGCGGGTTTGAACCGTAGTTCATCCGTATGCAAGTTCAAGTGTGCTAACCACTGCGCAACCTAGCTCGGACTAGAACAATCAACAAATCTATTGCTTCCTCCTACGTATGTCATCCGAAAGGCCATGCACATAAAACAGAGAGATTTTAACTCATCCAGAGGCTTAACTGCAACCGTTCTTCACGTGAACCAGTCGCGACAGAAGCAGTATTGAGGGGCATATAACAGTTGTACACAAAACACTTTCCACTACACACCGCAAGGTGGCGGGCGGAGTAGAGATGTTGGGACATTACGTTTCGCATCAAAGTTCGAGGAATCCCACGTGGACTGCACGCACTTTCGAGGCAAAATGAGTCAGCTAGTAGCTGGTGGTGACAGTTAACGTTTGGGATGTGTCCCAAATGAGCAGACAACAACTTTCATGCGTTAAGAACAAACTGTAGTTAAATAAATTCATCTCAAATACTTTTGTGAAGCTAATTGTTGTAAATCGTGAGTTATGGACAGTTTGAAGCGCGCAGAGTGATACGTGTATGACAGTCATTAGTAGCGCATGGTAGATAAATGTATTTGTTGTGTACTAATTTGTACAGAGCGTTAAGAAGAGGTGGGCTACAGAGAGGTGGAGCATCTGTCGTCGTAGAAAATCGGGACATGAGAAGAAATGATTAGCGAACAAGTAAATACAATAAACAGCTTTCTTTAACTTGTAGCTTTCTCGAACTGTACAAAGACTCTATACAAATGAACATGCAGCAATAAAGTCCAACTTGTACAGCAGCAATAAGAATATTATAGAGTGAGGATCTCTCAACTAAAGCTCGAGGGATAGAGAGGGCCATGAGTGAGCTGCATCTCGGTGGCGACTCCTTTGTGACTAGGCCACACGTCGTTCCGAATGGGCGTGGCTGTCGCAAACCATCCTATATCGCGGCAGCAGAGGACGCTCGTGGTCCAAAGCCTTGCGTGGCTCTGCGCGTTTGCTCCATTGGGTCTGCTGGATGACTGCTATCGGCATCTTAAGGACACTTGCATTGTGACAGCACTGGGGTGGCATCTATGAGATCACAGCAATGTGTATAAGCTGAACATTGGATATAGTCTTAAACAATTTTTGTTGAAGTAACTGAGTAACTGAAATATTCCTGGCTATTAAGGAGTCATGTCTACTAAGGGTGAGTGATGTTGATCAGAGGGAGTCTGATTAAGGTTCATATTCGTGTTTTATGTAAAATGAAATTTTTTTAAAGTGGGTGCCTTTCACCATGTTGGAATAACCGTTAAATGCAAATAGTTGTACGTATAGAATGCATTACACACGTTGCTATAGATACGCGGTTCAATTGAATTGTCACCTGTGTACTCCTGTTCGAATGCTGAAAACTTAAGTGAACATTATTTTCCTAAAACATTTGGCAGAGTCTAAAGTTATCTATACGTTCGTCACAAAAATCTCTCCAAATTCTCACTGTACCTTCTACGTATCTACGCTTACAATTGGTACCACTGCGATCGTGTACGTGCCAATCGCCTTTTATGATTTCAGCTGCTTTCTGTTAGCTACAGCATAACAGTGTACCCTTCGCTAGTAGCTTGCACCAAGAAGGAACAAGAACCAGTGGTCAGAAGGGGTGAAATAGGTAGAAATTCACCGTGGAGTCTCAACACAATATGGGGAGTGTGCCATATCGTGAAAATGTTTACCTGTGTAGCCTGCTGTTTGAAACCGACAGAACGAGTGTGACATACGCAGAACGAGCAGGTCACCCATTAACGTCCTCCACGGTCCAAAACTTTCAGCAAATTCAAGAGATGGATGTAGCGGATAGGGGAATTACTATCGTGGTAGCGTGTTCTTTGGACATTGTTCCATCAGTCATATAAACAACAGTGAACTCAGTTATCATAAAGTTTGTGCGTGACTGGTACGAAGACAATGTCCTGGGGAACAAAACGTGTATGGACTGGGAAAACCACGGATCACCAAAGATAAAAATGTTCAAGGCTATGCTATCGGAATGAAACCTTATGCAACGTTACGGTAACGCAAATGAGCCTGTACTGGAATGTAACAGACCAAAGGGAATAATCATCAACAAAATATCTTACGATGAATTTTTGGAGAGCAAGCGAAGGCTAGTAATTCGCAGCAGACCGCGAGGTCTGTTGTCAGAGAAAGTGTGTTGCTGTAGCCCACACTATTCACCACACCGCTGAACACATCAAGAAATTTGGCACCGTTCCAGGAAATAATTTGCATCGATATCTTAACGGGAGTACAATATGTAAAATATGTGCTGCAGCAGTTAAAAAATTGTAGGCCCATTGGAGATATGATTTAAAATAAGAAAATTAATCTCCCGATCTATAAGAGCAACCAAGGGCTTTAGGCAAAGGTTGTTTATAATCCCACTCTGTTTAAATATTATATTAATGAGTTTCTTAGAAAATTGATTAAAAAAATTCGAGGAATGGGGCTAGTCCTAGGTGGGGATTAGCGATCGAGTTTCCTATTCGCCGATGATTGAATAATATTGAATAATAGATTTCATGAAAAAAATTATGTCTCTATAGGAAGTAAATATCATAAATTGAAATTCTGTTAACCCCTCGGGGGTACTTAATGCTCGTCTCCTGAAGAAGTTGTAACCCAGTCCTGCACTTAACGTTTTAAAATTTTGAAAAAGATAATTATTGTTTTAATTAGTCTTCTACCACATTCCACAACTGTTTTACAGTTTTTAGTAAAATTTAAACAAAAAATATAAGCATTAATTGTGGACATAACGTGCCCTTCAGTGATGAGTGAACTGTCTACTGCTCAAATTTCACAGCTCTCAAGGAAATAGGAAGCTAGGTATCTTTGCTGATGGACAAACTTGTGGTTCGTACAGAAATTTAATTTTGACTAGAGAACAACTTTCATTATTGCACAATTACGAAATCCAAATAAATGGCAGTACAAAAATTTAATTCGGACCTTTGTCCCTTTGCTTTACTAGTACAGCATATAAATTTATTTTTCTCAGACTGAATTACATTAAACACGATTAAGATTTTAATTAAACAATTAATTTAAATACTGAACCGTAATCAGCGATGGCAGAAAATGTCAGCTATAGCTCGCACGCAGTCATTCTTTGCCTGACCACATTATAAAATACTGGTGATACAACCTACCAGCCAAATTTAAACAGCCATAAAATTACCAAAACTTCATGAGCACAAGAGAGAATAGAAATTTAATACAACTGAACCGGCCGCATAATAGTCCACAGTCCAAAATTTCTTATACTATGAGACGGTGGTCAAAGAAGGATAACTCGGAGTTGAAAACCTCACCAAACAGGAATGATAGCAAGGGTTACAGCGTTCCCCAACAATATGCAAATAAGTAAAATCTACATTAAATAAGAATCACGGTTGTTATCTCAACCACTAATATACTGTTTAAATAACATCTAGAAGCAATAAGTTTATAAAAGGGTAGCATCTCTTAATTAACAAATGGAATGACTTAAAATCATTCTAAAATTGCAATTTAACTTTAAACAACAGCATTAATGGCCATAGCAGCGTTTGGAAAAATAACACTGCGGTAGACAGACCGCGCTAGATTTCGCTGCCCAAAACTTGTGTACAGGATCGCATAAACTGGCGGAGACAGAGCCCAACATAAGTAGTCCTGACAAGGATTTGTAAACAGCACCGACCGCGGATCACAAGTAGTCTTAACAAAATTCCCTGCAGCACAAATAAATTCCAATACGTGCAAGCTACAGTCACAGCCAAGATTATAATTAATAATAATTACGCTTCCAAGAGTTAATGTAAATTCTTCTGGAGCGATGCTGGAAAATTAACAGTCTTCTAAGAAGTTAGCAAAAATTTAATACACCACTTAAAGTAAGCTTAAGGAAATACCCGCGTTAAATAATTATACCAAATCCTGTGATTAAACCAACCCCGAGCCAATTGTGTTGAATTCTATGACTGCTGGACATGTACACAGTCCCGGCCAAGCTCAGACAGGACAGTGTGTCCTAAAACCAACTAAAATTTCCATATAAACCACTTAACATAACACACACTGTACATGCACTGGAGCACAATAAGCAGTACATTAGCCTCAATGAATAAGACAATGCGGAACCAAATTCAGAACTATCCTTAACTAATCTCCGGCAGATACCACATGCCACCGTAAGTCTCACACATCTTCACCAGTTAACATTAGAATATGAATCATAAGTATCTTAATGCTTCCAGTTAAGTGATGAGAAGGTGTTCAGCAAGAGACGACGAACCCACCACCGTTAGGCACGCAAAGGCCCCGTACGCCCTGCGTGCGGCCAAACGGCGAGAACGGCGAGGCCCAGGCACCCCGGATGGAGACGAAGGCTTCCCTTCAAAATAATGTTGCATAGTCGAACGCCTGCCTGAGAGAGACCCTGGCCACACGCCAAGCCGGAAAACCAAAGGCGGAACTGTCAGAGATCCAAGACCAGACGAGTCTTGATATCAGCGACGCAAGTGGAACGTAACTAGCGCCCGTCGCCACGGCTCAATTACCCTCACTTAAAACTGAGGCCCAATGACCAGCAAAGACTTGTCTGGAGCTGTGGGATACCAACATGACTGTCGACCGCCCTATGGCCCAACAACGAGGTGATATGGGGTAACACTTCTTTTCATAGCAGGACCCCTTTAACTGTCCTCCGTAGCACCCTTACAGGACAGCAATACATCGGCAATATTGTACGCCCCGTTTTGTTGCCCTTCATGAGAAGTCCTTCTGGGCTTATTTAACAGCAAGATAATACCGGCCCGCACACGGAGAAGGTCTCTGCTGCTTGTCCTCATGCGTGCTAACGTCACCTTGGTCAGCAAAGTCACCGGATCTCTTCCCCACTGAGAAAGTTTGGTGCATTATGTGTACTGTGTCCAGACTATGCGCCTGCAACTCTAGCTTCCCGCGAAGCAGACCGGTACAGCGGGCCCCGGACCGAGTAGGGGTCAGCCTGGCCGGTCGTCCCGGAACCACAGACGCTTCCCAGACACTACCACGAGGCATCCACGGCGCCGCAAGAGGTCGCTACAGCCGCGGACCTGTTTCCTTCCGCTCGACACGTGACTGCAAATAGAACCAGCCATATCCATGCGCCAAGCAGTATTTAGGCTGCCGCAGGAGCCTCGAGAAGCACCCACCACCAGGTCGACACCTTCCTCTTGAACGAAACCTTTCTCCAGCCCCACCATTCTATCCGCACCTCCCCCTATATCCTCCACCGCACTGATGCTCCTGGTCCTCGTGCGCAGGGTGGAGTCGCGATTGGCCACCTTAAGCATATCCCCGTCCGGCCACAACCTCTCCTCAATGACCCCACTGAACACCTTATCCTTAGCGTCTTCTTCCCCTCCCTCACCATTACCTGTGCCACCATCTATGTCCGCTCCACTGCTCCTCTTCCTTATGGCTTCATCTCACACAATGACCACACCTTCTCCACCTATGTGATTGCCGCCGACCTCAACATCCATAGCCGCACTCCTGCTGCCCTTCGGCGGTGGCATCAGTTCCTCTCCACAATCCAGGGTGACCTTGTTCCCATTCCCCAGCACACCCGACCCGAACGTAACACCACCCCCGATGTTGTCATTGCCTCCGCCAACCTCCTTGGGCGTATCACTGTCGCCGTCCTTGACCCCACAGGTAGCGATCACCTCCCTGTCCTTCTCACCATAACGTCAGAAAACCGCCCCCCTCCGGCTCCGCAACCTGCACGCCCTCCCAAGATCGTCCATGACTATCGCCGTGCCAACTGGGATGCCTACCGGGACTCCATCTCCACCCAGGTCGAAAGCCACCCTCTTACCTATCGCCATCATGACGACATCATCCGCGCCTCGTCCTTCCTTCAAACGGTAATTACTGACCCCGTGGAGGCCCATGTTCCTACTAAAACCATCCACCCACACCGTCCCACTCTCCCTCCGCGGGCTGTCCTCCTCCTCCGTGAATCCCGCCGCCTCTATCGCTCCTTCCTCCGCACTCGTGACAGGGATACACTCCAACGCCACCGGCAAATACAGCGACACGTACGGAACCTTATTACAGCAACGAAACGCTGGGACTGGCGCCAGACCTGCACACGACTCAATGCCACCCTCCCTATCAACTCCTCCAAGTACTGGTCCGCCTTCCATCGTCTTACTGGTTCCCTTTCCGCTCCCCACTACCCCCTTCTCCATAACGATCGCCCCCTTCCAGACAACCTCAGTAAGGCCAACCACTTCGCTTCCCACCTTTCCTAGGTCTTCTCCATCCCCGATGATCCCCACTTTGATTATTCTCTTTTCCCCACCGTCATGGAACGTGCTGATACCTCAGTCGCTCCACTTGCTCCTAGTCTCCAGTACTTGGGGCAGTTGCCCCCCTCCGACGTCAACACTCCCATCACAGCACAAGACATTAAACTTCTCCTCCAGTCCAAACGCAACACGGCCCCTGGTCACGACTGTGTCACCTACCGTCACCTTCGAGAAAGCCCCTATTCCTTCCTAACTGTCCTCGTCCATCTCTATAATGTCATCCTCCCTACTGGCTTCTACCCTGACCTGTGGAAGACCTCCCGCGTCCTCCTATTCCTCAAACCCAACAAACCCCCTTCTGCCGCCTCTTCCTATCGTCCCATCTGCCTCACCTCCGTCTTCAGTAAGGTCTTTGAATCCATCCTCTCCCACCGTATCCATCGGCACCTTGCTCAACACCACCTCCTCCCCCTTACCCAGTGTGGCTTCCGACCCTCCTTCTCTGCTGACGACCAACTCCTCAACCTTGTTTACCATCTGTCCCTCCAGCTCAACTCCCGTCGCTCCTCCATTTTTGTTTCCCTTGACCTCCAAAATGCCTATGACCGTGTATGGCATCCCGGTCTCCCCTTTAAACTCCAAACCTACGCCCTGCCTATCAATTTTGTCCATCTGGTCGTTTCCTTCCTCTCGCGCCGTCCTTCCTATGTCACCCTCCACAACACCAACTCCCGTATCTTTTATCCCACGGCTGGCGTCCCCCAGGGTTCTGTCCTCTCCCCTCTCCTTTATCTCTTTTATACAGCTGAAATGCCCAAGCCACCCCCACCAGTCCACCTTCTCCAATATGCTGATGACACCGCCTTCCTGGCTCTCTATCCTACCCTTCAACAGTCTCAACGTACCCTCCAAACCCACCATAACCAGTTCACCACTTGGTGTAACCAGTGGCTCCTCTGTCTCAATCCCTCCAAAACCCAGGCAATCATCATAGGCCGCACCACTCGCTCCTTTCGCCTCTATGATTTCTACCTCACCCTTTATGGTCGTCCTATCCAACTCACCCCCACCCTGAAATACCTTGGCCTCACCCTTGACCGCCACCTCACCTGGACCCCTCATCTCCTGACCATCCAGCAGAAAGCCCATTCCCGCCTCTGCCTGCTGAAACTCCTGTCCGGCCGGACATGGGGATTGCATCCTTCTACCATCCTCCACACCTACAAATCCCTCATCCGTCCTATCCTCTGTTATGCCAGCGTCGCCTGGATCTCTGCCCCCACCCGCTTTTACAAGGCCCTCCAAATCCTTGAATGCCATGCGCTCCGCCTTGCCTTCCGTATCCGCCTTCCTTCCCCCACACGGCTCCTGTATGAACTGATCCCCTTCCCCCACCTCCTCTTGTTCCTCCAACATCTCCGCATCCTTTACATTGTTCGCAGGGTTGATCCCCCCCACCCTCTGGTTTCCTCCTTCCTCTCCACCCCCCGCCCGTTGCCGCTCCTCTATCGCTGTATCCCTCCCTCTCTCCACCTCCACACCCTCCATCTCCTTCATCAGGGCAATTTCCAACGCCTCCCCCTCCCGGATGACAAACTTCGCCGTGACATATACCCTTCCTTCCAACTATAACCCGGCCTTGTTCAACCTCCCCCTCCCCAGGGCCCCCTTCTCCTCTTTCCTCCCAGAGCGGATTGTCCTCCATCCCCCCTCCCCTGAGACCCTGCACCCCATACTTGCCTATCTCCTTCCCACATCCCTCCCTACCTGGCCCTCTTCCGCGCGCCCCCCATTCCCCTCCCCTATCTATTCCCCTCCCTCCCTTCTTCAGGTCTCCCTCATCTCCTTGAACCTGGCAGATCCTCAGTCTTGATCATCATCAGTGTGCCACATCAGTGTTGTGTTTAGTGCTGTTTCTCGTGTGCGTCAAGAGGTGTGATTTTAATTGTGTACTGCCTTGAGGTTCGCCGTCAGTGTTACGTTGTGTGCTATGCCATCCGTCAACACCTTTATGCTCCAGTCATACTGTGCCTTGTGTTCTTTTAATCGTCGCAGTGTGTGGCCTTTTGTGTGTGCTACTTTTAAACAGTTTTTTATCTCCATTTTACAGTCACCCCGTTTTTTGTCTATTGCCTTCCATGATGTTCTCCCTTTTTCATATCTATGTTCGCCTTCTTCTCTCCTTTGCTATTTATACATGCCTTCTATTGTTTTGTTCTATGTCTTTCGGCTGAAGAGCAGCGCATATGCTGCTGCCAGCCCACCCCGATGGGGGATTGAAATACAATAAAGGAAAAAAAAAAAAAAACTTCGAGAAGCAATCACGCCGAGCGAGCCCACTGGTGTCATCGCAGCCGCCGCGTCATCGCCCACCGCCGCCGCGTACGGGAGCCATCCTCTCAGGGCCTCTACTGGCCGTCGGACTCAGGTGACGGCAACGTGGACTCCGCGCCGCTCTTCGCGAGACGCCGGGGCTTGGTTTGGTGATGTTGTGTGGTTACTACAGACAGTTTATGTCTGGAAGAATCTCTGATTTAGTTGTCGGTAGTCTTGGAGGATCAGTCCTACCTCACAAATATTGTTTTGTAAATTCTGAAGAAAGACTTTAGTTTAAATAAAAACGCTATAACTCACACTCTGAGATTTTCCTATCCGCGGACGGCGGATATATTAATGTGTAGGGCCCCACACCCAGCTCGCGATCTTCATCATCTAACAGACCAGTTGGACAGAATATGGCACGGTATCCATCAGGATGAAATCCAGCAACTTCAGCCATCAGTGGCAAGCCGAATAATTGCTTGCGTAAGGACCAGCGATGTACTAACGTGTTTCTGACTTGCTCAACTTCTGAAGCTCTTTCTCTGGAATAAATCATCCAGTTTTTCTGCACTTGTAATCATTTGTTTGTTTGTACGTAACATGTAACGATTTCAGTTTCATTTACATAGTTCGTGCTGCGTCGCTTTTTTAATCTTGCAGTGCACCTTCTAGAAAGAAACGAGCAGATAATTTTTACTATTACTCGTATACAGCCGGCCAGTGTGGCCGAGCGGTTCTAGGTGCTTTAGTCCGGAACCGCGTGACCGTTACGGTCGCAGGTTCGAATCCTGCCTCGGGTGTGGATGTGTGTGATGTCCTTAGGTTAGTTAGGTTTAAGTAGTTCTAAGTTCTAGGGAACTGATGACCTCAGCAGTTAAGTCCCATAGTGCTCAGAGCCATTTCAACCAACTCGTATACAGAGTTGTTTACATGACCAAAACCGCTTGTTTAAAACAAATTGTTAAAGCTGTGTAAGAATGCAATGAAGTTTCTTGAAGATAAAGGGATTCGGTTTATTCTAGTATTTAGCAACAAACTGTGACGGGCTCAGCGTACAGGAAGTAGCTAGGCGGCAGTTCTTCCTTTGCGACGCGACGCTGGCGCAGTTTCCTGGCGCCACACGGACCGGCGGCGGCTGCGAATTTTATTCTAATATTGGATTCCTGCTGTCGCGGCGACAGCTCGCTGCGGGCCCGGCCAGCCGGCACCCTCTGTCTCCCCCCAGACCTCTCTGCGGCTCCACCGCCGCCCTCATCTCGCCCCTCGCCTTATGCTCCCACCAGTCGGCCTCGCAAGAATAGATTGGCAAACTGTCAATATTTGCAGAGACGCTTATCTCCGGACGAATTACAGTTCTCAGATCTACAGGTCGGTCTCCCGCGTTTGTTACTCCCTACCGGGTGGGAGGACCGAGCAGTCGTCAGAAACGGGGGAGAGATGAAAGGAGAGGGTGACGATTTATTTGTCCACCGCGGTAACGGATACCGTGTTTACCGGTCGAGAGACGACGAGCGATCTGCGTCTGGACTTTGAATCTTGCAATCGGTCTCTTTATTTACGCCGTTTTATATCTGTTTTTTCATTTCTTAATAGCAGCATTTCAGCAGCGAATGGCGCTTACTCATTAAAAAAATACCTTTTTCGACTAAAGTTACTACGGACCACGGGCTCTGCGTCCGATGGTGTCGCTACATTTATGCTGTCTCCCAGCACGGTATAATGACACGTGGACTGTTTGTTCATTAGCAAAAACTACACTACTGGCCATTAAAATTGCTACACCACGAAGAAGACGTGATACAGACGCGAAATTTAACCAACAGGAAGAAGAGGCTGTGATATGCAAATGATTGGCTTTTCAGAGCATTCACACAAGGTTCGCGCCGGTGGCGACACCTACAACGTGCTGAATGAGGAAAGTTTCCAACCGATTTCTCATACACGGACAGCAGTTGACCGGCGTTACCTAGTGAAACCTTGTTGTCATACCTCGTGTTAGGAGGAGAAATGCGTACCATCACGTTTCCGCCTTTGGTAAAGGTCGGATTGTAGCCTATCGCGATTGCGGTTTGTCGTACCACGATATTGCTGCTCGCGTTGGTCGAGATCCAAGGACTGTTAGCATAATATGAAATCGGTGGGTTCAGGAGCGTAATACGGAATGTCGTGCTGGATCCCAACGGCCTCGTGTCACTAGCAGTCGAGATGACAGGCATCTTATCCGCATGGCTGTAACGGATCGTGGAACCACGTCTAGATCCCTGAGTCAACAGATGGGGGCGTTTGCAAGAAAACAACCATCTGCACGAACAGTTCGACGACGTTTGCAGCAGAATGGACTATTAGCTGGGAGACCATGGCTGCGGTTACCCTTGACGCTGCAACACACACAGGAGCGCCTGCGATGGCGTACTCAACGACGAACCTGGGTGCACGAACGGCAAAACGTAATTTTTTCGGATGAATCCAGGCTCTGTTTACAGCATCATGATAGCCGCATCCGTATTTGGCGACATCGTGGTGAACGCACATTGGAGGTGTGTATTCGCCATCGCCATACTGGCGTATCACCCGGCTTGATGGTATGGGGTGCCATTGGTTACGCTTCTCGGTCACCTGTTGATCGCATTGACGGCACTTTGAACAGTGGACGTTACAATTCAGATGTGTCACGACCCGTGGCTCTACCCTTCATTCGATCTCTGCGAAACCCTACATTTCAGCAAGGTAATGCACGACCGCATGTTGCAGGTCCTGTACGGGCCTCTCTGGATGCAGAAAATGTTCGACTGCTGCCCAGGCCAGCACATTCTCCAGATCTCTCACCAATTGAAAGCGTCTGGTTAATGGTGGCCGAGCAACTGGCGCGTCAGAATACGCCAGTCACTACTCTTGATGAACTATGGTATCGTGTTGAAGCTGCGTGGGCAACTGTACCTGTACACGCCATCCAAGCTCTGTTCGACTCAATGCCCAGGCGTATCAAGGCCGCTATTACGGCCAGAGGTGGTTGTTCTGGGTACTGATTTCTCAGGATTTATGAGCCCAAATTGCGTGAAAATGTAATCACATGTCAGTTCTAGTACAGTATGTTTGTCTAATGAATACCCGTTTATCATTTGCACTTCTTCTTGGTGTAGCAATTTTAATGGCCGGTAGTGCAGGATGAAATGATGAGAAAATTTTGTTCGGAAATCAGATACTCAACCACTATAAAAATCTTGCTATCTGGGTTGTAAGAATTTCAGAATGGGCGATGTGGAGAGGATATGAAACAGAGCATCGCTATAGCAGTAAAAAAAATGTATTAAATATTCATCTTGAGGTTGGAGCTGTTCTGTTAGTGTTTGCTTGCAAACAGACTTGGTTTTGTAGGGGATCCACACTGAGCAGAACAAAATTCTTAATTCTTAATATTTCCCAGAAAACCTGTCACCAACTTACAAACACAAACACACAACATAAAGACACACACACACGTGCACACATACAAACACCCATAACCACAAACAAGTGGTACACTTTCAATTACAACAACAAAGCAGCCCATAGAATAGGCAACTTATTCAAAAAACAAGGTCTAAAATAGCCTTCTGGACACACAACTCAATACAGAGAAAAGTAGGAGCAACCAACAGAAGCACAGACAACCACAACACATGTGGTATTTACTAACTGACATGCCAAGATTATACATCAATTTATATAGGACAGACAAGTACAAACTTCAATACAATATACACAGAGCACAGAAAAAGTAACAGCTGTCTTTCTACAGTTGCTGAACATCTTATGGATAGGAAGGACAGCCCAACAACATTAACTGAAAATTCTCAGACGCAGCAACAGCCCCGCTCAAAAACTAAGAACTGAAAAAAACTATCATACCCAAAGACCCATAATCCAAGGAAAACAACTGATATATGAATACATGGTTCTCTGTAATGGATCTCTGTTCTCTGTGGTCAACGAATCTTCAACGTGTAGTGTGGGAGTCATGAATCACCAGTCGCTGTAACTTGCTTAAAAACCGGCCAAAACATTCGCCATAAAAGATGTATGCTTTACAGCAATTTCAACAGTATCAGTGCCAGAAATTTATTACGAGAAGTGTAATATCCATATCCACCTTCCATGAACCACGGACCTTGCCTTTGGTAGGATAGACTGAGTGATTCAGCGATGCAGACGGCTGTACCACAGGTGCAACCGCAATGGAGGCGTATCCGTTCAGACTCCAAACGTGTGGTTTCCCAACAGGGACACAAGTCTTTTCAGTAGCTGCAGGGCAACAGTCTGAATGATTGACTGATTCAGTCATGTAACATCAACCGAAACGGCCTTGCTGTGGTGGAAGTGTAAACTGCCGTAACTTTTCCCGAGCCTGTGCAGCTCTACTATAAGGTTAAATGATGATGAAATACTCTTGAGTAATACATACCACAGGTAAAATAGTCCCCCATGTACGTTGACTACATTGTAGCCCGTGTTACCACATTTGAGGGAGAGGAGGGATACAGGACTGCTTTGGGAGGTGAAGTCAGTCACTGAATCTAATGTTTTGTGACTGATTATAGATCTTGTACCTAAGTGGGGTACGTTCTTCATTACCAACTGACCCACTCATCCTTTGAGGATTCTGTATTATTGGGATTCGCAGGCGCAATTATCCGTGAATTTAGTTTCCTGTACTGCTGCCAGTACTATATTGTATTGTGTTAGTGAATGGGGCAGACGTTTCCATTTACCTACTTTGAGTAGTGAATTAGAATTAAACGTTGTGAAAAGGCTTTGCCGTCTTGGTCTGAGTTTATGTCCAGTGATATTAGGATTCTCTGATTCATCCTCAAATCATGCTAACGTCACCAACTGGATGGGTTAAATTGAATGAACAGTCTAATGAGTACAGGATATGGAATGAGAGTAAGTGGAAGAAAGTCGAAAGCAATGAGAAGAAGCAGAAATGAGAAGGCCAAGAAATCACAAAGGGGATTAAAAAGTAGACGATGCTAAGGCATTCTGATACCTGGGAAGCAGAATAACCGATGACGGCTGAAGCAAGAAAGACATAAAAAGCAGACTAGCGCCGTAGAAAGAGGAATTTCTGGCCAAGATAAGTTTGCTAGTATCATACATAGGTAATAAACTGAAGAAGGAATTTCTGAGAATGTATATTTGGAACACAGAACTGTACAGTATTGAAACATATACTGTGGGAAAACCGGAATATTTGAGATGTGGTGCTACAGGAGAATGTTGAAAAACTAGGTAAACTGATATGGTAAGAAATGTGCAGGTTCTTCCGGGAATCCGCGAGGAAAATAATATATGGGAAAAACTGGTAAGAAGAAGCGACAGAATGGTAGTGTATCTGTTAAGGCATCAAGCAATTGTACTACAGGGAGCTGCAGGGAATAAAAACTGTAGAGAAAGGCAGAGATGAGAATACATCCAGCAAATATCTGATGCAGGGTGCAAGTGCTACTATGAATTAGAAGTTTGGCGCAGGAGAGAAATTCATGGTTGGCCGCATGAAACCAGTCGGAATACTGACGGCTCAAAGATATACTTGATACTCAAATGACACAACACGTTAAGCTTTCGATCGTTCTGCTCTCAATTAGTGTACAATCTTGATATATCTTCCTGAAGCATGAAACGCATACAACATAATTAACGTGTTCTCACAAAAAGTATTCTAAGAACGATTACAGACACATTTAACAGAAAATTGTTAGAATAATTCTTATTCTGTAAATGAGTGTACAATCTTGATATATCTTCCTGAAGCATGAAACTCATAGAACATAATTAATGTGTTTTCGCAATAAGTATTCTAAGAACGATTACAGACACATTTAACAGAAGATTGGTAGAATAATTGTTATTCTGTAAGTGAGAAAATACATAAATAGCAATACACATACTTTTTGCCGTTTCGCAAGAGACAACTGAAACGAATTCAAGACGAGGAAATCCCCGCTTCTCAAGTTTTGTTCAAGAATATTTTGAAAGAGATTTATAAGCTACAATTGAAATTTTTCGTGTACACAATCTGTCAATTACAAACTAATGTTAGTTCTCTGATCGATTACATTGTATTAGTTTACCATTCCATGGTTCTCCTGCAGAGTAATTATCTCATGATAAGATTAAAAATGTTCGTTTACAAGATATGTTTCAGGCTGCCATCTAGTTTTTGCGCTCATCACGAAACTGAAAACAACTAACAAATTTCCTTTTTTTTCAATTTTCAATAAAATCTGAGCTACTTAAGAAAAGCATTCATTTACAATTTAATGCTCAAAATTACTACACACTTACTGGTACTTACCATACGTCGTTGTTGCGAGCGGGCTCATAATGACACACTGCTCCTACATCCGCATTCCAATCATCCACTATTATTATTACAAAACAGTATATGATAATACCATATAATAAGCAGTGTATAATAACAGATATGATGCTCTCAATTCTAATACACATTGTGACGTTGAATATGTTTCACCAAAGACCATCCCACGAGTAGAAGTATGGTATGGATAAGATGCATGAAACAGAAAGAATCTCGTATCATTAGAAGTAGGGTGCGTACTAGAAGAGTAGAACAGAATGAATTTTGTAACAAATATCGAAATATTTATATATAAACAAAGACATAAGCTGTAATTCTGAATTAACGGATGTGGAATGCGCATGAGTAACGTTGTTGAATATAAGTGAAAAATCTTTACAGTTGTACAGTTGTTAATCTAGTGATGCATCAGTATGTAAAAAAATTGAGAAAGAGATACGTTTAGAGAGAGAAAAAGAGAGAAATGTTCCAGTGAGGAATGAAAAAACACTCGTTGTTTCTTACGTGTAAGCTCCTCTATTTTGGTGAACGGAGTCTATTCAGCATATTTTGTTTCAGTAGATTATGCAGTGCTGAAATCATTTGTTCATCACCATGCCATTACATCATAACACCACATGTAGTTAAAAGTGATTGTTGCCTGACAGACGCACGTGGACACTAGATCTAAAATGTAACACCACCAAACCTGAAAAATAAAAACTTTGTCTTTTAGGCAGAGGATTAAGGAGATATATGTACTCCACATGTCATACATTACGTTTGAGTTGAATTATGTAGCCGTAATACGTGTTTTGTGTCGGCGTTCTCAAGGTCATGTTGGCGGAGTAACTAATTTTGAAGCGACTGAAAACCTCTCCGCTATAAACGATGAGTGCAACAAAGGACGTAACAAGAAATAAAAGGGCCACATAAGTGATTTGTGGAAGAGTGACGATGCAGATATCTGTTCCGGCTAGAAATTATGTATTGTTGAAGCATTTAACGGCTGCGAAGCCTATAAAACAGCCTTATCTGAGATATATGGAGGCACATATTCTCCGAGGCCACCATCAAAAGACTGAGAAACGCATAAAGGTGATCATAAATCTGAGACACAGCGGCAGTGTTCCCAAACATAAAACCCTTATGCAAGGTGCTCGCCAGCCCCTCCAGCATCTGTGAGATTCCCAGTGCGTGATGGCCATCGCAGATATATGGCCGACACACGATTCTCGTCTCTTGTCCCCTCCTACAAATAATGAATAAATGTGACAAACCGGCCACATTATCTACAAGTGGACTGTTTGCGGTAGAAGGAAGGCCATATCGAGAGAGTGTAGAGAGGAAGAAGAACTGAGTAACTGCATTCGATCAGATGTACAACGATGCTGACGAATTTAAGAGGTGTTCAGTATACAGTATATATAGTGTTTTATATACTGCAAAAACATGACTAAAAGTAAAGAAATTTATCGCTGGCGGTCGGATTTAACCACAAGAAACAAAATCTGATAAAACATCTGTTTTCTTTTGGCGTTAAGTCTGGAACTGACACTGCGAGAGATGCTCGCATTTCTGTACAGGCATACAGCGAATAGTCGCAGGTCGAGGCATTTCTTTAATTTAATACAAATATACGGTTTTACGATGATATCCGGTTACCGTGGTTCTGTGTAAGTGAAATCTTAGCTATATTTGCTACCCGAAAACATGGGTTGTGGTTTCGAGCAGAATTTAGCAATGCACTTTTCACGAGGACAGAGACGAAGTAATTCAAGTATTCTGCGGCTTGTTCAAGTGACAGTTCCGGCTACTCTAATAATTGTTATTGAGTTATTTAGCAAGTTGACTTCTTCCTGCGGGGCGCTATAGCCTTTATAAATTTAAATATCTGCACAATTTTCACCAGACTGTTGGTTTATGAGTACTTTACAAAGCACTGTTTGTCTGTTTCTATGGTGTCCTCATTTTAAGTATATTACACTCACATATTAAGTGTATTACACATTCATTCACTCACTCACTCATTCACACACACACACAAACACACATACGCACACACACACACACACACACGCACGCACACACACACACACACACACACACACACACACACACACACACACATAAAGGTCCCATAACACATCGTACTGCGAGCTGTTTCCTATTACAAAACGTTAACTTCACATTTAAGGCAAGCAGTACCCCTGGACATGCATTAAAACACAAAACGATTGATATAAGGACAAATACAATATTCCAGGAGTACATAAAAAATTGCAAAAATAGTCAGGGCACGTACATTGGCTAAATATGAACAGCCTTTAAAACACTTTCTAAAGAACATTCCCATTTAAATTCCATCGTTACAGCATTGGATGAACATTTGAAAACGATTAACCATACCTTACTGAGATTCAAGATAATATGAAAATTATCTACACCGCAGATAAAGGCCCTTTGCTAACAACGAGGAAGGAATGAAAAGTGTAGTAGAAAATAATAAAAACATGTAAAATTTAATAAATGAACGAAACGAATTTAATTTAGATGGATTCTTCCAGTTATTCGACGAAGTACTCTAGAGAAGCAGTCAAGACATAATCTCAACTACCTGCCGTATCATTCTAAAAGAAATACATCAAAATATTAAAAGGTTATCAAATAGCACTACCCATTAAAATAATAGTTGACTGTTAAGTTATTCACTTAGCGCCATGTTTCGAGGTCATAACTCATCATCAGGCTATAGTGCCACTACAAAAACATTTAACGTAGGTGTATAGAGATATTAGAGTTTATTTGTATGGCTGCTATAGTCGTGCTGTGGAGACAGAGATTATTTCACTCAATAAGATCATTAAAAATGCTATATTATGTTTGCTTCAGCATTTCAATTACATGCACGTAGTAAGCACGGTTATGTAGCCAACTTAGTTCTGGCGCCGACAATTTAATCAGCCAACTGCTATACTTTAAACTTCAGTTACCTTATTGTAAATAGAGTATGTGTTTTAATGTCAATTTTAGCTTTCATATTATCACACTTTGCTGTATATTCCACAGAGTAAATTTCAGAGCTACTGATGATTAAATTAAAGACCGAAACCTGTGAAGAAAATGTACTAACTGCGATTTATGACTGTCCTAAAAGACGTAGTTTCAGCAGTTGCTGTTTCCCTTGCAGTCAAAGCCTACTCTCGTTAAATCATTATTCCTTAAAATTAGGTGATAAAAGCCGAAAATTCTGAGGTTTTGAGGAGAACATATGTGGTACTACATGGAGTTCAGTCACCACCAACGGTTTATTTGTTTTTATTCTTTTGCTATTCTTTGGCACGGAGGGGTAAAGCAAGCACTCAAATACAAAGTGCCTAAAAGATTGAAATACCATAAAGCTAGTTAGTATTTATCAATATTTTTACCCACGGGTCAATTTCTCCTAAGTAATTTTCTTCTCTATAGAATATACAGTCAATGTTTCTAAAGAGAGTATGGAAATCAGGGAGGTCCCAATTGAGGCAGGTGTTAGGCTGTTTAGCAGTACATAGCAAGAGACAATTTTTGTTTGGATTAATGTTCCTCAGCGGTAATCTGTAACACGACATTTTAGAAATTTCTTTTATTTTCTTTTACTGTTTCCGTGCAGTGTTGCACGTCAATGTAACATCAGACGATACAAAAATACTTCAAAAACCTGTTTATAAACACTTAAATTCACATTCTATGTTGAGATATTTCTGTTATGAGGACATACATCTGTTGTCAAAGTACATTTATATCATCTTAACTTCATTTGTTGTTAGTTTCTCTGCTTCTCAGAATACCAAATTTCATATATTACCTGCAGTATTTCATTTCCTCGTTTAAATCCATCAGAATAGTCTGATTTAATACCGTTACACTTCCTTACCCACGTTTAATTGTTGATGACTGGCGTCTTACAACCGTTCTTCCTGGCACTGCCCGTCCAACTACGCTTCTAAGACCTTTCCGTTCACTCACATAATTACAATGTCACTGATAAATGTTAAGATTTTTAATTCCTCTACAAGAATTTCAGTCTCTTTCCCAAATTTCCTTTTGCTTTCCTTAATTACTTCACCATTGTTGAAGTTCAAAGCCGTCAGAGATAGGAATTGCATCTGAGAGTATGCAATGTAAATAACACAACTGTTTTTTCCGAACTAATTTATTTTACTTTTATCTCAAGTTTCACGTATTTGCATGTCAACTGATGAGACTTGGATATCCAGTGAGTATATTTTAACAAATTGACAATTTTTTTATGGAAAACCCATTGCTATTGTTTTCTTTAATTGCTTTATTTAACTACTGTGTCACGTTTTAGACGTATGTACTTGGTGAATATCCTACACATTTCATGTACATTTAACGAACACTGCGGGGAATATCGACGTTATGTTTGCCTTCTACAGCCTGATAAATCTGCCGTGCCTGAACACTGGTTTCAGACAGGGCACACTACGGACTTTGGAAAAGTAAAAATTTTATTATTCGTATCAGAACGTCCTGGGTTCTGTATGAAATCCCAACGATTGAACTACTGCCGGTTGCCACTGGTTTCGTGTCAGTTGTAAAGAGATCAACCCTCTCACTGGTTTGCTGTCGGTTGTAGAGAGAACAACCCTGTCACTGAACTATTCACAGTAGCTCTCCCTCCCCCCCCCCCCCTCTCTACTTCTCCCTTTATCTGCCCTGCTATACCTTTTCCGTTGGTGTTGATATTATCCTGTATTCCTCTGACCACAAATCCGTACCTTCTTTCTATTTTACTTCACTGACCCGACCATATCTAGATTGACCCGTTGCATGTCCACCGAGCGAAGTGGCGCAGTGGTTAGGTCACTGGACTCGCATTCGGGAGGACGACGGTTCAATCCCACGTGCGGCCACCATGATTTAAGTTTTCCGCCATTTCCCTAAATCACTTCAGACAAATGTCGGAATGGTTCCTTTTAAAGAGCAAGGCCGACTTCCTTCCCCGTCCTTCCCTAATCCGATGAGACCGATGAACTTGCTGTCTGGTCTCCTCCCACATAAGCACCCACGCCCCTTTGGCATGTGCAATTTCTGATTTACTGGCTTCCCCCCCCCCCTTATGCTCCGACTCGTGCAGTGTTACCATCGTTGGTTTCAAATATTTTTCTCAGGGTCATCTCCTTCTTCGCACTCCCCTCCCGGAAATATTAACGGTGGACTAATACATAAACTTTTTCCAACGGTGTGAGCATCTTGACACCATTTCAACTGCTGATTCTGCCGCGTTTTAGATACAGTTTTCACATTAGAGATCAAAGCGTGGCCTGAACTTTTGTTTGCCCTCCTGCTCCTCCATTCCCGCCCTCTTAGACAGATCCTTTGGTGAACTGTGGTCTCTTTACACCGAAAACTTCGGCCGCTAATGATGGGTTCGTTCCGGATACAAGCAGTGGTTGGGATTTCTTCCAGTACCCAGGAAGTTTGATACAATCAATAAAATATCGACGTTTCCAAAGTCCACAGTTTGCCCTGCCTCAAATCAGTCTTTAGGAACAGGAGATTTATCAGGCAGCAGTAGGCAATGTACATGAAGTGAGTACGATGCTGACAGTTCATCTTGTCGGTATCTGTCTTTCGTAGAATCAAGTTGTCCTTCACAGCAAAAGGTCATTATTCACAGCGTTGAGAATGGCTGTGATGTGGGGTCTGAGTTGGGTACGGTCAAATAGAGGTGCCCCAGGGATCAGTGTTGGGGTCACTCGTTATTTATATGAATGATACGCCCTCTAGTGTTAAAGGTAGGCGGTATCTGTAGCCGAGCGGTTCTAAGCACTACAGTCTGGAACCGCGCGCCCGCTACGGTCGCAGGTTCAAATTCTGCCTCGGGCATTGATGTGAGTGATGTCCTTAGGTTAGTCAGCTTTAAGTAGTTCTAAGTTCTAGGGGACTGATGACCTCAGAAGTAGAGTCCCATAGTGCTCAGAGCCAGTTCCAAAAGGATATTTCTGGCTCAGTAACAGGTAGTTCAGGCAGTAAGTTCGTGGACCTCTTGTCGACCCCTGTTCAGTAAGTTCGGTATTTTGGTAGTGCCCTCTCAGTATATATATTCTTTACTGTCGTTTCTTGTTAACAACACGAATTATTCCCAAGAATAACAGCTTTCACTCAGTCAGTACTCGGCAGAAATCCAGTCTGCATTTGGATCGCACTTCCTTAATTCTTGTGAAGAAAGGTGCGCACTGCATCGCTGGGTCCATTTTCAATAAGCTACCACAGGAATTCAACAATCTTAGCCATAATCCACGCGCTTTCATATCGAAACTGAAGTGTTTCCTCTTGGATCATTCCTTCTATTCTGTTGAGGAATTCCTTGAAAAATAAGGCCGAATTTTATGTTATATTGTTGACTGCGTTTACTTAACTCCACGGCTCGATTTATTTGGGTTCAAAGACATTTTATTATCTTTTATTAGTTTTATATTTTAATTTCATGAGCTGACACGTTCCATGAGTTTGGAGATTTGCTCCTCAGTTTATTCCGATGAAACTAACGTGCAAATAAATAAATAAATTCACGAACATCACGAGAATGGCTAACTTCTGACTTTCGCAGATTTTATGTTCGTAGAGGATACGACCTATTGTAGAGCACAGATCATCTACGAATGGTGGAAAGGCCACGGATTCGAATCTTTCTTCTTCAGTTTCTTGAGGTCGAATACTCACCTTCCCTTTGAATTACAAAACCTTTCGAATCTACCGTGATGGATGGCCATTATCTTTAAAGAATCAATTTTGAGATGTTCGATTTCTTTGTGTAGAACTACATTAAGTCTATCAAGTGTGTGCTTTATACTAGTGGTTTGAATATGAATTGCTCTGTAGAGAATTATGGCAGCTGTCCCTTTACTAGTAAATATGACTATTCGAATGTGTCGGTTTGCGAAAGACACCATTTCCAAGTGTTCCGTCTGTTTTACGGTTAATCAAGATATTCGTCTTTTTTTCCAGTTCCATGATGATGTGGAAGCTATCACGAATAAAGCTTAGATGGTCTAAGAGTAGAGGAAGAGTGTCCTCTTCATGTAGCCACACTGCAGAGTCCAAAACTATCTCCCACAAATCTTTCTTATGAAAGTTGGTTATCATGGATGACAAGGGACTTCCTACGACATATTCATAGAGGGCAGGACGGTAGTACATACGAGGGGACTTCGAAAGTATGTTACACATGTCGTCCCACTATAAGAACATCGTGAAGCAAGATTCGCGCATTGTCAGAAGACCGAACATGCTCAGGGATTCCTGTAGACATAGTCCTACTGTGGTACAGTTAACACGTGCACCGTAGTGTGGGAGTGATCTGGTTCGGCAACGGAAAATGTCTCAAAAGTTTAAGTAGGCATGACAGTACGATTCTTCTGGGAAATATGACTAAATTGCATACAAATTCACCTTGAAATTCTGGGGGTGTTTGGACCAAATGCAAGGACGCGTGAATCCATGGTGTGATGTTTCCAAATGTTTGAGCAAGTCCACACAGATGTGAGTGGTGGTGCTCGAGAAGGAAGGCCTTTGACAGCGACCACAGTTGAGGAACTGAATCGCACCAAAGATAAGGATGTTCACACATCAGTTCTCTAATGGCTCGGTGGCCAAGGAGCAGATTTTTATAGTCGAGAAACTGCACGAATGGCACAACATTCAAACCTTTATTTACCAGAAAAGAGTACTTAGTGACTGTGTTGAAAAATAATGCCTCTACTTGCGTCACTAAGTGCAGCATTCCATAAAAGTTAATTATCATAATAATTTGTTACAGAGTTTTCGAAGTCCTGTCATAATAATGTGTAACGTAGTTCTCGAAGTCCGTCGTTTTTGGAACCAGTATGATATTTCTTTTCTTACGATCTATGTGCCATTGACTCGCTATTCTGGTATCTGACGTGGATGGGAACGTTGTATTGTCAGCCCTTACGGCTCGCTACTAGGATGACAGAAAGGTTTACAGCAGAGATACTAGGTTAAGATGAAGTTGGGTTACTGCTAGCCTCTTGGAATTTTATGGATGAAGTAATGGTTCATGCGGAAATAATGTTTTTATGTAGTATACCTCACGTCAAATCAAATGTGTGGGAAATCTTATGGGACTTAACTGCTAAGGTCATCAGTCCCTAAGATTACACACTACTTAACCTAAATTATCGTAAGGACAAACACACACGCCCATGCCCGAGGGAGGACTCGAACCGCTGCCGGTATCAGCCGCACCTCACGTCAGTTTGACGTTTTACAACACTATCACAGCAAACGGGGACGAAATGAATGTTCGAAATATCGAGTGTCATCTCGTAGCTGAATTTTAGTCCACTTGCTTGCCACGCATCTCGTAGACGTTGCTCCAATTGGTTTTTTCTCCACCGGTCACGAGCTCCAATGCTAGTGCAATAAACAGTGTATAATAATGTGGGATGTTGGTAGGCTTAAAAGCTAACCATAATGAGAATCGTAAAAGTAGGATGCCAACAAATTTTGTTTTATTCGTCCAATCACAAAGTTAGTAAAACGATTTCTACAGTCTATCTTTAATTTTCGTAACAAAATTCCCGGCTATTAACCAATAATCTCCGAGAGAAAAGTCATAAAATGCTTCACACGATCTTAGAACCCACATGAGATGTCACAAATACGTTTCCGATCCAACTTTAGAAATTAATTCCTTCCTTACGTGGAGTTGCACTTTACACACTAGTTCGCGTTTTGCCCTCGAAATGTTGTGCTCGAAAACTGATCGTAGACTGCCTTGGATTAACACAACACCCCATATGTGCGTCATCCGAGACAATATGTCAACAAACTGTTCGGTGTTTCCATGAGATCAGATTTTATACGCAGAGTCATGTATTACCTGCTCGTAAGCCGATCGTTGACTAATAATGAGCTACCTTAGCAGTTTGGCGCCTGCCCTCTCAGGGCGCACTTGATTGGTCCACCCTTTCCATCAATAAGCACCGACAGTAACTAAAATTTGTAATTATCATTTTCTGATTAATTTATACTGAAATTACTATTCACAAGTGCAATTAACATCATCAGCCACGTTGGAGTTTTATATTAATATGTAAACAGTAAATATAGATAACAAGGGATTCGCTTCATGGCGGTCAGCGTTGTAGGTGAATCCGCACTGTATCTATTTCAGCAGAATAGGGCTCTTGCTCGCCCGGCCGTTCTCACCCTGCGAGACCATCTAGCGCATCGTTCTATGAGTCTGCCTTGTGATCCCACCTACTTTCTAGCCTCTAGTAAATAAATAGAAACAAAAATTTAATAAACATTGGCAGTAATGTGACATAAATACCACAATTTCTTGCTTGCTCGCATTATAGAGGACTGCAGCACCATTCCCACTTTCAATTATCGAACAGACGAAAGGATGGCTGACATAGTGTTTAGTGTATCTGAGATTGTAAAACAGTTAAGATCCTTAGACACCAGAAAGGCATCTGGCCCAGACGGTATGCCCCGTAAGATTTTATATTGACTGTGCTACAAATATAGCACCATTCTTATCCGTCATCTATCGAGATCATTGGAACGGCGGAAAGTTCCACGGGACTGGAAGAAGGCCCAGATCATAGCAATCTATAAAAAGGTAGAAAATCAGAGGCACAATTACCAGCCAATTTCACTGACATCGATTTGTTGTAGGATCATGGAATATATTTTGTGTTCAGACACAGTGACCTTTCTAGACTCTGAGAAACTCATCTGCAGAAACCAGCTCGGTTTTAGGAAACAGTGGTCGTGCGAGACACAGCTGGCCCTCTTTGTACATGATATAAAACCGGCTCTAGATACCGGCCCCCAGGCTGATGCCATATTTCTCGACTTTCGAAAGGCGTTAGACTCAGTTCCGCACAGTCGCTTGCTGCAAAAAGTGCGCGCGTACGGTCTATCCAGTGACATATGCGGTTGGACAGAAAGTTCTCTAACAGACAGGGAGCAGTATGTTGTCCTGAACGGGGTAACTTCAACAGAAACAAGAGTAACTTCGTGTGTGCTCCAGGGCAGCGCAATAGGTCCTCTGCTTTTCACGATTTACATAAACGATTTGGTAGATGGTATTGACAGCGGCCTTAGACTGTTTGCCGATGATGCCGTAGTCTACAGGAAAGTAGTATCACACGAAAGTTGTGAACGAAATAAATGAGGATTTGCAGAAAATAAATGCGTGGTCTAATGACTGGCAGTTTTCTCTCAATATTAGTAAGTGTAACCTACTGCGTATAACAAGGCGAAACACATTAATGTATGAGTGCAAAATAAATGATCAGTCTTTGGAAGCGGTAACATCAGTATCTGGGTGTGGCTATTGGGAATGATCTCAAATGGAATGATCAGATTGCCGACCGGAGTGGCCGAGTGGTTCTAGGCGCTACAGTCTGGAACCGCGCAACAGCTACGGTCGCAGTTTCGAATCCTGCCTCGGGCATGGATGTGTGTGATGTCCTAAGGTTAGTTAGGTTGAAGTAGTTCTAAGGGTCTGATGACCTCAGAAGTTAAGTCCCATAGTGCTCAGAGCCATTTGAACCATTTTTGGAATGCTCAGATTACACAAGTAACGGGTAAGGCGAACTCTAGATTGCGGTTTATTGGCAGAATCCTGAAGCGATGCAGTCCTTCAACACAGAAAATAGCTTACAATACGTTAGTTCGTCAAGTCTTAGAGTATTGTTCGTCTGTGTGGGACTCTTACCAATTGGGTCTTATTAAATAAATCGAGAAGATCCAAAGAAGAGCGGCAAGATTCGTGACTGGTACATTTAGCCATCGCGAGAGCGTTACAAATCTCATAGAAAGTTTGAAGTGGGACGCACTTGCAGATAGACGGCGCGTTAAACAGAAGGGGCTGCTCACTAAATTCCGAAATCCAATCCTCACGAAGGATGTAGAGCGTATATTATTAACACCAACTTTCAAATCGCGTAATGATCATCATTCGAAGATAAGGGAAATAAGAGCTCATACTGAGGTGTTCAGACAGTCGTTTTTCCCTCGTGCGATCCGCGAGTGGAACAGTGGGGGGAAATATGACTTTTGGCGCGAATTGTGCCCTCCGCCAAACACCGCTTGGTAGCTATCGGAGTATATTTGTACATACGTAGATGTAGATACTTCCTTCACGGTATCACAATTTCAGTTACTAGCAGTTTACTTGGCTGTTACTGGAGTACCACTCACACTTCGAAGCTTTAACAAGATATTTCGTGCTGCTGCTATTCCACTGTGCCTTAGCCTTCGCCGAACCCAGTGTTGTGATGGTATGAGAAGGGTGGTATTCTATTAGAGCGAGGTTCGGTCAGCACATTTCGTTCCGTCTGGGCAGCCGCTGCGGTGCGAAGAGCGCCACACGCTCCTGTGCCCCAACACGCGCATTCCTCGCCCGCCGGTGCCGCTCGATGCGTTATCAAATGAGTTAATCACGTCGGCACCGCCGCCGGGGGCCGAGGCTGATTGTGGGAGGGGGAGGAAGCTGGGGGGCCGTGGCATGCGCTTAATAGAAACTGCTGCGCGCAGCCAGCCCGCCGCCATTACAAACTTCCCACCCCGCTCCGACATTCGCCGATCTACAATGTACTGGCTCTCAGACTATCGGGGAAGCAATCCGCGGCGCGCAGTTCTCCTCCCTTTCTCCCCTTCCCACCACCACCACACGTGTGTCAAGGTTAGCACTGTAGGAGGGAAATCCACAGCGTTGTACAGGATGTTGCAGATAGATGTGTCTACAGGGTTAACTGGACCAACACTGAAAACTTTAGGAGGTTGATAAGAGATGTTTTCTGAAGCTACATGAAATTTATTCGCAGTTTGGAATACGAACAACCATAAACTGTGTCAGGGAATGTTAACAATGAAATTTGTGCTGAAACGGGACTCGAACCTGTATTTCCTGCTTTACGCGCGCAGTTACCTTGTAACACCATAGCTTAAACACTACATACCTTTTGTTGATTCATTTAGCTTTCTATTTTGTTCAACATCTCATCGTTTAAATTCTGTAATTAGTGTATGATTAATTTGATACTGTAATGAACTGTAATCTCTGTAATATGCACAATATGAGCAAATTATGTTTCGTCTTTCTCATATAATCTCTTTGGTTATCTTTGAGGTTGAATAATTTTGTTTAAATAATTTTTTGTAGAAATGTCAATATGTGCAAATGTTCTGTTTTTTTTTCATGTGTTTGGTTGTTATTATGTAAACTGCTGACCTTCACTTAGGGTTCTTAGTTATTTCACGTGTAAAAGGTGTAGTGACTCCCCTCGGGAACGAAAGCATGCAGCGCGCGAAAATTGTGGTTGGCATGGATAGAAAGGTGGAACAAAGAGTCAGCCGGGGACGAGCTACAAAACTATCAACTACTCATATAAAAGTTGTGTATTGTGCTGGTTCCGAGAGAGGTTTTGCCTGACGTTTTCCAATGCCTCGGATGGAAGGATAACGAGCTGGAACTATTCTGAAATTGGTATCTATCATCGCCACAAAGAAATGACAGAGTCCAGCAATTCTACCTGCAAATCCACCTACCGACATTCACTCGCCACCACTGCGCAATCACTGTAATAGAACAGAAGAACTATAGTAATGTACAGTAACGGATCAGCTCATTGGACGTGTTAGTGTGCTCAAATATAAGGCAGTTTATAACTGAATTTATGTACCTACCTTAATTTTTTCCTTATCACAATACTTCTCAGGTTCCTCGCCGTTTGAACTACGATTACCGAGTGTCCTTTATTGAAATCATATTAAAATTAATATGGCACTAGAGTGTGCTAAGATTAATAATGTTTGTTGAAAGGATCTAAGAAATATCTCAATTTTATGTTTCACTGCAGTAATTCAGAACTGTAACTGTTGAGAGTTAGATGTTCATGCTTGCTAAGTGTTTCACTGATGTAATGAAAGTGTGTTTAGTTTGCTCTGCTACAGTGGTCAAGATTAACGGCCCCCCTCCATTGAATGTAGTTAAAATGCACAAAGTTACTTAATTGTAGAAAGTTTCAGTTACTCTTGTTATTCAAGTGAACTTCTGTACGATATCGGGTTCCTCTTGTGTATTAAAAGTGCATATTAATGGTGTAACAGGGTCAACAGTTTGTCTACTGTGGCCGAGCGAATCTAGGCGCTATAGTCTGGAACCGCGCGAACGCTACGGTCGCAAGTTCGAATCCGGCCTCGGGAATGGATGTGTGTGATGTCCTTAGGTTAGTTAGGTTTAAGTAGTTCTAAGTTCTAGGGGACTAATGGATGACCTCAGAAGTTAAGTCCCATAGTGCTCAGAGCCATTTTGTCTGTTGTGCTCATGATAAATAACAACTAATAGAAAGGCCACTATCTATGAAAATGGCAACTTCTTTATTCAAAAGACAGTGAGAAGTAATTTTTTAGTGAACCCCATTTAATTTTCATTCTAAGTAGAAAGGTGTTAGTAGTGAGAGACTTAATCTATGCACAGTAACTAAATTTGCTGTGAACCATATCCATATTTCATGTCAGATAGGAATTTGTTAGAAAAGTAATACTAAAGCTATGTCCGAGTTACGATTCTACAATGAATGTTAAGAGTAACGTTATTGAGACCATTCAGTTTGACTAAATACTCAAGATAATAGTGTGTATTATTATCTTGTTATATTTACGCAAATAGTTTGTTCTGATCTGTTAGCTCCAACCTTAAAGTGAACGTACTGTATTCAGGTGGCAGAGTTCATTGCACTCGCGTGTGGCAAAGTATAGGTTGTGTTTGTCCGCTACTCATACCTGTTTTCATGAACAAGAAAGTCAATCATTCTCTTACCTAATTAGGCTTTCTTTATTCTTTGAACAGTGTAGATAGGTAAAATAGTGTTTGTTACTGTTTAAATATTTACGTAATGCTGACTTTCACTTCCGATAAGCCATCTCCGTTAGGTACAACACGGTCAACATAACGAAATTCCTTTCAGAGGGTAACACTGCTCTGTTGCTTTATACCATAATTGCTTGAATAAAAATAATTTCACTACACGAACTGCCTCCAACTTTAAGGGTATGGTACAGCAGACGGTAGTGTTATACGTGGCTTTTCCGTGACAGGACTATTAGTTCTGTTGGGGCATAGAACGTAATGAACCAAATTTGGTATTTGATTACACAAACTACGTAAATGCAGTTGAAGTGTTATAACCTCAATCGCATTGGTATGCGAATGACGGCCAGACCCAAACTATCACATGTCGTCATTCCTGCGTCACAACATGTACTCGTACACGCGTTGTACCGTTCCCGTAGAGGGGAGGACACTTTAATCGAAAGTTTTTGTATGTCCATCCTTTTGATAGAACGTCTTGGGGACCGCGGCTTTTGCTACTGTGAGGAAATGAAACGCCTACAGCTGTCTTTATGATTTTATTTATTTGTAGCCACCAGTTTCGGCGCATCCATGCGGTATCTTCAGGCTGTAGTTGGTGAAGTGGTTGACACGATCCCCATGTATAAAGCATCAGAGGCCAACTATCTAAAAAGTTCGGTGTCAACACTCCAACCATCAACTGCCAACACAATCGCTGCCTAGTATCGGCGGATAATTACGATATTGCAGTGCCTATCACGCTAAGAGAAACGATGCAATGTTCCTCCGGATATGCATGCATATCCCAAGGAGCAGACACTCCTGTGAGTACAGCCGTTATGAAATGTATTCGCAGCTACAAACACGAAAAACCATCAGCCGTATTTTTGAATGCATCGTTCTTCTTAACAACACGGGCACGGCAATATCGTATCTGTCCACCGATACTAGGCAGCGATTTTCAGTTCAAATGTCGTCCAGTGTGGGGGAGTTACATAATGTGTGTATGAGTACATATTGTGAAGCAGGAGCGACGACGGATGGATATCTGGATCTGGCCGTGAGTCTTCCACGGATAGCCAAAGCGGTTACAGAGGGATATGTGGGTTCGAGTCCCGGTCCGGCACAAATTTTCACTGTCGCCATTCCCTGACACAGCCGATGGATGTTCGTAAGAGTGTAGTCACCACAGTGACTGTCTTCGGACCTGCATGCATGTATGTCCGAAGGAACATTACATAGTCCTCCTTTGTAAAAATAGGCACTGCAGTGTCGTGTTTTATGAGGACTTTTCCTTTCTGTGCCTACACTACTGTGAACAACTTAAGGACGTAAGTAACTTTCTCATGATGTGTCATTTCCAAACAACATAGCTCGATGTAATTTGGATCAAACACCGAAAAAACTGCTACAGTATAGCATAGAAGGTAAGTGGAACAGACACGCAATGGGAAGAAGCGACCTCTGTATTCAGAGACAGTATTTACAACATAGTACAGAAGGTAACTGAAACCAATACGTAATGAGAGGAACAGAAGCGGCTCTTTTATTCAAAGGCAATTGGTACGTGGTACTTACTGGAATTAAGAAAACCGTGGAAGGGAGGACCCAGCAATATAACTTTCTTTTCATACAACCCGTTTGTTTAACAATATATTTTACAGATAATCGAAGCATTGAACTATAAATTTTTCTCTAACAAAATGAACGAATTGCAAAATTCTGTAGACTTTAAAGCTTTTGGGGAATAAGCTTTTAACCTTTGCAAAAGAAATCTGAAGTGCTGTATTGCAAAACAGCAAACAATGTGACAATGATTACAAGACGGCCGGACCTGCAGCCCGCTCGTTATCAGGTGAAACAGAGGTGTTTACTACCGCGCTGGACACAACCTGTCTTATTAAATGCCCTTCGGCGACACATGAAAACTATTTAAGCGCCATTGATGACAGAGTGATTCAATTACTCAAAACAGATGACTTTTAATTTGAAAGCTGTATGTCGAAAGGTTCGGCGTTAAGAAGCGCACCTGTGCATAAGGTTAAACAGATTAACAAACAATATGACAATGACAGGGATTACTTCAAAGCAACCAGCTTTTTAATTTCAATCGGCAACCAAGGTGCGACGGGATCCCAACCCGTCCCTTCTGACAATTTTATTTTGACTACTTTAATATATTCAGAGTTAAATTGGTTGTCAGTTATTCAGACCGCTCTGAAGGAACGTCTTCAAACATTACTTGTGAACGCTTATTACAAGAGAACTCATTCGGCGGAACCACAAGATCCAGCTAAATACACCAATAATGACTTGGTCTTTCAAACATAGATACAAACAGCTTAGTACAACACGTTCTTGAGATTAGAACTAATGACTGAGAAATGCAATTACAATCAAAGAACTGAACCGGTTAATGGATAAACCTAGCCACAAGGTCTCTCTTTGTTTAACGGCAACCTGTGGCTTAGTACAACTGTTTCAGCTGTATTTACGACCAAGAGCTGACTAGAAAATTAATGATCGGATACAAACCAGAAGGGAAAGGCAATATGATAGCAAAACAAATTTTCAAATTACAACTAGTGTCTTATTAGTTTACTACTGCCTTTATTTCCAACCAAAGAGTCGACCGAGTAAAACTCTGAGAGTCAGGTACAAACCAGAAAATAATAAGGAGCGCAGGAAGGCAATGAAGCAAATCACCACGAGGATTACAGAACGTTACTCCCCTTTATCAGCAAGCAGTTCCCTGGATCCACGGTACATCACAGCGGTTACTTAGTGGTGCCGATGAAATCCAGGTAGAAGAGGTCAGCCAGGCCACGAGCGGTCGTCCGACACGAATGTTGCCAACCAACCGACGGGATGTCGGCCTACTGCTTGTAGTCGACTCTGACCCTGGTGAAGTACTTCGGTATCTTCGCTCTGCGCAGGCCCTCCTTGCGCAGCTCGTGACATCGGCCTCTTGGACCTCGTGACCACCTCTTGTCGTGAACGCTACCGCCAATCCCCAAACTTCGTCCCCCCCCCCCCTCCCCCGCCTTTTCGCGGGCCAGCGAGGTATTGGCAATGGGGCCGCAAGAGTGATAGTCGGTACTTCACCTGAGCCAGACAGAACAGTCTACTAACTGAATGGTGCCACAGCTCAGTAATAAGTACACTGACGTCACTGCAATTTATGACGGTATTCTGGACATGGTTGTTAATAGGGTATATGGTCACCATGGATGTCGCTGGATGCTTTGCAAATTGTTCCCATTATGGCCACAACGTTGGTAAGGATTTCTTTTGATAGGGCGTTCCATTCCAGCACCAGTATGATTGACAAGTATTGGCTGCTCGATCGAGCATGTGTACGTGTTGCAAACTGTCTCACTGTAGTATCCCACACGTGATCCACGGGACTTAACTCGGAGGAACGGGCAGGTCAGCCCACCGCCGAATGCCTACTGCTCGAGAGGGTGGCACATTGTCATCCTTAAAAATTAAGTCACTTTCTAATGCGCCCCTGAAAAGATGCACATATGGAAGGAATTCCGTGTCGCAATAACGTTGACTAGTGAGTGTCCCTTGTTTGGAGGTCGGTACGCCAATGCAACTTTATGCCACCCTATACCATAACACCTGCTGCATCAAAACGTTCATGTTCGACTATGTTCTTGGAAGCATTATATATGGCGACCGCTCGGCATATGAGGGTACGTCCAGATTTACTGAGTCTCCTTTCATCCGAGAAGGGTACGCGACCCAATTTGTAGTTGGTTCAGTCACTATGTTCTTGGCATCATCACAAACGGTGTCGCCGATGTCAACGGAACAAACGTAATGGTCGTCGGGTTAAGGAATCACCTCCACGCTGTCTCCGAGCCACTGTGAAGCGTGAGTTTGCTTTCCTTGCCGTCCTATTAAGTAAAGTCGCAGTTCCTTTCTTGCCTGTAATACGCTGTAGAGGTTATCTTCTGCCTCGACCGACAACCACCTCGCTGTGGGGAAGCAGCGCCTGTGGCTCGGAACGCTCGCTATGTCCGTGAAACAATGCTGTGAGCAGTACCTAACCCCCAAGGTTTACTTAGCCATTCTGTCGGTTACCTAATGATTCTTCCACGTGTGAAGTCACCCATATTTTGCCTCCGAGCCATGCTGTAACGACGAATACCACCACAAAACACTGTAACTACCCTCTGATTAACACGCACTGTCTTATCCTCTTCCTTCAACGGCCTTGTGTTGTGGAGCCAGCCCTATTTGGAGGTACTGAGTCGCTGACCTCAAGTCACGTGACATCCAGATTTCTGGGCACTACTGGGAGACCTCTAGCTACATGCTGCAGCACATTCATTCACTTACACAGAGTAGTTAGTACGTTATGTTACCATTCTACCTCGTCCTTAAGTTTTGCAGAGGAGTGTTTACTTACATATATTACTAAACGTGTAAAATTGTGAATGGTTCACACTGTTCATTCCAGTTGCAACGGAACATTGATTGCCAATGATCGAATTTGAAAATTAGAAACACTATTACAGTTTACTCATTAGGAGGGATAATCCTACGTAAGAGGTTTAACACAAGAAGACAAGTAGTTGTAAGTAGGCTGCTTAGCTTTTTATGCTGGTAACGGCACATAGCGCTCTGTATGAAAATCACTGACTGTGCTGTGTGCAGTCTGGTCGGCATTGTTGCAATATTCGCCATTGTAGTGTTGGGCAGTTGGATGTTAACAGCGAGTAGCGTTACGCAGTTGGAGATGAGCCGCCAGCAGAGGTGGATGTGGGGAGAGAGATGGCGGAGTTTTGAGGGTGGATGATCTGGATGCGGGTCCATCAGAGACAGTAAATTTGTAAGACTGGATATCATGAACTGATAAACGTTATTATATATTTAAACTTTTGAACACTGTTAAGGTAAATACATTGTTTGTTCTTTATCAAAATCTTTCATTTGCTAGCTATGCCTATCAGTAGTTAGTGATTTCAGTAGTTAGAATCATTTATTTAGCTGGCAGTAGTGGCGCTCGCTGTATTGCAGTAGTTCGAGTAACGAAGATTTTTGTGAGGTAACTGATTGGTGAAAGGTATAGGTTAATGCTAGTCAGGGCCATTCATTTGTAGGGATTATTGAAAGTCAGATTTCGTTGCGCTAAAAATATTGTGTGTCAGTTTAAGCACAGTCATTTATAATTATTCTAAGGGGACGTTTCATAGTAAAGTTAGAAACTGTATATATGTCTTCATCAAGCACTTGAGAACGAGCCCATTTAGCGAAATACAACAGACTTTATAACACTTTTGTCCGCTGCTACTATACCATAACCTTAAAGTTGGAAGCAGGTCGTGAAATAGAACTATCTTGTTAAAGCAATTATGGTATAAAGCAACGGAGCAGTGTTACCCTCTGAGAGGAATTTTGTTATGTTGACCGTGTTGTACCTAACGGAGGTGGCTTATCGGAAATGAAAGTCAGAATTACGCAAATATTTGCACAGTAACAAACAAAATTTTGCCTATTTGCACTGTTCAACTGATAAAGAAAACGGTCGCCAGCCTAACTAGGCAACAGAATGATTAACATTTTCGTTCAAGAAAATAGTTATTAGTAACTTTAATGGTTAAACACAACCTATACTTGGCCACACGCGAGTGCAATGAACTCTGACACGTACATATGTTTACGTTAAGATCGAAGCTAACAACTGGAGCAGCACAAACTATTTAATAAAATATAGCAGATACCGAAACACACTATTACCTTCAGGGCTTGTTCAAACTGAACGGTCTTTATAACATTACTATTAACATTCACTGCAGGATCATAAATTGGACATAGGTTAAGTCTCTCTCAGTTAAATACTTTCCTATTTAAAATGAAAGATAATTGGAATCCACTAACAGGTTGCTTCTCACTATCATTTGAATAAAGGTATTATGGTTTTCCTAATTAGTGGTCTTTCCGTTACTTGTTACCGAGCATTAACACAATAGACAAACTGTGGATCCTGTTATACTATTAATATGCACTTCTAATACACAAGAGAGACAAACACTTAGCAAACATGGGTATACAATGTTTCATAACTGCAGTTTTCCACTTTTACTACCATGAGACACAAAATTAACATATATGTAAGATACTGACTCACCTTCTGCGATTCACAACAAGCAGTAATGTGATCATTTACTAAGCAAAACTTTACAAGCCTCAGTCTTAAGAAGTTTTAATTTGAAGTTGGCAACAACACATTAATAAGCAGTTTTACTAGGAATATTATTTTTATGAAGCATAATTAACTTTACCTTTCTTTTTACTATGTTCAAGAGGCATCAATTAGCAAAACACTGGGCTTTAATGTTATTTCAGTAAGGACACTCGGAAATCACTTTAGTTCAAACGGAGAGGAACCTGAGAGGTGTTATGATGAGAAGAAAAATCAAGGTAGGTACATAAATTCAGATTTAAATTACCTTATATTTGAGCACATTAACACATCCATTAAGCTGATCCTACACTGTACATCATTATAGTATTACGTTACAGTGATTGCGCAACGTGGTGGCAACTGCATGTTGGTAGGTAGATTTGCCGGCAGAATTGCTGGACTCTGGCCCTTCTTGGTGGCGATGATGAATACCAAATCCAGAATCGTTCCAGCTATTTATCCGTCCATCCGAGGCATTGAAAAGTGGAAGAAAAGCCTCTCTCGGAACCAGCACAATATGCAATTTTTACATGGCAGTGCATAGTTTGGTGGCTCGTCCCCGACTCGTAGCTCGTCCCCGACTGACTCTTGTTCCACCATTTCTACCTAGGCCAACCACAATTTGCGCGCGCTACACAGTTCCGTTCCCGAGGGGAATCACAACAACTTTTACATACAGAATAACTAAGAACCCTAAGCGAGGACCAGCAGTTTACATAACAGCAACCAAATGCATCAAATAAAACAGAACATTTGCGCATATTTACATTTCTACAAAAAATTATTCACACAGAAATTACACTTATATGTAGTAAGTTTTGTTCCCTCCAAATGGGACAAAGAATTTAAATGACAGATGCACTACTTTGCATAGAACCAAACCATGACATGAAAGTTTTAACAAAGAAAGGAGTAAACAATTCAATTAAAAACATTTGGAGGAGTTTTTTTAGCGATGTAATATTAAATGAAAGAAAAGCAAAATAAATCAGTAGATTATTAGAGCTATGGTGTTACAACTTCACGCCTAATTTCCAAGCTTTTCTAAACTTTCCTCGCTGACACCTCTGTCAAAATATTGAAAGGAGGAAAGTTAATCAGTTACTGCATTTTTATTGATCATGCAAGAAGTTAGAATTATTACTTGTTTACTACCAACTCTATCTGCGAAAAATTTTGCAAACAGTAGCCATATACCACTTAATGTACACGCAAAAATATATAATCTATTCCAGTCTGCAGTGGACTGTGCGCTAATGTGAAAATTTTTAGCAGATGAAAATTGTGTGCCGGACCGAAACTCGAACTCGGTACTCTTGCCTTTCGCTGGCAAGCGATCCAACGACTGAACTGCCCCAGTACGAATCACGACCCATCCTCACAACGTTACTTCCGCCAGTAACTCATCTCCTACCTTCCAAACTTCACAGAAGCTCTCCTGGAAAGCCCGCATCTCGTGGTCGTGCGGTAGCGTTCTCGCTTACCACGCCCGGGTTCCCGGGTTCGATTCCCGGCGGGGTCAGGGATTTTCTCTGCCTCGTGATGGCTGGGTGTTGTGTGCTGTCCTTAGGTTAGTTAGGTTCAAGTAGTTCTAAGTTCTAGGGGACTTATGACCACAGCAGTTGAGTCCCATAGTGCTCAGAGCCATTTTCTCCTGGAAAACATCCTGGATTCTCACTCTTCGAAATTGCGGAAACATGGCTTAGTCACAATACAGAGCCAAGCCGTTTCGAATAGTGCACAAGACCAGCAATCAGTTCAATGTGATTTTTATTGTCTCCTTGACATCTAGGAAGATGCAATATGTTTTCACTCCAGTGGCAAAATAGACCCATCCCTCACATCACAGTCCCATAATAGGCTCTCTGATATGATTACCTTTACGAGTCTCAGATTGAGAGGTTCCATGCCCTCTTTTGCATGTAACCTCTGTTTTTCATCGATTTTATTAATGTTGTAAGTCATTGCACGGTGGTAACGGGCCGAATTAGGTTATCGTAATGAGAGTATTTTTACTGAGAGCTCAAAATACTTCTCACTTAATTCCTACGCATGTTGGGCTACTTCCGTGGGTGGCCTGTGCGAGGCGAGCACCAGAGGACGCGGCACACCGCGTTTCTGGTTGGGGGCTGCACTTCTGCGAATTCTGAGAGGGTCGTACATCAATGGGATTAAGCGCATGACTTCGGTCGAGTTTCGCCTATTGTATGCTGGGCAAACCGACCTTTGAGATATCTGAGTGTCGCCGCAGTTTATACGTTTACCGTTCCAGCACGTCCGGAACAAAGACTGCTGGCTCCGACTGACTGCATTGTCCTCATGACTCTGATAATACTTGTGGACCATGCCCTGCTAGGTGCGACTGTCTGATGCCGGATGGCTGGTGGTCTAGGCATGTCGTTTTCGTAGCCAGTCAACCGGCAAGTTCAGTGCCCTCAGCTGAATAGCAGAGGCATGATTCGTCAAACTGAGGCTAGTTGATGTAATAAAGCCCTGCTCGAAATTGGAGGGAACGGTCGCTATTGGCGCAAATGATGCTCTTAGACAGTGTGGAGGAATTTTGGAATCAGCACTGAACACTGATTCACGGTTTTCTAGGATAGTAGGGAGATGAGCAATGTTGGCTTCCCTCTTGCATTGTGTGGGCGCGGAGGATTCAGGATCTGATCTTCGTCGGAGTCGTACAGTCTTGCGATTTAGTCGCACTATCTTGACAGAACCCTCGGACAGCCTTAGAGGCCAGGGGTTGAAACAGAGTTGCTGCACAGCGTAAGTCAGCGCCTACATCATCAGAACGCTGCCTACCGACGATTTGCTACAATTTTCAGGTCTGGTACAGTATTTTGCGGTTTTGACGTAGTAGGACCTATCATCTTCATGCTGAATCCCTAAGCAGCACGCACGCTCGCTTTGCTACAAGTCCACCTTGCTTGTTTCTCCATGTGATCCCATTTGAGCTCTCACAACTAACCGCGATACTGAAATATACACTCCTGGAAATTGAAATAAGAACACCGTGAATTCATTGTCCCAGGAAGGGGAAAATTTATTGACACATTCCTGGGGTCAGATACATCACATGATCACACTGACAGAACCACAGGCACATAGACACAGGCAACAGAGCATGCACAATGTCGGCACTAGTACAGTGTATATCCACCTTTCGCAGCAATGCAGGCTGCTATTCTCCCATGGAGACGATCGTAGAGATGCTGGATGTAGTCCTGTGGAACGGCTTGCCATGCCATTTCCACCTGGCGCCTCAGTTGGACCAGCGTTCGTGCTGGACGTGCAGACCGCGTGAGACGACGCTTCATCCAGTCCCAAACATGCTCATTGGGGGACAGATCCGGAGATCTTGCTGGCCGGGGTAGTTGACTTACACCTTCTAGAGCACGTTGGGTGGCACGGGATACATGCGGACGTGCATTGTCCTGTTGGAACAGCAAGTTCCCTTGCCGGTCTAGGAATGGTAGAACGATGGGTTCGATGCCGGTATGGATGTACCGTGCACTATTCAGTGTCCCCTCGACGATCACCAGTGGTGTACGGCCAGTGTAGGAGATCGCTCCCCACACCATGATGCCGGGTGTTGGCCCTGTGTGCCTCGGTCGTATGCAGTCCTGATTGTGGCGCTCACCTGCACGGCGCCAAACACGCATACGACCATCATTGGCACCAAGGCAGAAGCGACTCTCATCGCTGAAGACGACACGTCTCCATTCGTCCCTCCATTCACGCCTGTCGCGACACCACTGGAGGCGGGCTGCACGATGTTGGGGCGTGAGCGGAAGACGGCCTAACGGTGTGCGGGACCGTAGCCCAGCTTCATGGAGACGGTTGCGAATGGTCCTCGCCGATACCCCAGGAGCAACAGTGTCCCTAATTTGCTGGGAAGTGGCGGTGCGGTCCCCTACGGCACTGCGTAGGATCCTACGGTCTTGGCGTGCATCCGTGCGTCGCTGCGGTCCGGTCCCAGGTCGACGGGCACGTGCACCTTCCGCCGACCACTGGCGACAACATCGATGTACTGTGGAGACCTCACGCCCCACGTGTTGAGCAATTCGGCGGTACGTCCACCCGGCCTCCCGCATGCCCACTATACGCCCTCGCTCAAAGTCCGTCAACTGCACATACGGTTCACGTCCACGCTGTCGCGGCATGCTACCAGTGTTAAAGACTGCGATGGAGCTCCGTATGCCACGGCAAACTGGCTGACACTGACGGCGGCGGTGCACAAATGTTGAGTAGCTAGCGCCATTCGACGGCCAACACCGCGGTTCCTGGTGTGTCCGCTGTGCCGTGCGTGTGATCATTGCTTGTACAGCCCTCTCGCAGTGTCCGGAGCAAGTATGGTGGGTCTGACACACCGGTGTCAATGTGTTCTTTTTTCCATTTCCAGGAGTGTGGTTGGGAGAGTAATATTTGATTCATTAGGACCTCCAGTCATTACCGTTAGTCTATTGCATTCCAGAGTTTAGGAGCCCCTTGTTCTCGAGACCAATCTTATTCTCATAATAGTTCAGTATACACTATCCTTTAACCTACTGTCTGTGTCGATAATCATGTGCCTTTATGTTATGATGTATAACAAATCTCATTGTAATGTTTAATCCGCATATTATTTCGTAGATATATGCAGAATTCTATTTCCTCTTGTTTATTATGATAAAGTTCGCTTTCTCTACTTTAGGTAGATTACGATTTTTATTAAATTATTGTGGGTGTGCACTCCGTATTTTACCAACTAACAGGGTCCGCCATCATTTCCTTTCGTTACTGTTGTGTGCATAATTTATTAGGTGGTAGGTAAGGAGGGGTTCGAGTGCATGTCTCGTTCTCAAGCTATATTCGTCAAAATTGAAGAGGTAGAGACTCTTCTCCACCCCGGCACCTCCCAAGAAATTGCCTTTAATTTGTTGCCTATTTGTAGATGTTTGGTCTTTCTCTAAGATGAATATCAGGAGTCAAGTTCCCAAACACTGCTTGCAGTGAATGAGTTGAAGCTCTGTCAATTCCATCAGAACAGCGCAGAACGGCATGTTGCAAAGTGCACCACAGACAGTTGCTCGGTCACCAACCTCAGTCTATGAACTCATATGTCAGCGCCATAAACCACAATGGCAGCCAGTATCATCTGACGATGCAGATGAAATTTTTGGAGATATATAGAACCTTAGTAGCGTTCTCCATTACAGCCGATCTTTCGAGCAGCCTTCTCAGACACTATACACCGAGCTAGTAAGTAGTGATAACGTAGCATTAGGGAACTAATGCGATTACCGTATCGAAATGCAGGTGCGCCGACTTTCCCCAGTTACTACACACGAGATGTTATGTCACTGCACATGCCACTTAGTGTATGAGAAAATTAGATCCAGGAGACTCTCGCAAAACCCCATGTCCCCAAAGGAACGTGATCCAAATGTTTTTTCATATTTTTGATTAAAGTAGCATCCTACTTAATACGTTCCATGCACATCGAAGAAAAAGAAAACTTGAGGTTTAATCTTGTCTTCTAACATTAATAAGCATTAAGAAATTTGATTTGTCTTAGGACTCTTTTCCACATTCTAACTACCGATTACTGTGGCTTAATGCACTACACGCAGGATGGCTAATTAATCAGCGAATATCAACGCCAAAAAGCCCATTAAAATTAACGGTTTTTCAAATATTAAATCTTGACCACCAATTCCTAAGCTACGTTTGGTGTCCCTTGTGATTGCTGTCGCAGGTACCAATATCTACAATTTGCTCGTATATTCCAAATCACAGGAATATTCTACAGTTTCTAAAAGTCTTCATTACATGTATGGAAGGTCCACATAGTGGGAAAAGAGTCTTCTCATAAACAAAATAAAAAATCGTATTTTGACGGAGTAATCGTGATGAATACTAGAAGTTCTCAAGATTATCTAGCCCTGAGAAACAGAGTGTTGGTGCGTTTTGACAACGTTTTGCAGATCAACATTTCCATTCGATACGCAATAACTCATTTCTGTGAAGATAAAATTATGATTTCCCCCTGCGGTGTCCCTTTACGCTGGTAGAGGGCACACAAATAATCTATGCATTTGCTAATCGATAAACACGCCGTACGACGGCCAGCAACAATTTGCAGCCTCTTATCACATGAGTAGAAAGAGCTTCTACTGCTTTTAAATTCCATGTTTACATGAACTATCATATATGCGTAGACTTTGTATGAAAGTTAGTGATGGTAATCAGCTGGCACATCACTATGTTTTTCTGTTGTGTCACTTTTTATCTACAGTGTTTCTCAGCTTCATATACTTTAGTTAGTTGTGTCACTTGGGATACCAGCATGTCATCTTTACGTAAAAGAAGTGCTCCCAAAGCGGTCACATACAACGTCGCACAGTGAAGGTCTTCTTTTCAATTAGACGTATCTCATATATGAAACTGCCACATAACGTGTCTTACAGAAAGAAGAGCAACGCTGGAAAACTACATAAACGAGTGTCAGTTACCTTTCAGTAGCTCCAAAATCACTGAAATATTACTAATTTACAAATACAGTTCCCATAAACTGAGACAATTTTCCCTTTTTAGTATAACTATTAGACACAATTCTATTCCTCCAAAACATTACTTTATTTGGGCTTCCAGAAACTTATGTAGGTGACAGACACGAACAGATAACTAAAAAAATGCACATTAAGTTTACTTCTATGAATAACTAGAATATAGTCATAGATGCTTAACACAGCTTACTGAGAGTTATAATATAATGCTTCTAACAACTACGCGAAATTGAATGTACGACGTCACATAACAATTTTGAACTGGCCAAGGACCCCAGTTCGAAGAAATAAGCTCAAATTATCGTTTTCTTATACTGTTCGCATGATGTGTCCCCCCCCCCCCCCTCCCCAAAAGAAAACATAAAGTGCTCTTAATATTTACCTGTATATTTTTTTGCCTTTTAAGCTTTCAATTTTTAATCGTCAGTATGACAGTGCATATCATAAAACTCTCATTACAGTTTTTCTTAAAATGAAATATTACTTGTAATGCAGGTTCGTTAACATTGATGTCGTGACTTTAAGAGAAAATTGAGAAATAAAGTCAGAAACAGGAATAGTGATAAATATAATTATGGACTCTAATCAGTCAGTGATAGCATCAGTATGAATATTAACCGATGTAGTGTAGCTTTGAACATTCCAGGGAGGGGTTAACGGATGTTTCAAATCCTGCTTTGCAATTAGTGCACACTTTTTAGCATGAAACGTATTTATTTTTAGCCATCCGGTGTTTCTAATCCTTTACAACATAGTATGTTATGGTATGTAGGAACGAAGCGGACTGTGACCCAGTTCACCAAAAGTAACTATTCGGTTCCAACAACGCAACATGGCCATGTTAATAAAATATTCATTACGTCATGTTTTCTTAAGGTGTTCGCCCAGAATACATGACTTAGAACGTTTCTGAACAGATATCGGTTACATATAAATTTACATTAGGTCGAACTAGGTATTCCCTGAATAGAGTTTAGTGTACGTTTGACGTTTATTAGCGGAGTGGTTCAAAAAATGGCTCTAAGCACCATGAGACTTAACATCTGTGGTCATTAGTCCTCTAGAACTTAGAACTACTTAAACCTAACTAACCTAAGGACGTCACGCACATCCATGCCCGAGGCAGGATTCGAATCTGCGACCGCAGCGGTCGCGCGGTTCCAGACTGCAGCGCCTAGCGGAGTGGAATTGCCTCTGTAATCAGTGATGGATATCCCTTCTGCCATGTCGTAAACGGTAGATTGGAATTCTTACATTATCGTCATTCTTATAAATTCTGAAATACAAACAACGAGAGTAGGTAATAGACATTTAAGCACTTCTTGTAATAAATACGGAGACACATCACGGTGTTCCGTCCACGCCGAGACAAGATTTCGACAATGCTGTTCGAGCTATACTCTACGGAATACGCCTCTTAGAAATGCGGAGTAAAGGTCCTCAAATTTAAATATCGATCTGGAAAGTTAATGTGACGCGTACTAATCATATACGGAGGAGCCAACAGATTGGAACTGTCCTCTGCAAAAGATGGCGTGTCCTAAAGTAACGGAACCTTACATTACCTTAATGTAGAAGAAATATGAAACTCCTGAAAAGTCACACATATCCTTTCATGATACAGTAATCGAAATAGGGAAAGCGTTATTCACTAACATTGTGATCAATCTATAATGAGCAATATAGTAAGTACAAAGAGAGCTTGCCTCATACAACTTCCGGTCATCTGATAAGGAAACAAGGGTGACAGAATATTATGGGAGAAACAACACTGAATATGAAATTGTACTCAATGTGAAAATCATAGATCAATAAACAAATTTCTAATCCTTAGTTGTGATAAAACGTATGAACACGAAATTGCTTTTCCGCATGAGATAGCGAAACTTGTTTCGTGGGTAGTACTTATTCTTCTCCTTCTTCTTCTTTTTCTTCTTCTTCTTCCTCCTCTTCTTCGTCTTCCTGAAACGTTTCTGCTTATGCTGGTAGTTCACAGAGAATCATTCAAACTTCTGTTCCTTTTTTTCCACCAGGATTCTATCATTTAGCGTCTCTTCCCACTGCAATCCTCTTCCGTTCACATCGTCCTCCATCTGGTCTCTCCATCTTGTTCGTGGTGTTCCCATTAAATCTTTCCGGTCCCAGTCTTTCAAAGGGGTCAAATGATCTAAGGTGCTCCGGAAAGCCCTGTCTTCATAAATTACATGTTTTCTCAGAAAGTATTTCAGCTAGCAAGTTGAAATTTTTATAGTTTATTTATTGGCGTACTGGCTACAAGTTAACACAGGGATTTTTAAAAAGTTCATTTCGGTTGTTAGACATTAATTTTGTCTCTTGTAATGAAAATCTCTACTCGTTTACCATTTTGTGTTTGTAAATTCGACAATATACCGGTTTTTGTAAAAAAAATCTGTGTTAAATCAAGCAGAAAAGATTATGTAACATTTCCTGAAAATTTGAAGGTAATTGGTTTGGTAGAGCCTGAGAAAACAGGTAATTTGTATGAAAAGACAAAATTTTTGGGAATGGAGCGACAAAGTTTGGATTGCCTTTTTAGTATACTCCAGGTCGTTAGGATGGGTTAGTTTCATCTTTTGCAAACTCCTCCTCCGTATTCCTCTTTGTCCTCCTCCTGTTTTCACTGGCTTGTACTGCTCGTCTATTTACAGCCGTGTCAGCGTCCTGAAGAGGTTCCTTGCCTAAAGCAAGCATCCTTCGCCCCATGTTGAAACCTATCTTCATGTCCATATTTCGAAAAACTTTGCACCTTACAAAGTTGCCATCGTTAAAACTAGTAATATCAGCATACATACCAAAGTGAAGTGTTTCTATTCCTACAAATATAGTCTTAGAGATTCTAGACCATATAACACCATTAACACTTTCATTAGGGTTTCGAGTATTTCCATGAACACACTTTTTCGACAGCTCAGGTGCTGTTAAGTCTCTGAAAATATGTTTAACACCTC